>NW_026000138.1:5928600-5942320 GCF_001458135.2 Marmota marmota marmota
CCCCCCCCCCCCTTTTACAAAAAAAGGGGATAGTTCTAAGGAACAAAGGAATACTTAATCAGCAAAGGTAATATTAATACATCAATCTGTATAGTGCCACGAAGAATCAAGGGGAGGAAGGCAGGCCCTTGAAGGAGAAAAATTATGTTAAATATGAAGAAAGACAAAGGTTCACAAAGAATGAGGCAACAGGAGGGGCAGGTCATGTTTACTACAGCAAAGGGGGACACAGAGCACATATTCCACACTCTAAAGCCACAGGAAAAGACCCTAACTGAAGAGATGGGTTGGACTTTTTAGTTCTCAGAGCACAAGCAGCTGACCACCAAGCATGGTTTCTAAATGAACTTGGTTCAAAAATCCATCTGTTTGCAAAGAAAGGGCTTCTTTTGCCCCTTATGAAAGCTCATTTGAAGAACTGCAATTTTACATAGTGGTGGCATTCCGGGAAGCATCTAATCCAGTTAATCAAGTTTATTATCTTATAGTCATGTAAAAGGAGTTTCTGAGCAGTTTGAGCACTACCGATGGAAATAGGATACTTGGGCCACTGTCTCTTGGAGATTCCTGCTGTAAGAATTGCAAGTTTCTCCAGAGAAAGCACTTGCCTGGGTGTGACTCAGGGCCGGGCAGGAATTCACACAATGAATCCCAGTGGTGGGAAGGCGAAGAAGTATGCCCAGTGAGACCACATTGTTCAATAACATCGCTTCTCTGTAGAGGTCCCTCTGAACAAGGTCCAGGCATCCCCATTCCTCTCGAGTAAGGTGCACAGACACGTCCTCGAATGTCTCAAACTCCTGGTACCTGGCTGTCCGCAGCGCAGCTGCCTGGTCTCCTGGGCTTCCCTCGTGGGGAAGAGCAGGCACCTGGGGAGCAGGTGGAGCCTCAGTGAGTCCCTGTTCCATGTCAGTGTCCTGCATGAACTGAGGTTCTGGGGAAAAACTCTCAGGCTGAGTCTCCAAAGACTGAAACTGGACCCTTGGTGATCCTGCTGCTTCTTGGGCCGATATTTACTCCATCCCTGTTCTGGAGGACAATGACCATCACCGAGCAGAGAGGCGGGCCTAAGGACAGTCCCGTCACGAACACCTTCACGCCAGCCTTTCCTGGACCGCTCTAGCTAAACTAACTTTAAATCCTAATTATGGAGATAATAGTGTTTTCTGGTAGGTTTGACTTCTTAAAAAATTATTTTTATATACACATATGTATACGTTTATACACAAATAATTTAATAAATATTTCAGAATATTTTTGCATAATTTCAACTTGCTTCAGTACAATATTTTCTATTTTCAAGTTGCTTTGCAATCTTTTTAGGAGTATGTCACTTTACTGTTGGAAAATACTGCTTAGCAGAGCTATATATAATACATTTTTAAATTGAATATAATCAAAGATTAAAATGTAAAATAGGCAATATTATAATTGAGAAGGGAATGTTTTTAAAATAGGTATGCAGACAGAAGCAGTTTGGGACTAGTGATAAATAATTGCTTTTAGTTTTAGAAAACTTTAAGTAGAATCATACAACTTTCTAGATTTATTTTCTGTTCTGTGCTTTTGTTGCTTAGTTTTACCTTATATATCATAAAAATTACTTCTGATTCCTAAACCCAGCTGTCCTAAAAGTATAAGGCAGTTTCAGGATAGTCTTTTATTATTTAGGCACTTTGTAGGCTGAGAGAGATACTGTAAGATCTCTGTTTTGTTTTTGTTTTTGGTCTCCCTCTTTCAGGCAGAATTAGCTACCCTTCTATCTAAAAGGTACAATTTCCCAATAAAATTGTCCTTAACAATAGAATAGGAACACTTAGACTCTCGATTAATTCAGTATGGTAGCCAAATAGTCAAATGTGACTATTTAAATTTAAGTTAATTAAAATTTAAAAATTTAGCTCTCTGTCCCATGGCACATTTCACGTGTTTACTGACCACCTTGTTGGACAGTGCAGATACAAAACATTTTCATCACAGAAATTCTATTGGACAGTACTGGTCTAATTTCTAACAATGGTTAGAAATGGCTTTGGGCTTCATTTTAAGGAAGAGGCATTAAAGGTGTTCTAATATATATCCTTTCTTGTTTTCTCCTTCTTCCTTTCTTCCTTTTTGAAATGGTGGTGAATTTTTATTATAATGTAGAATTAGTTTTCTTAGTGATTTTCCTAAGCTTTTATGGTTGACAGCTTCAGGTGCCATGAGAACTTTGCAACATGTCTTTTTTTTTTCTTCCTTGTTTTTGGGAATTGAACTGAGGGATGCTCTACCACTGAGCCACATGCTCAACTTTTTTCATTTTTTTTTTTTAAAAGAGAGAGAGAGAGAGAGAGAGAGAGAGAAAATTAAAAAAAAAATTTATATATATTTTTTAATTTTATCGGCGGACACAACATCTTTGTTTGTATGTGGTGCTGAGGATCAAACCCGGGCCGCACGCATGCCAGGTGAGCGCGCTACCGCTTGAGCCACATCCCCAGCCCACTTTTTTAATTTTTTATTTTGAGACAGCGTCTTACTACATTGCCCAGGCTGGCCTTGACCTTGCCATCCTCCTGCCATAACTTCCCAAGTAGCTGGGATTATAGGTGTGTACCATTGCACCTGGCCTTTTCAGTCTCTTTTGATGAACTTTAATTTATAAATGTCTTTCCACTTCCATTAACTTTATTGAGAGAGGTTTGTTTCTTCACTATCATGCTAGCTTACTACTAAAATTTTTTGTAAACCCTGGGCAAGATTTTTGGAATACTTATTTTGGTATGGTTCTGCATAAGTGTGATAGATGAATTGTGCCAGTTTTGGACTTTATAATCCTTAGTTGCTTTTGTGTAGTATGTTTATACAATTAATGTTTGGTGCTATATAGAACATGGATTTTTCCTGCAGGACATATGGTTAGATTTTATGGCTCTTTGATACCACTGTAGAAATAGATGTTGGTTACCTTTTTTAATTTATTTTTTTTGTTTTGGTTGGACACAATACCTTTATTTTATTTAGTTATTTTTATATGGTGCTGAGGATCGAACCCAGTGCCTTGCACAAGCTAGGCGAGTGCTCTAGGGCTGAGCCACAACCCCGCCCCTATTGGTTGCCTTTTGAGGTTGTTTTGGTTTGTTTTTATTTTGGGAAAGAGAAAAAGGAAATTTTAGGAAATATTGTATGTATTCCATGAAATAAGGCAATTTGTTCAACAAACATTTATTAAATGCTCTTTGGGAGAAGAGTTTCATTAATGCCATTTCCTTAGTGGGTTTTCTGATTTTCTTTAGGATTGCAAATGGGGCAGCATTTCAAAGCAGGGGATGTTTCTTGAATGTGGCTGGAGATCCAGATGTGCAATCCAGTTGACACACTATCTTGGAATTATTTCACTGAAGATTCTAATCCTTTGAACTTAGTCTAGAGAATGTATGCTGTTGTGGTGACTGAAAATTATTTTGAGGTACCCCTGCCAACTAACTATACGTTTGAGACTCGCTTATGAAGAGTAATCCTCCCTGCCCTCCTGCCCATAGGGCCATATTCCATGTAATGTGTGAGTTGCAAGGGGAAGAGATGCCAGCTGAATTTGTCTTGAATTGTTTTCACTTAAGTTGGCTTAGTCTAGCTTGTGGCAATTGACTGCTTAAAAACATTAGAAAAATTTAGGGAGGGAAATGGTTAACTTTTTCAGAATCCTTAGAAGAGTATTTCAGGAAGAAATCTGATTTTGGTTAAGCCATGGTTAAATCTTATTAGAAAGAAGAACCTGGATTAGAGTGTGACTACTTGGAAATCTTCTGGGTTTACCACAGTATATCATTCCAGGAAATACTATCTTGGTTTTCTTTTGGCCTTGGGACATTTTATGCAGGTCTGGAACAAATCTCACTGGTAGGAGGTTGGGCTCTAATCTGACCACTCCCTTAGCAGTGGAGAGGAAGCCATGAGCAATAACAAGGATGATACCTACCTAGAGAGGAAAGCACAGTAGAACAGATTGGGTAGAGGAGGTAAACTGGGTTCAGAGCTGTGACTTTTGAGATGTTGCTTCTGAAAAGGTGTGGGACGGTAATCAGAAAGGGACAGAAACTGATCAAGTGGCACAATTGTAATTGGTATCTTTATAATTTTTTTTTTTTAAATAAAGCCATGAAGGATAACCTTTAGCACATGTGGTTTTTCTGAGGACAATTTAAAAGTATTTCCTCAGTGTGGCGTTAGGGTTCTCATTTAATCCAAAATAGAAATTATTTTTTTCCCCAATAGAAAGTAGAAATTCTTAAAGGATGTTTTACACTGAAGTATATCTCTTTGGTTTGTAGTTTTTCCCAAGAATCAAATTCTGTAACATTCTTACGGTATGTCACTGATAATGGGTACCTAAAATGTTGACAATTTAAAAACCATTAGGCCTGAGCACTTCTTAAAATTATTAATAATTATTTGTAGGTATGTTTCATTTTGCCAAGACATGTAATAATTGGAATGCATAAAGTGCATTACATATGATGAGTCTTGGAGGGGGCTTTAATGTTTCCTTTGTTCATATTGTTTTTTTTTTTTTTTTTGGGGGGGGGTACTGGGCATTGAACTCATGGGCACTCAATCCCTGAGCCATATCCCCAGCCCTGTGTTGTATCTTGTTTAGAGACGGGGTCTCACTGAGTTGCTTAGTGCCTTACTTTTGCTGAGGCTGGCTTTGAACCTGAAGCTGCTAGGATTACAGGTGTGTGCCACCATGCCTGGCCATATTATATTTTTGACTAGGTAACACTTTATTTTTTTTCCTGATGCTTTGTTTTTTACACATAATATTCGAGTTAGTTTTAGCCCCTTTTTCCTTATTATTACAGATGCTATATTTGTATTTTTTAAAAGACAGGTGTTATATAAAGAAAGAGTTCCAAGGAAATATATCTACGTTAACCTTACCTTGTAGAATGATAACCACCTGTGCTTTAAAGATGATTTGTGTGCTTTATGTTTTGAATACTGTGATGAATTCATGTATTCTAACATAGTATGTTTTGGTCCACTACAGTTAATATTCTCAGTGTTTCAATTGTCCCATCTTTGGCTACAGAAGCCTGTTCAGGTGGCTTCTGAGTCCTATTGATATGATGATAGTAGTCATCGATACCATCTTGCTTTTTGGTATGACAAGGGCTCTTGAATAAAATATGCTCCAGATCTGGAATCAGTCTCTTTGCCAAGGAATTCTAGATTGTTGTTGGTACTTAGTCATTGTTTCTAGGCCTTTTCAGAAAAGACACCTAGAGGGGTGTGTGTGTGTGTGTGTGTGTGTGTGTGTGTGTGTGTTTCTTTTTTTCTTTTTAAAGAAAAAGTGCATAGTAATTCATTCATTGGCAGTTCAAGTGCAGAACTATAGGTTTTTTAACTTAGTATCATCATTCTTAGGCCTGTGTGTATCTTCTTTCTCCCGTGCTAAAACTACAGGTTCTCAGCATATTTTATTTGCTTTAATCCCATAATATAAATGCATTTGTCATGGAATAACAGCACTGCCATCAACAACATCATTGCTGGAAATGGTATTATTTGTTGTTGTCTGTGATTGATATATATGTATTTCTAATAGATTTTCTTTGTTCTTTTAAAATGTAGTCCCATAGTCAGATCTATAAAACAAAGCATATTCTAAGAAATGTGGCAGGAATACACATTTTCTTTTTTAACTTGATAAACAGCAAGCTGCTTAGAGGGTTTAAGTAGGAACAGATGCATAGTTGCAAATTAGTGCTTTGGTAACTTCCTTATGCCCTGGATAAGGGCTGGTAGGTGCTAATTGCCAGATAACCTTAATAGTTTTGCATATCATTATGTTTTTTTCTTCTGCGGACTTTTTTTTTTGTCCTTCACTGATAGGTGTTCATTCTTGAGACTAATATTTCAAATGCATTGGTGTAAGATAGCTTCACTTCTGTCTGGCCTCTGAAGAAGCTTCATTCCTTCACTGCTCACAGCTTGGTTCTGTGCCTTGTGCTTAAGGAAAGATTTTTAGATAGTCTCATACTTTGGTAACTTTTTTGTTTTCTTTAAGCAAATGAAGTGTAATACAATTTTAGTTTCCCAGCCCATTTAGGGGAAGTACTCCTCTCTACATAACATAGATACTTCCATCATGCCAAGAGAAACAGTTTTACCTCAATCACAAAAGAAGAAAGTTCTCTGTGTTGCTTAGTTTTTTACAAACCTAACTTGTCTTCTAGGTCCATCCATGTTCTGCCAAATGACAGGAGCATCTCTTCTGAGACTGCATTATATAACATTAATGAATGGATGGACAGACAGACATGACAATTTCTGTTTGTCCATTCATCCACAAGTGGACAATTCAGTTGTTTTCATGTCTTCACTATGGTGAAAATGCCACAGTGAACAGTGGAGTATTGTTATCTTTATGAGGCTATGATTTTATCTCCTTTAGACATGTACCCAGGAAGAAGAGTTACTGGCCAGATGGTAGTTCTGTTTTTAATTTTGTTAGGGGGCTCCGTATGGTCACATGGCTACATTCTCACCAGCAGTGTACAATGGTTCCCTTTTTTCACAAACTTTCCAATACTTACTATTTGTCATCTTGTTGATAAACGCCATCCTAAGTGGTGTAAGGTAATGTCTATTGTAGTCTTGAATTGCGTATTCCTGTTGATAAGTGATGTCTAGTAATTTTGCAAATATGGCATTGGCAGCTTTTGAAATACAGTAATACCTAAGTGTTTCTATATCTGCTGAATGTAATTCCCCAAAGTTTTGGTAGTTTTCTTAATTTTGTTCAACTAAGTTTCATGTTTCTTTAAATAAGACAAAAATATTGAGTTTTTATTCGGTGTATTTTAAAATTTTGAAAGAAGAAAAATTTTTTTCATATTAAATGTATTTTTAATTGAGGATTTAATGTGTGTGAGTGTATCCCAGTAGTGAGATTTTCATTTCCTCAAAATAGGACTTGTTATTGCTTCTCACACTACAGGAGTGGTAGGAGATGGACTTGAAGAGTAGGAAAATAATTGAGGTTAATTTAAAATGGCAGATTCATGTTCATTTATGAAAACAGACTTGCTTTTATCAAGTCTGTCTGAAGCCTGTTCTTACAGGTAGCACAAGGCTTCTCTCTTTCTCTGGCCTGGTAGAATGGGGAGAGGATGCCTGGAGTAGGAAAGTCTAGGAAAAGAAGTTTTTTTTTTTTCTTTTTTCAGATTCTGTTTTCAAGGAACTTGGTAATGAAAAACCCTTATCTTTGGTCCCAAGTAGCTTATAAGAACAGGACTGATTCTGTTGAGTGCTACTGAGTGAAAATTAGGAAAAAAGAACTTAAAAAATAGGCTAGAAAAAACATTTTTATAGTGTATCATTTTGAAGTATTAATTCATTTTTCATAGATTATTATAGTACTTGTTTAGTTGGTGTTTTGAAGTGTTCTGGAGTTGAGAACTCAAGAACACTGTATCTTTGATGTTTCCATTACTATTTTCTGAGTTCTGATTAGGCTTCCGCAGCCCTGTGAAGATAAATCTGTGTCCCAGAAGGCAAACTACATGAGAAATTGAGAAATTAATTTTAGAAGGCCATGTGTGGTTGGAAAAAAGTGTTGTACACTTCCACTCATTGATTAATGTCCTAGGTAATCATGAGAGGAGGCAGGAAGGAGGTGTTATTTGTAAATACCAACTGTGGTCACCACTAATGAAAATAGTAATCTGTTGCTTTTTCTTGGTAGTGATGTTATCCTACTATTTTCTCATCTCTTTTTTGCTACTTCTGAACTCTGGTTGGGTTAGCTTATGAAAGTAATTGTGTAAACTGGGATTTATAAACCATGCAAGGCAGTTTAGAACTAAGGACAGAAGCTGGGTCTGAGGAATACAGTGAGTCAGAATAAGGAGAGAGTAGACCGAGGAAGACACGTAGAATAAAGAAGAGATGGCAACTAAAGATGCTGATGGTGGGGAATGAGGCCAGGTACTATATTAAAAGGGGGGGGGGCAGCAATTAAACACCAGAACACATACTAGATACAAGACAGTTGATCAGAAGTTAATAATTTAGGAATCAGAACATCTTTGCACACTAAAAAAGAGATTGTCAGGAGAAGCAGCATAAATCACCTACAGCATGTGTATGAGACAGCATCTTCTTAGCCAGGGAAGTTCTTACATGATCTTGAGAGACAGTAACTACTCCTATATAATAGTGATCACAGAATATAGCATTGGCAATCCAGGACACCTGAGTGGCTGCTCTAAATCACTGGAGTGTTATGGTATGTTAGGTTTTGTTAAGTTCTCTTATCTCTGAAAGTAGACAGATGTTTAGATTGTGGTTCATAAGATCTCTGAAAGTAGACAGATATTTAGATTGTGGTTCATAAGATCTAAATCTGTTTGTGGGCAGAACTTTAGAGTTAGGTTGACTTTTATAGCATACCACTGACATTTGGAGAGATGTGTCTTGAAGCCTTCCAAAAGTCCCACTTCTGTAGATACCATTATGATATAGAGTTTTCTTCCATAAGATAAAATTTTTGGCCTGGCTGGCATTCACCAAAAATATTTGTGCAGATGGCTGTTTCTTGTTTCTGACTAAGCATATGGTTGACTGGTTTAGTTCATAAATCTGAGTGATCCCTAATGAGTTTCCACCCTTTTGTTTTTGGCTAACACTAGTTATCTTTCAAATTCTTCACTTTTACTACCAGCTCTAGTAGGTAGATTTTAAAAAATTTATGTCCATTTCCATTAAAAAGAATTTAAAATAATAGCTTTAGGAAAGTTACTATGTTTCTGGCATCAAGTGAAGAAAAAAAATAAATCACCCAAAATCATAAGGCTCATTGGCAATTGAAGTGATTGCGCCCTCTCATTAGGCTTATTGTGCCAGCAACTCAGTTTCAAGCCTGTGCAAAATCGTAGGTGACTATATTTTAGTATTATTTTTTGGTGGGTCTTGAATAGTTGAAACTGAAAATACCAAATCCATAAATGTCAAGGACCTTCCTTCCTTCCTTCCCTCCCTTCCTCCCTCCCTTCCTTCCATTTTTTTTGGGTTCTGGGGATTGAACCCAAGGGTGCTTAACCACTGAGCTACATTCTCATCCCTTTTTGTATTTTATTTAGAAACAGGGTCTTGCTAAGTTGCTTAGGGTCTCACTAAATGGCTGAGGCTGGCCTTGAACTCACATTCTCCTGCCTCAGTTTCCCAAGACTGGGATTATAGGCGTGGTACCTGGCAGGAGCTTCCTTTTATATGTGGATTTTCTGGGAAAACGTTTAAGGCAGTTCATTTGTAAATTAATACAGGTTAAATATCCTTTATCTGAAATCTTGGGACTGGTGTTTCAGATTTTGGAGTTTTTCAGAATTTGGAATAAATGCATAAACTTTACTGGTCAAGCATGCCATGTGCTCAAAAAAGTCGGATTTCAGGGCATTTTAGATTTCAGAGGATTTTGGATTTCAGATTATGGATGCTCAGCCTGTGCTAACTTTTAGTAATAATTTGGTTACAGGGACTGTGATTCTAAGCATATTAAATAAAATTCTGATAAGCATACAAGAATTAAACAATAGATGTTTCTTTGTCTCACTTTGTGTCAGTTCTATTATAACTTCCCTCTAGAACTTCATGAAGGTTAACATTTTCTTACCTTGGTTAAAGGTGGGCATTTAGTTCTGGGCATAAATTTAGTGTTATAGTTCTCTGACATCTTGTTTGTATGAGGGAGGTACTCTTTGATTCCTTTGGGTTATTGCTCAAATATTTTTTCTTACAAGTTTCACTAGTTTTTAAGTAATGATAGCTGTTGTTATTGATGATTATTGATGTTATTTCCCTGTTTTCTATTCCCATCATTCTACCACTATTTTTTCACAATGTCAGTTAGTAATATGAATTTAATTTCCTGCCCATAAGAAGTAAGAAAGATAGTTCAAACTACTACTAAGGAATAGTTAGGTGTATCTTGGGTTTCCTTACACACCTTTTAAAGGATGATGAATCATTTCTGTTATTTATCTTTGAGGTCATGTAGATTGATTTTAATACTACAATTGAAAGCCATGATTTTATATTTAGTATTTTTCACCTGTCTGATTAAGATCTTCATGTAGAAAAAAATTTGAAATCTACAGTTTATTATATATTTTGTTGATCATTCAATCTGTATTCAGAAAATATTTAAGTGCCAAGAATATTGTTAATGAAAACTCAGTTCTTGTCCCCAATGCCAAGCCAGTAATAAGGACAAGGTTTTGAGAAAAAGGAACAAGAAGTTTTATTGCTTTACTAGCAAAGAAGAAGCACAGGGAACTCCTGTCCTAGAGGCTGTGATTTTTTCCCCTTCATGGGGAACAGGGAGTTTTAAAAGAGGTGATTCAAAGGCTACATTTCATATGTTCTCCAAGTAATTCACTTGGGAGATCATCATTTCTGAGATCTTCTGGTGCCATCTTCAAGTCTGAATTACTTCGTTCTTGTGGTGGGTGTATGGTTAAGGACAGAGAACTCTGCCTAGTTTGGGGAAAAAAGTTAATCCTGTTTCTCCAAGATTAGGGATGGGGAGAGATTATGGAGGAGTAGGGAGAGAGGAAGAGAAAGAAACATGTCCTTTTTAAAAATAAGTCACAGTGACAGAGCAGCAAGGGCAATATTCAGATCATGAAATGTACCACTGTTACCACTGCTCTCCCATTTTGACGTTTGCTGCCTAATGCTTTTCTATGGTTTTAAAATTATAAAGTTTCAAAGTTTTATTTTAAATGTGACATGGCATAATGCCTAGTGTCTTGATGCTGTAGCTATTGTAGCTTACTATTTAATTATCCATCTATTCATCCGTATTTCCATCCTTTTATCATTGTCTGTGTTGTTTGTTGAGGTTAGGAAGAAATAACATCTCTGTGCTATACATTTATAATTTAGTGGGGGTCTGTTTAGTCAGTAATGTGAGGCTTTCAGATTTCTGGCATTTTTGACTTTATTTTTGTCACTTCTGAAGAAAAGAATTGATGAATTTCAATAAGAGTTTAACATTTTGTAGGGAAATGCATCTTTATTTTATCCTTTCTTTGAATTGTGTTGAGGCTTTTAATTTAGCTTTTATGAAATAATCTGAAAAGTAATGCTAGGAATCTCTCTCTGTATTGCAGTACTAGGGATTGAACCCAAGGGTGCACTACCACTGAGCTCCATGCCCAGTCCTTTTTTATTTTTTATTTTGAGTCAGGGTCTCACCAAGTTGCCCAAGCTGACCTTGAACTTGTGATCCTCCTGCTTAAATCATCTGAGTAGCTCAGATTGGAGGTGTGCACCACTGTGTCTGGCTAAGTATCTTTTAAAGTAGCAAACAGGTACAGGCTACTATTGTATGGATTTTAAAGCAACTTCCTGTAAAACAATTCTCAACTTGCTGTTAAATTCTACTATAAAGTATTACCTTTACATTTACAGAATGTTATAGCTTTAAGGATTATTTTATGCATCATTTGAAGATATTTTAAAGCAGAATTTGTGAAAATAAATCTTTCATGGGACCCTAAAATATAAAGCCTTTTTAAATAAAAACCTTTACTGTTCCTGTTTAAAGATGGTGTGAAGGCAGTTTGTCCTGAGGTGTCTGAGGCTCATTAAGAGAATTTTAAGAGTTCAGAGAAATAATTTGATGGCCACTGATTTTATCCAGTCTTTTCACTTTTGCAAGAGAGGAGATGGTTTCTATAAAGAGCAATGATGAATGAAATAAACTTGAAAAAAATTTAGCAAAGCCCGTTCATCTACTATATGTTGCATTGGGTCATGGCAAAAACAGGGGTGCTTTTGTAAAACTTTGTAATTTCCCTTTCATCTTTCTTTTGGGCTAGATTTTCTTAAATTTTGGAGAACCTTCTAACTTTGCATTTTACTCCCAAGCCTTCTGTTAGAACTTTTAATTTTCCTGAAGTATTTCAGCGACCTTAATTGAGGTGGACTGGAATGAATCTGGTAAGATGCCGACCAGGAGGAGAATGCAGGAGGCTGAGGGTTGGGTGGAGAAGGGAGGTTAAGGATTGATGGTTATTGGGGAGATGAGGTGATTTTGTGCATCATAGCTATACATTATTAGAAATGATAAGCCACACACATATCACTGAGTGGTAGAAGAACTTGTTCAGTGTCATATAGCTTATTAGTGGCAGAGTAAGAATTGCAACCTCTAATGTGTAATAAGGCTGTGTGTTTTCAAACTTTTCCATTGTACTCTTTTGCATTTAATGTTGTCTGGGTAGCTATACTATTGGAGGTGGTAAAGTGTTATATATCTCAAACAAATGATAACTTCATCCTTAGATTCAAGTCCTAGATTCTGTAAATTGATGTTTATCTTTTACAAAATCTTAAGCTATGTAACATAATTCTGCTTTGAATGAAAGGCACTTATATCTGCCAAAATCGTTATCAAGCTTTTCTAGTCATTTATTTTCTTGAAATTGAAATAAAACTTTTTGAACACAGCTTTACTGAATATGGATTTCAGAGCCATAATAATGCTCCTTGCCTCTGCAGATTCTGAATTGATCTGAGTTTGGCAATGCATTATGTGTGTGTTATTTCAGGAATTTTGCACATGCCCTACTTTAAACCACTGATTATTTTTGTAAAATGCTGTTGTGTGGATTTGGCTCATTCCATTGACATTGAACTCATCAGATGGCTATATTGTCTTCTAGGAATGTGACTTGAATTGATTAAATGGCATAGGCAGCAACATCTGTTTTGTAAAGCTAGTTTGGTTTCCCAAAACTTTGTGCTATTTGTAAGCTGTAAATTTGAAAATTCAAACTATATTTTTTATGTCATAAAAAGATTTTCATGGAGTTTAGATGATAGATTTTCCTTATTTTGTTATTCTTAGCCTAATTATTTTTGTAACTCCTTTTCTAACTGTAGTGTTCATTTTTCAAAGAAAAGTCACAATGGCAACATTGGAAGCTTACAGTCTTAGATAAGTGCCCTTTACTAGGTAACTCTCAGAAAATAAGGGGGTTTATCCTTCCTACCAGTGACCATGTATCATGTTCTGGATGATCTAGTAGTCCTTGTATAATCAGTTTTATTTTACAGTCTGGAATCTTGCCTATGGCTTCAAGGCTAGCATTGCTACTTACTAAGTAACCCTGAGAATGGCTGTTCTTCTTTTGTAACCCTCTTTTCAAATCAGATCTGTGTCTGTTTTAGATGCAGAAGATGGACCTGTTTGCCTTCTCATAGCCTTTAAATGATAACAATAGCCATCACATCTACCACGATAGGAACTTTTATGATATTCTCTACCTCCCTAGCCTTTTATTTAAAAAATTTAACTTGCTGACTAGTATTTTCTTATTTCAGCAATTATCTGTGCTCATTAAAACAATTCAAATTATGACAGAGGCACTGTCTTTGAAGTGTGCTTCACCTAGATTTAGTTACATTTATTATAGAGTTGTGCTTACTGTAATTTTTTTTCTCTCCAAATAGCTGGAGGCTCATTGAGGACAGACTCTGTACACACACTCTGCCATTAGCACTGTTAACACAGGGATTGCTTAGGAATTCAGCAATAGCTGAACAAGTGGTAGTTGAATGAATTCCCAAGCATTTTAGAATTTAGACCTGGCAGGAAAAATCATTTTTCTTTTTTTTTAGAGAGAGAGAGAGAGAGAGAGAGAGAGAGAGAGAGAGAGAGAGAGAG
>NW_026000138.1:5942345-5951847 GCF_001458135.2 Marmota marmota marmota
GAGAGAGAGAGAGAGAGAGAGAGAGAGAGAGAGAGAGAGAGAGAGAGAGAATTTCAATATTTATTTTTCAGTTTTCGGCGGACACAACATCTTTGTTTGTATGTGGTGCTGAGGATCGAACCTGGGCCGCACGCATGCCAGGCGAACACGCTACCGCTTGAGCCATATCCCCAGCCCCAAAATCATTTTTCTTTACTGGTTTTTCCTGATGCTTCAGACTGTTTTGAACTATACAAAATGGATTTTTATTAGCAAATATGTTAATTTATTCTAAATATAATTGATATTTCTATTTAACACTATTAATGCACTGTGTGATGAGAAAGGTGGCTACAGCATACTAAGTTGTTAACGTTGTAAAAAGTATAAAAGTGCTTTGGAAATATTGAAAGACTACCAGGTGGCCATTATTGCCTTTTTCCTGTTCTAAGAAGGAAATGAGATGCTAAAAATGGTGTTATTTTATTAAATAAATCTTATGTTGGTCAGTGAATTTAATCAAATTTTCTTTTCTTTTTTTTTTTTTTTTAAAGTAGGCTACTTAAAATTGTGTGTGGGTACACACCCTTTTCCTGTTTTATTTTGACCAGGATGAAGTATTTTGGCCCTGCTGATAAAAACATTACCTGGGAAATAGTCTACCTATGACCTTGAACTCAAAATTATATTTTCTGGGAAAATTTTCTCTCTAATTGATTTTATTTTAATTGTATGTAGGTATTAGTTTTGGTTTATTAGCTCTTAAATGTTGGAAGTAGAAATATTTATCTGCTAGGACAGATATATATTTTAATATTTTGTGGGATGAACAGAAAAGAGTGGTTTTTGATGCTGGACCAAGAGATTATTTCTCCTGGTACAGATTTGAATTAAAAACAAAACAAAACAAAGCATAGAAGTAAAGTATGGAGTCCCAGTCTTAAAATTCGATGACAATTTAACCAAATGGGAACTGTTTTTGTCAAACTGCTTTAGGGCCATCAGTACTAATGCTTTTTACATTCTTGTGAAAGTAGAAACTTAGGTATTTGATGAAGGTATATTCTAACAGAATTTTTTTAAAGTCAGATGATAAGC
Organism: Marmota marmota marmota; assembly: GCF_001458135.2. Lineage (NCBI taxonomy): Eukaryota > Metazoa > Chordata > Mammalia > Rodentia > Sciuridae > Marmota > Marmota marmota. The sequence continues at coordinate 5,943,423 of NW_026000138.1, forward strand.
TTCTGTAAGGCTCAAGTGTGATACAGTTAGAACTTCTAAGTAAGAACTTAGTGTTTTTTGTAGAGGAGGATATTGCTGTAGGAAGCTATTTGACATAAAAATAAAGTGTGTGTGAAGCCTGTATCACTTTTGTGTAAACTTTCTTGTTGATTTTCTTAAGCAGAAATGGCCAGGCTTGCTTTACCTCATAGAATAAAGTGTGTTTCTCTGACTGACTCGTACTGTATAAAGTGGGCCAGCCCTCTCTGTAAAAGTGATGTAGGACAGAAGAGAGAGAGGAGATGAGGGAAGGGAATCACCCAGGTGGCCAGTATCAGACCCTTGCAGCAGTGAGAAGGAGCACAGAGATAAGAAGATGGCCACTTTCTCTGAGTGGACCAGATAGTAACCTCTACTTTATGTTCCTAATTAGTATGTCAAACTGTATGTATAAATTTTAGTAGTATCTAGGGAGAAATAGAGGGTGGAAGTTAGGCAGTAGGAGACATTAACTATGTGTAGTTATACTATGACACACTAAGGCTTAATGTCTCAAATCCTTTATCTTCTTAGTTTTTATTGTTCACAAAACAGTTTTTTGCCTGCTTTCCATGTGGAGGGCAAGTGGTAAGAGCTATGACTGGAAGAAGATTTTCTTGAGTCCATTCCTTTAAGGAGAGGTTCTAGAAGAGATGTTGGACATATAATGTAGACATTAAGGAAGAGATAACCATAAAACCCTAAGTCATGGCATCAATAACTGATATTCGGATGCTTCCAATTGAAATATTCTGTGCCCTGCGCCCAGTGAGTCTTCTCAGTGTGAGAAGTATTATCTTTGGCATTGATGGGAACTCTGCAAAAGTTCGTAAAACTAACATCTTCAAAGATGGGTTGGATTTCACTGGGAGGGAAGGAAGGAAAAGGAACTCTGAGTAGACCATACAATATAAGAAAGATGTGGATTTTTTGGATCATGTGACATGTATGGAATATACTGAATACTCTTGGGTCATTTGAACATACAATATTGTGTCAGTGGGGACAAAAAGATGGGTTGAGGAAACCTAAGTTAGAGGACAAGATAAAATATTTTATTTTTAAAATTTATTATTATTATTATTTTTATTATTGGTACTGGGGACTGAACCCACGGGTGCTTTCCCACTGAGTGACATTCCTAGCCCTATTTATTTATTTTAAGACAGGGTCTTGATAAGTTGCTGAGGGTCTCACTAAATTGAGATTCTTGCTAAGTTGCTTAAACTGCTAGACTGGACTCTATAACTTGGAAAGAAAGATCCTCCTGTTTCAGCCTCCTAAGCTACTGGGATTATGGGTGTGTGCCACCACACTTGGCAGTGATTTTTTTTTAAAATATCGTAGTTCTCTAGTCCTTTTTTTTTTAAACATTCAGTAAAAAAGTTGTTAGGTTCTTGGGAAGGAAAATGAAACATAACAGGTCATGGTTTCATTATCTGCTATGCTAAATAAACACTATTGATGGTATTTCTTATTATTAATGAGTTTATGCTTTCATAGGCATTTTCTAAGTAAATGTTCTCCTATATAAAAATTTCTTATCAAAGGGATTGCTTTTATGTTAACATGTTAATATTTTTGGCTTTCTATAAAAGAGGATGGATTGCTGGGTGGTAAATGCCAATTTAAAATGTTATACTCCTTTGATTAAAAAATCATAAAGTGTTGCTTTCTAATTTTCATGATTTTAGCAGCAGCTGGTGAGTAACTGCTTTTGAAGCAGTCAGAGCTCTCATTTTTGTCCCAGAAGAACATCTTACTGATGAAAATAGAGTAGCGGTTGTGCTAAATGACTGGAGAATGGACAAAGAGATAAAGCAGAGAACAGAGATAGAGTTCCTTATGGCAGTGAGCCAAAGGCTTACTGACATTTACAGATAACTGAAGAAATCACATGGTGTGTTTCTTGTACTGTCAGCTAGATTCTGCCTGAACTATGCTAGTTAGCAAGGCCAGTTCTTCTGTGTACACAAGTTCATTTTTGCAGTTAGGCTGCATGTGTGTACTGCTGAATTTTTACCCACTGGAACTCAGTGTAATTTTATGGATGATGTGGATGAAGATTTAGACTAAAATAGAGTGAATATTCTGATTTTCAGTAGCTAAAAATATACTTTATATTGACATGGTCACTGAACTTATGTTCTGTCTTATAGTTTATGTTCTAGACTTAGGTAGTTATTATTCAAAATCTTTGAAAGATTCCTATTGATATGTATTCCCATCAAATTGAAATATTATGATAGAAATGCCTTTAAATTTTAAGCCACGTTTGCATAAGTGTAAATTAATGCACTTCTTTAATCCAGACACACAGACTTAATCAGTTCTGTGCTCCAATGAGTTTAGGTCAAATTATCAGATTTTAAACAATATAGACAGAGGTGAACCACCACAGAGATTTAAGGTTTCGTAATGGAAATACAACCTAAATTGTAGGCATTTTTACTTTTCTGACTACTTGCTTTAAATTTTTTTTTTAAGAGAGAGAGAGAGAGAGAAAATGAATTTTTTAATATTTATTTTTTAGTTTTCGGTGGACACAACATCTTTGTGGTGCTGAGGATCGAACCCGGGCCGCATGCATGCCAGGCGAGCGCCCTACCGCTTGAGCCACATCCCCAGCCCCACTTGCTTTAAATTTAAAGAAAGAGTAATAAATATTTTTTGTTGGAATAATTTGTTGTTGTTGGCACCAGATTTGCTTTTTGTTTAAAGTTTGTTTTTAGTTAAAAAGAAGTTTTATTTCTTGCTGGAAATTCTATTCCTCAGCTCTATAATATACTGCTATTCCATTACCCCTTTACTGTAGTCACCATTTTATTCCCACAGTTTTGGAAAGAAGAGCACTCTTATTTCATGCCTCCTCTCTCTGGGAGTAAAAGCTGCATTTTAAGGACTATCAAGTTGCCCTGAAGACTGAGTCCTCCAGATCTTCTTTGTTAATTGCACTATATTTCTTGGCCCTCTATTTCAGTTTGCCTTTGTGGAATCACCCAGAGGACCTTTGTGGTTATCTTGGCTAGCATGCAGGCTATACATATTTTGGTCCTCCGAGGCAAGATCACCTTCAAAAAAACATTTAAATATATAATTTAAAAGTTGATTTGATGAGTTAAGCTAATACTTCTTTTCCTTGCAACTCAAAAGTTAGATTATACTTGAGGTTAGAATTTTCTTTTTGTGTAAAATTTCTTGTACTATTTATCTCTCTGTTTATGCATGACCAAGTATAATTTTTCTGTTTTCGGATACAAGGTTAATCTCTTTCCATTGTTGCTTTGCTTGTTTTGAAGCTGCTGTTAAATATATCTTGGAACCTCCTTTTCTGGTCCACATGGTATGTATTTTAAAGAACCCTGCAACATCCTTGTTAAATTCTTCATTATTATTTTCTAGTTCATTAATTCCTTTTTAACTTTCCAGTTAAAACTGTATGTGAGTTTATGGGAGTGGGGTGGTGGTGGTACTGGGGATTTAACCCAGGGGCACTTTACCATTGAGATATATCCCTAGCTTTGTTTACTTTTTATTTTGAGACAGGGTCTCAATAAGTTGCTGAGGGACTCGCTAAATTGCCCAGGGTATCCTCAGACTTGTGATCCTCGCTGGGATTACTGGCGTGCACCACTTCACCTGGCTTCCAGTTTAAACTTTACCCTGCTATTTAATATTTTCACTGACATTACTTGTTTTATAAATTATTTAAAACTTAATTTAAATTAAAAAATTACTTTTATGCTTTTCAGTTAATCTTTTTCATTCCTACCTACTCTTGTTTTACTTCTGACTTTTCATAACATTTTCCCGTAAATAAAATGAACTTTATGGATTTTATGAATTTTCTTAATTTTATCTTTTAGGAACTGTTAACCATACTGGTTCTCAGGTATTTTCCAGCTTTTCTGTTTGTAGTTTGTTTGAAAGAATTTCTTACTTGAAAGAATTTATTTCAACTGCTGTGTTTGTGGACTGTATGTCTTTGTAATTTTCTTTATGTGTCATGGTGCAGCCTGACTAGGAAGTCCTACCACCTCAACAGTTCCTCTTTATCTGGTGGTTTAGGAGGTGCTCTTAACTGGCTGTGCCTGCTGGGGCTGTGCCCCCAATCCTAAATCAGGTGGTAGATTGGCAGCTCAGGGCAATTGGGCCGTGTGGTTCAGCCCTGCTTAGTAGTAGTCTCACTTTCCTAGGCATAAAGCTTTTGGAAGCCACTCTTCTTGGTAGCACAGACAGCTAACAGCAGTTCCTTTGCAGCCTAATCTCAGGCTTAGTCCCTCATTTAGGAGTAGCCATTTTTATTCTGGTTCCAGAGGTGTTGAAACCTCCGCCTCCACTGGCATCCTTGGGATACCAGAGCCCAGCAGGCGCTCAGCTTCATTTTTGTTTGTTTTCCAGTGTGGCCAGGTCTTTTAAATTCCTCTTCTGTATTTGCTATGTATTTGGAGCATTGTGGATTTTCAGAGCCATTTATGATGCCAACTTGATTAGAAGTCCTGAAGTTTATATATTTAATTATAAGTAATTAATTAAAAATAGAATTATTTCTAGCTTAATAGATTTCCTGTCAAAATTTATAGTTACCATTCCTTTGATTTTGTTATGGTTTTGTGTATTTTGTAGGACATGCAAATTTTTCCCCTGTACAATTCACCCAAAATTTGTTTATCCTTGTGGGTTTTAGTTTTGAAGTGACCTTTGAATGTGTTAAGGTGAATTTCATCAGATGGACTGAAATTTTTCAAATGGGGTAGGCCTGTGAATGCTTTCTACCATCCCTGTAATAATTAGAAGTGCCCTGTCTGTAAATCGCAGTGAGGGTACAGATGAAGTTTCTTCTTTTCTTCATGTTCCTTCTGCTTGCTCTTCTTTTTCTCTTTATTATTTGTATCTTATCTTTTAAAAGATGGAGATAGAAAAATTCTGATTTAGTTTTCTTATTTAGATTATGGTTATTTGGAGCTTTATAAATTATTCAAAGGCTAGAAAAGTAATTGGAGATTTTTAATAGTGAAATTGAACTATGTTAATATCTATTCGCTAATTATTCCAAGTGATCATCCTTAAGCTTTAAGTGGCCTCTCATTGAGTTTGCTATTTAAGGTCTTGCTTTTGAGACACTTGTCAAGTAATCAGTTTACTTATGAATTGCATTTCTCCTGTGGACTGGAGGCTAATTTCCTTCTCTTGAGAGGTAGAGTTGTGGTTTTTATTTCCTTGTGTTTTTCCCTGTAATTTGGAGCTACTCTGATTATCAGGAATTAGGGATTCTTAACTGTCTTTTTTTGAGGAGTAGTTGGGTAGGAGATTGTGAGGAATTCATTTTTCCTGAGAGATTTCTACTTTACACTAAATCTTTTTTTTCCAAATATTTATTTTTTAGTTATAGGTGGACACATATCTTCATTTTTATTTTTTTTATTTTTATGTTGTGCTGAGGATAGAACCCAATGCCTCATGCATGCATGGCAAGTGTTGGACCTCTGAGCCACAATCCCAGCCCTAAATCTTTATCTTGACTAGGTTTGACAATACATTTATATAAAGTGCTTGAGAATTTTTTTGGTATAAATATTGAAAAATAATTAGATGGCTCACATTTCTAGTTATTCTAAAATAATAAAGTAATATATAGACCTAGTTCAAATGACATATCTATGCTTATTTAAAGTTTTAAGATTTTCAGTTTCTAGGACAAAGTATACACTATTTTATTACATTGAAAAAATATGATTTTTTAAAATAAAAATGTTTATTTAACACTGTAGCACAGAAATAAGAGTTTTTCTTACTTCCTTAATTGTTCTTGTCATTGTCCTTAAAATGGGAGAGTCTTAAACTCTCCAACTTCCTGAGTTAGCTTTAACACTTTGAGGTTTTCATATCCCTAGAATATTTAATGTGACTTGAGGCAGAATAGTCTTCTTTCTTGAATATGTCCTTATTTTCCTGTTTTTTTTTTTTTTTAAATATTTATTTTTTGGGGTAGATGGACACAACACCATGCATTTTATTTTTATGTGGTGCTGAGGATCGAACCCTGGTCCCACCCGAGCTAGGTGAGCGCTCTACCGCTGAGCCACAATCCCAGCCCCTCCTGTTTTTAAAATATGTATAAGTAAGATTAGTTTCTAATTTTCATTTGTTAGTTTTTATTTTTGCATTTATAGTTATATTTCTATTTTTCTGTGGTTACTATTTTTTAAATTAAGTAGCTAGAAGTCCTGTTTATCTTAGTCATTTTAAAGCAAACATAACTGACATAAAAGAGACAATTTTCTCCAGCTACATTGACAGCTTTCAAATTTTGGCACACTTGGTTTAAACCCTGTTCCGCCCGCCCTCCAGCACACCCCAGTGTTGCGGATTGAATCCAGGGTTTTGCACATGCTAAGCAAGTACTCCTACCATTTAGCTATGTTGCCAGACCCCCACCTTTTAAAATTTTTATTTTTAAAAATTTTGATATAGGATCTCACTGAGTTGCCCAGACCTGCCTTTGTCTTGGGATCCTTCTGCCTTAGCTCCCTTGTAGCTGAGATTACAGGTGTGTGCCACTGTGCCCAGCAGCACGCTTGTTTTTAAAATTATTTATTATGCTCTATCATGTGGGAGGCGAGAGAGTGCCAGGCTACGTAAGGTGAGGGTTGGGAATCAGTTTCTAGAAAGGGAGATGTGGAGGCACTCACTGGTTACACAAAGACAATTGCCCTTACTCTTTTGCAGCCCTATGAGTTGACTACGGTTGTTTATTGTTTTCTTTTATTAGTCCTTTTAGTGGATATTAAACCTTAAAAAAAAATCATCTTAACCATTTTATCTGATTTTTTTTTAGCTTTTTGAACTTAGAACTATGTTAACATATCCATAACATGCCCATTTAAGTTACTTTTTCTGTTTATCCTTATTAGCTAAGAAAATGAATACCATTTTAGGTAGAATAGAAATTATTAATAGTTTAGATATGCTTTTCTTTCCTTGGTTTTCTTTGATAGTCCCTTGGTGACTGGAAATAATTTGCCCTTTTACTTTTGTTACTTTTAAATTGAACGTAGATTTTTATGCCCTTAATTTTTTTTATATTTTGAGAATTGAAAAATAGATATGTTTAAATTGAGAGTTTAATTTGTGTTTCACTGTTGATTCTTGAGCACCAACATAGATAAGGAACAGTTAGAGGATGGAATTTGTTTGAGGTGTTTGATGTTTAATGACTTTCTTGACTAGAGCAAGCTGTGATTTTCCAGGTAGGTAGCAACAGAATCGTCCCAGGGGAGGAAAGTCTTCTCATATTTTCATTGACAAGGTGGAGTTGTATTGTTATATTTAAAATAGTATGGTACGTCACAGTTTATGCTGTAATTAAAATGTGAACTTTAAAAAGCATGGGACATAAAGGAGTTCTGAGAAATTGGTTTAACAAAGTTTCAGACTGTTTGACAAGTTGCCTAAATGATTGTGTTTTGGATTGCTTCCTGACAAAAACAGAACTTGAAATTGTTGAGGTAACACACACGTTGTATAAAAAAGAAGAAGGTACTTTAATTCAGATTTAGTGAAGTGAACAGTTTTTTTTCTTTTTTCTTTTTTTTATTGGTTGTTCAAAACATTACAAAGCTCTTGACATATCATATTTCATACATTTGATTCAAGTGGGTTATGAACTCCCGTTTTTACCCGCATACAGATTACAGAATCACATCGGTTACACATCCACGTTTTTACATATTGCCATACTAGTGACTGTTGTATTCTGCTATCTTTCCTATCCTCTACTATTCCCCCTCCCCTCCCCTCCCATCTTCTCTCTCTACCCCATCTACTGTAATTCATTTCTCTCACTTGTTTTTTTTCCCCCTTTCCCCTCACATCCTCTTATACGAAATTTTGTATAACAATGAGGGTCTCCTTCCATTTCCATGCAATTTCCCTTCTCTCTCCCTTTCCCTCCCACCTCTCGTCCCTGTTTAATGTTAATCTTTTTCTCATGCTCTTCCTCCCTGCTCTGTTTTTAGTTGCTCTACTTATATCAAAGAAGACATTTGGCATTTGTTTTTTAGGGATTGGCTACCTTCACTTAGCATAATCTGCTCTAATGCCATCCATTTCCCTGCAAATTCCATGATTTTGTCATTTTTTAGTGCTGAGTAATACTCCATTGTGTATAAATGCCACATTTTTTAATCCATTCATCTATTGAAGGGCATCTAATTTGGTTCCACAGTCTAGCTATTGTGAATTTTGCTGCTATGAACATCGATGTAGCAGTATCCCTATAGTACACTCTTTTAAGGTCTTCAGGGAATAGTCCGAGAAGGGCAATAGCTGGGTCAAATGGTGGTTCCATTCCCAGCTTTCCCAGGAATCTCCATACTGCTTTCCAAATTGGCCGCACCAATTTGCA
>NW_026000138.1:5952762-5997772 GCF_001458135.2 Marmota marmota marmota
ATGATTATTGTGTTGTGGTCTATTTGACTCTTGAACTTGAGAAGAGTTTGTTTGATGAACATAGCTGCACCATTGTTTGTGGCATATATATTAATGATCGTCAAGTCTTGTTGGTGTATGGTTCCCTTGAGCAGTATGTGGTGTTCTTGTTTATCCCTTTTGATTAACTTTGGCTTGAAGTCTATTTTATTTGATACAAGTATGGACACCCCTGCTTGCTTCCGGGGTCCATATGAGTGATATGATTTTTCCCAACCTTTCACATTCAGTCTGTGTATGTCTTTTCCAATCAGATGAGTCTCCTGTAGGCAGCATATTGTTGGATCTTTTTTTTTAAATCCATTCTACTAGCCTATGTCTTTTGATTGGTGCATTTAAGCCATTAACATTTAGGGTTACTATTGAGATATGGTTTGTAGTTCCAGCCATATTTGATTATGTATGTTACTTAACATGATTTGTTTTTCCTCTATGATTAGTTTTTCCTTTACTGTACTACCTCCCGCTGTTGGTTTTCATTGTTATTTTTCATTTCCTCTTCCTGTAATGTTTTGCCAAGGTTGTTTTTTTTTTTTAAATATATATTTTTAGTTGTTGATGGACCTTTATTTTATTCACTTATTTATATGTGGTGCTGAGAATCGAAACCAGTGCCCCATACATGCTAGGCAAGCGCTTTTACCACTGAGCCCCAGCCCCAGTGAACAGTTTTTAATATATAAATCATACTTAAAATGAATAGAGTTGAAAACTATTTTAAAGCAATACTTCATGAATTTCTTTCACAAATTGTAACAAACTAGAGACCAAACATAAGTGTACTCTATTCATTATAAACACTCTTGAAAAATAGCAATGGGGAAGTTTCCCCAAACTGGTCAAGAGAATCTGCAAAAATCTTATACTTAAAGGTCAAAGATTGAATACTGCTGTTAAGGTCTGGAACAGACAAGGATGTCTCCTTTTACCATTCTTATTCAGTATAATGCTAGAGTTCTAACCAGTATAGTAAGACAAGAGAGACAAATAAAAGACATACATTTCAGAAAGAAACAAAACTCTTCCAACTTGCAGGTAACATGATTGTTTATGTAGAAAATCCTAAGGAATCCGTTTAACAAAAACCAACCAATGAACCTCAAACTCCCTAGAACTAATAAGTAAGTTTAGCAAGGTCATAGTATACAAGATAATCATACAAAAATTAATAGAATTTCTATATGATAGCAATGACCCACATGGATGCTGTAATTAAAAATACAATGCCATTTATAATTATTCAAAAAATATATAATTAGGTGCACATCTAAAAAAACACATATGGTCTCATGGAGAACTGCACACTTCTTTCCCCCATTGGCACTAGAGTAATTGGTTATCCATGCACCAGAAATGTTATTGACCTAAGTCTCATGGTGTGTACAAAAATTAATTCTTAATAAACCACAGGCTGGATGCAGTGGCACACATTTGTAATCTCAGCAGCTTAGGAGTCTGAGGTGGGAGGATCACGAGTTCAAAGCCAGCCTTAGCAATTTAGTGAGGGCCTATTTCAAAATAAAAAATAAAACAGGCTGGGGAGGTGGTAGGTGGTTCACTGATTAAGTGCCTCTGGGTTCAATCCCTGTAACAAAACAAACAAACAAATAATACGTCGCAGAGTGCAAAATGTAAGACTTAAAACTTTGTCCCCACAAAAAGGAAAATTGTCAGGATTGAGGATTACGAAAAGCATTCTTAGACAAGAGAATTCATGAATTCTTACAGCACAGTTCATGAAAAGATAAATGGGACTGTATCAATTAAAATTTTTGCTCTTCAAAACAAACAAACAAAAAAGACCAAAACGTTTGAGAGGCTGTAAAGACAGTTTATGAAATGGTAGAACACATTGCAGACCACATATTTGAAAAGAATTGGAATCTAGAGTATATACATTTTTTAAAAACTCAGTTAAACAACAGCACCAAATAATTCAGTTAGAAAATGGGTAAAAGACACGAAGAGATAATGTATATGTGTCATATAAGCATATAGAAAGTTGTTTAACATCATTAGCCATTAGGGAAATACAATTTAAAATTACAGTGAGCTGTCATTGCATACTAGTCAGATAGCTAAAATAAAAAAATTAGTGACAACACCAAATGCTGGGTAGGAGTGGGGAAGCTGGATCACTACTTATATGTTGCTGGAGGGATTGTAACATGGCATAGTCACTTCTGAAAACACTTTGGTGGTTTCTTAAATTAAATTAAATATGCTACTATTGTGCAGTCTAGCAATTGTCCTACTGGACATTTATCCCAGAAAAAATTAAAACATTTTTCTCACACAAAAACCTGTACATCAGTGTGTATACAAGCTTTATTTGTAAGAGCTCTAAACGGAAATAGCCTAGATATCCTTCAGCAGGTAAAAGGTTAAACAAACTGTGTATCCACACATGGGCTATTAGAGGTTAATGAAGAGGAGCCACTTCTTTTTTTGGGTGCCAGGAACTGAATCCAAGGACATGTAATCACTGAACCATATCCCTAGCCCTTATGTTTTACTTAGAGACAGGGTTTCACTAAGTTGCTTAGGGCTTTGCTAAATTGCTGAGGCCTCATTTTGAACTTTCAGTCTTCCTGCCTTAGCCTCCTGAGCTGTTGGGGTCATAGGTGAGTACCCAACTCTCGATATGTGCAGTAACTGGCATAAATCTCCAGGGAGTCATGCCAGGTGGGAAAGCAAATCTCAAAAGTTATACACTTAATGATTCCCTTTATATGACATTCCTGAAATGACAAGTAATGGGCAAATGGGTTTAGGAGAGGGTGGGAATGGAAGGAAAGTTGGTGTAACTAAAGGAAAGGAACCCAAGGGATCCTTGTGGTGAAGGAAATGTTCTGTATTAGTGTTGGTGTCCTGATTGTGGTAGTGTATCACAGTTTTGCATGCAGTTAGCATTAGGGCAACTGGGTGAAGGGTGTATGACATCTTTTGGTATTATTTCTTACAGTTGCATATGTGACAGTTGTTAATGTGAATCAATTATCACAAAATAAAGCTTAATTAAAATTAATGTAAATGAATTACTTTCCTCTTTTCTAGATAGGGACTCATTATCTATTTAGCTTCTTGGCATCAGCATATTTTGAGCTCAGATCAATATCTGTTTCTGTGACGAGTTGTTGAAATTTGAGGATCTTTGAACAATGTATGTTTTAATCTGAGCATAGATTTCTTTCTAGTGCCTTTATACATGAATACTTAGCTATCTTCAGACTACTCAAAAAGCACAGTTATAGAAATGTGAATTGGTCTTGTTGGTCATAATATAATTAATTACTTCATGATTAGAATTTCTTCTGGGACTAGTAATAGCAGCATTGATTTGACAGTGATTTTATAATTTGTTAAGTATATTAGATAAATATAATACTGGTGAGTAGCCAGTAATGTTGCAGAGACTATTATAGCCCTGAAAAAACATGACTAAATTCATTGAATGAGTAAGAAAAGTGACACTATTGTTGGCACTCTGAAATTCTGCAGGGACTTACATTGTAGCTAAAAATCAACCCTATCTTCTTGCTGTGTTCAAGAGGCTTTTCATTGATTTCTGTTGAGAGGAAAAGCCTTTTTAAACTTAAAAAAGAAAGAAAAAAGGCAGAACTCTCCAGGCCCTGTGGATTATTAAGATCTTTCAGCAGCGAGTTGCTCTTTCTCTGGGAAATTGACTGTTAAAGGCAGAAGGAGTTCTGAATAGTTTGTGTGGTGTTTCATTAAATGGAGCAGCTGGATCTACAGATTCCAGATTTAATTGGGGCAGATATTCACCTGTATATATCCTCTATGATTAGCATAGTTATTTTTCTATATTGTAGAAATATAATTTCAGGATATTCTGTTTTGTATTATAAAATAAAAGAAGCATGTTAGAGAAAACCTGATGCACTTTTTTTTTTTTTTTGGGGGGGGGGGTAAAGTCCTAAAAGCATATGACTAAAATGGAACTTATAAATTAAGCAGTGAGCCTAACATTGTAGGGTAGTTTATAATTCTGAGATCAAACTAACAATGATATTAGAAGAAATGACAATGATAGCCACTAACATGGGGTTGTTATTTATGTGCCAGGCATTGTTCAAAGCACTTTTTATGTATTAACCCATTTTATCATTCTGTCCTTCCTCTGAGGGAGGGAGACTATGGTTTCCTGTTTGCAAATGAAGCATGGAGCACACATTAGGGCACCATTGCTCTCTGGCACCATTGTCTTTGGTCTTACCTACTGTTTGATACTGACTTCGCAGAGAAATAAGACGATGTATGTAATAAAAGGTGAAAGTTTACTTCATAGATAAATAGGCCAGAATCTCTGAGCTGGCGGCATCAACACAGTATGCCTGAAGAGAAGAAATAAGGAGTGGGCGGGACAGTGAAAGCTACCTGAGCACAAAGCACTGGATATTAATAAACATTCATTAGAAGACAGACTACAACAGATTTAAAGATCTTAATTAATTGGTTTTTACTTGGAATTCTAGTTTGGGCAACAACTCATTCTATAAAACAACATAAAGGTAGAATGAGTATTTGAATGAGCTGAGCCAAGGAGATTGTCTTTATAGACAGAAGAGGGCTGAGGAACAAAAAATTGTTTGGTTTTTACGGCTTCAGGGCTAAAACTGAGTAGATTTCCTTAGCATGCCTGCTCACCGGAACTGGAAACCTGGTGGTTGATTTCTGTGACTGTTCTGAAAAAATATGTACATATATATATTTTTTTAATTAAAGATTGTCTTGTTTCACAGTTAAGTTTGATTAGTGGCATCTAGCATGAGGAACTCTGATTGTGTTTAGATGTGGCCTGCTAGAGTCTAGTGCTGGGCACTAGTCCCAAACAGTAGCTTCCTGTGAATTTTTTAAAGAAAATTTATTTATTTTTAGTTATAGTTGAACACAATACCTTTATTTATTTATTTTATGTGGTGCTGAGGATCAAACCCAGGGCCTTGCACGTGCTAGGCGAGCGCTGTACTGCTGAGCCACAACCCCAGCCCTCTTCTGTGAATTTTATTTAACACATGCCTGCTTAGGGCATAGAGTGAGCAGCTGTTTGGGAGAGCAGTAGAAAAGATGGGTTAGATTAGGGAGAGAATTTTGAAAAGTGTGGACTTGGGAACATATTTTCTAGGTAGTTTGTAGAGGAATGGCAAAGATCTGCTACAGATGTGTTAGATGTGGAATTTTTAGAACTAGAGGAGATTATAAAGGTTATAATTTTATCTTTGCCTTTTAGTCTGTCTGTCTCATCCTGAGTTTTGTATTTTAGATTTTGATCTTTTGCTACTGATGTAGTGAAACAGAAACAATAAAACCAAGGTATCTTAAAACTCGGACTGTTGTGCCAGGCTTTTCTGCTTTCCTGTTGTAGTGGATACCTTAATCATTTGAGATTTAATTTCCTCAGCTCTATAATGGACTTAGTATCATATACCTAACTTAAGATTTCTATGAGAGTTAAATATAACATTTGAAGGCTTTTAATTTTTTAGATCCATAAAATCATTCCTGGAAAAAAAGAACATTTTGCTATGTAATAAAGCTCTTAAACAGGAATGAATATGAAGGTATAGGAATTGAAGTGTATTATCATTCTCATCTCCCCTGCCTCCCATGGATAGGTGGGAAGATTTTGCTGCTTTCTTTAAATGGGATCTCTTTTCTGGCTTTAGGCTTTGTGTCTCACTGTTCATTTTGATTCAGGAGGTGCAATCAGGTCACAGGGCACTCAGTCAAGTAGGGGAAAGAAAACTTTAAGATATGTAACTAAATACAATGTTGTATACATAGTGATGTTTCATAAAATAATTAGTTGTACTTTGGTAATTCATAAAAGATTATTGCTGCTTGGAGGAAAAAGAAAGGCTTTGTGAAGAAGGTGAAAATGATGAGAGTTGGAAGAAGGGTACAGTGACATTCTGGAATTGATAAGGTATTTGCTTCAGGGAAGGGGATAGAATGAATAAAGACACAGAGGAAGAAAAGCCTGTGATGAAAAATAATTGATATTTTTGTAATATGCATGACTGACTCAGAGTAATAAGAAATAGAGCAGGAAGGTAGGATGGGACTGGATTATTGAGGGCCTCGATTGGTGTGCTGAGGAATTTTGGATTCTGCGTTTTGTTAAATGTCATGACCAGTAAGCTTTTTTTTAAAGGATTACCTATTAGCATTCATACACTTATGAAGTACCTTGTAAAATTTGTGTGGGAAATTATACTTCAGTGCAAATTCAGCACAATTATACTTCACCATAAGGAGTAAACTTGGACAAGTGAGTTTTTTATTCATATTTCAAAAGTTCATGAGTATCTTGAATTTTTAAAATGAAGAAAGGTATTTTGGTTCTTTTTGTTTGTACAATAGTATTACTTTCTACTAATCACTCTGCAGATTAATAAAAATTGTATACTTTTTTCATAGCTTGATTAAATTGATGCATCTTAATCTTCACATTAGAAGTTTTTAACCAATGAGATACTTCAAGAATAAAGATGTTTGTATGCTAAAACTTCCTGGCATACTGTTTTTTTGTGGTGCTGGGGATTGAACCCAAGACTTTGTGCATGCAAGACAAACATTCTACCAACTAAGCTACATCCCCAGCCCCCATTTTTTTAAAGAAAAATTTATATGAGTTTCTGTCTTAATACTGGACCCTTGTGTGAGGCCCTGGGTTTTATCCTTAGCATCATATTAAAAATAAGTAAATAAAAATAAAACTATTGTGTCCATCTACAACTTAAAAAAAGTTGGATTGGCAGCTTTTTAAAAATTTTATTTTTATTTTATTTTAAATGAGGGCATTTTTTAAAGAAATTTTTTATTTTTATTTTCTTTTTATGTGGTGCTGAGGATCGAACCCAGGGCCTCACATGTACGAGGCAAGTGCTCAGTCACTGAGCCACAATCCCAGCCCCAGCTTTTTTTTTTTTTTTAAAGTAAGATTATAAATGATGTGCTGATAAGATTTCAAGGGGAATGTTTGTTATTTAAGAGAGAACCCATTTTCAGTTTATTGAGAAATTTCTTCCACATAAAAACAGTGTAATTATATAGTAAGGAAGAACTGTTTCAACTTTGTTTAGCCCTGTAGAATTGACTAGTACTTTAGATATCTTAAAATATATATTATTTAAAATTCCATTGAACCTATTCAATTAAGGTAACTACCTTATTTGCACATAGATTGATCTAATAGTGAGAAATGAGAATTGCTGGATCTGTGTTCTTTTGCATGTGTAGGGAATGAGGTCTAGTGCATATGTAGAGGAGCTTGATTTAGATAGGAGCATTGATATTTTATCTGTACCACAGTTTCTTAATCCTGATACTATTGATGATGGAGCAGGAGAGTTCTTTGTGGAGTTATCCTGGGCAGTGTAGGATGGCCAGCAGCGTCCCTGACTCCTGCCACTAGATACCAGTCGTATACACTCCCATTCCTCTCCTTTACCCTTCAGGTCTTGCCAATGAAAAATGTCTCCATAGTTTGCCAGGTGACGCCTAGCGGTCAGGATTGTCCAGGTTGAGTACAGTGATGTATGGTAATAATGAGAGACTCAGGTCTGGCTTCAGAAGCTGGTATTTGGGTTCGTGGGGAGTTGGCAATTTGAAGAAATTATTTTCCACTTAATTTTCTTAGTTAAGTTGGAAATGAGATCACCAGAGAATGAGGAATAGGCAGGCAAGTGAATATTTCTTTAGTTTTGGTAAGGATAAGGTTTTATCCTTAGCATTGTTTGGTATTAGTTGAGACTGTGAAACATTGCTGCTTTATAAATTTATATTGTTTGATAAAGGGCCCCTGCTCCTTTATAGTACTTCACCCTGACTAGGACGTTGTCATCTTCAAAGACTTACTCAACAAATAACATCACTCTCCTTTGTTAGAGTCTGTAAACAAGTCAGGATGGCGCCTGGCATTTTGCCAGAGGGAGTGGTTTGTGAAGTAACACCAGCCAGCCATTAAGTGTGGAGATTCCTTATTGGTTGACTGCTGTATCTAGTTTATGTTAATTAAGATAAGCTGTGTGGAATGTATATATACCCCTCCTGTCCTACAATAAAGGGCTCCTACTCCTGCTGTATCAATCTACACAAGTTCCTCGCCACCCCCCGGTTATTTTGCTGCAGCTGGACTGCGGCACTCCTTAGGTCCAGTTATCTTATTTAAGAGCAAAAACATGTTCTCATTCTTTTAGACTTAACTTTGGACACATCTAGTCATTATTCTTCCTAGAAAATGATTCCCCATTTCCTTGTATTAAGTCTTACTTTCTTGGCGTTGGATCCCTTCTTTCTTGACTTCCAGTGCACAGGTAGCATAGTAACTAACACTCCTGTGTTGAAAACTACACCAGACTTGTGGTTCTGCAACCAAGGTAGTGAGGCCAATACACAGAGTGAGGTGGAATCCTTTTAATTGGTCCTGTTAGCTCATTCAGTTGCAACAATTTAGAATGAAAAAAGCTACAAGTGAGTCCATCATTTGAATTGTAGAGAAACTCAAAAGAAATTCACATCCATGAGACTGGATACCATTTGTCATTGGAATATTTTATAACCATTTCAGATGATTAGTTACACTTTTTAATAGATATGGCCACAATTCAGAATATAGCTGGCTTTAGCTGAAACTACTAATTATCTCAGTGGAGAATGGCCATATACAGTTACCATTGTACTTTACGACTTTGCCTTGATCTCTTTGGTTTCCTCTCCCTTTTCTCATTTATTTCCTTCCTTTCTTTTCATATTCTTTCTATTTGGGGAGAGGAGAGGTACTGAGGTTGAACTAGGGGCACTTTACCACTAAGCTATATCCCCAGTACTTTTTAATTTTTTTGAGATAGGAACTCACTGAGTTGCCCAAGCTGATCTAGATCTTGTTAATCCTCTTGCCTCAACTTCCCAAGTTGCTGGCATTACAGGTGTGCACCACCATGCCTAGCTCTCTTGTTGCATTTTAAAAATAAGCTGTTCTGTGCTTATGTACCTGAATGTTCCCATTACCTGATCATTGTTTGATATGTCATAATGCTTACTCATTTTTTATTGTATGCACAATTTCACTGAGTTTATGTGTAGCCAGGATCAGTTTCTCTATTTAAATTCCATATTGTAGCATGAGTTAGGGGAAAAATTACTCTTTAGTATTTGACACCAGTCTATTATCTTTTTAAAAAATTGTATGCATACACACAGATAAATTTTAGATTTATATATCTTCTATTGGATCTGGAAGAACTTTGACTAGGCTTAAGAAGCAAAACCATAGTTACTCAGTGCCTTTCCAGTTTGAATAACTGTTCTGCTTTCAGTATCCCTGCCCCCCTTTTTTTGTTTTATGGATTTTGTATTTGTGTATATATTTTAAAATGCACTTTCTAAGGAGAAATTTAGAATACACTTTTCACAATGGGTATTGGAGCACAGTGATTCATGGCACAGGAACTCATTCTGATACAGATTGATTTGCTAATAGCAAAATAATATAGTCTCTAGTAAATTCATGACAAATTTGGAGCCCACTTAACAAAAAGATGAGTTAAATTAATTTCCTATTTCAAGCTATCTTCCAAACCCTTAAGCAATTAAAATATTTTAGGTTTGAATATTGAATTTGATTTAGTAAGAAATCTGAATTCCTACTATGTGCTGGGTACTCTGAGTTGATTAGGACTCTCTCCTTTGTCAGGAGGCTAGTGGAAGGAAAATAAGGAGGAAACTATTTTTTTTTATTGTAACATGAGGACAAGGTTAGTGGGTTGTAAAAACAGTATACCTGTATCACAGGACTAAAGTGTCTATTTTGCTAATAAAAAAGATACGCACACATTTTCCTGTTTATTAGGTATTTTTTTTGACATCGGTAGGGAAATTGGTAGTTTTCATTTTAAATGACTAAATAGTTTTTCATAGTTGCATATTTGAAGTTAGCTCTAAATCTGACTTGACTTTTCAGAATTACCAGTACATAACTGTGCAACTCAGTCTTAAAGAAGAATTTTCTTCTGCAAGCCATTTAGACTCTAGTTTCTCTTAAATATGCAAAAGCTGGATCATTTGTGAAACTGTATAAACATAGTTTTTTGTAAATCTTTCAGGTGGTAAAATGTACTGTTAACAGTCTTTGGTTGAGTACCAAAGAGTACTGTAATAGTGGACCATCATCAATATAACACCAATATATGAAACTAACTGAAAAATTTACAACCTAATTAAAGATTCTGTCTTGAAACTCCAATGAAGATATAATGAGGATTTAAGATTGGTGTTAGTACATATTTTTCCTGGTACCGACTTCTTTCTGAATATAATAGGGAATTCTTTTGATGTATTATTTTTTTCTCACGAGACAGATTTACCTTTTTGCACATTTTTTTAATAACAGAAAATTATGCAGGGAGATAGTTGGTAGTAAAATAGACCTCTT
The DNA here is from genome assembly GCF_001458135.2 of Marmota marmota marmota. Taxonomy (NCBI): domain Eukaryota; kingdom Metazoa; phylum Chordata; class Mammalia; order Rodentia; family Sciuridae; genus Marmota; species Marmota marmota. The sequence continues at coordinate 5,963,258 of NW_026000138.1, forward strand.
AAAAATAGTAAGAATAATTGGGCATGGTGTTGAGTGCCTATAATCCAGAGACTTGGGAGGGTGAGGCTGGAGGATTGCAAGTTTGAGACCAGCCCCAGTAACTTGGTGAGACCTTCAGCAATTTAGGAAGATCTCATTTCAAAATAAAAAATAAAAAGGAGGGGACATGTAGCTCAGTGGTTAAGCTCCTTGGTTTCAATCCCAATTCCTCCTTCCCCTACACTCCCACCCCCTGCCAAAAATGCAAGAATGGTTTGGTTAAGTATTCAGTAAATAATATCACCGTAAAATGCAATTTAACAATTATGCTAAGTATCATCATTATTTGAGAAACTTCCATGTGAAGTGACTGAGTTTAAAGCAGAATAATATTTCTAGGTCCACCTAGGGACATGAGAGAACAAGAATTACATTTGGATGATATAGATGGATAATTAAAAATGGGCATAAATTACATAAAGATTTGTATTTACCTGAAAATTTATCTGAAAGTGTTTGAGCTGATAGTGACGATAGCCTTAGAGTGAGCCAGCCACTGTTTTACATTGGAGCTTTAAATCCCATGGTGTTTAACGTGTGTTATGTGAAGACAGAATGACTTATCAGTGTAAAGGATGGCCTGCTGGGATTCCCGTTTTACAGGTGAGAAGACAGGAGCACCAAAAGCTTAAGGAACTTGAGCTGAGTTGGCACAGGTTAAGTGACAGAGCTGGGATTGCATTCCAGATAGTCTGGTGCCCTTTCATCTGCTACTTTCCTCTTGTTACAGACAGTGAGTGCTTCCAGTTTTTATTGTTCTGGTTTCTTCGCCTTCCTGCACTTATTCCCCTTGGGTTTTTCACTAGATTCTTCCATCCCTATAGTTTATCTGGTTGCCTTTCTGGGGTTGAGATAACAGCTCTATGTGAACTAGTTCCGTTCTTCTGTTTCTAGTATTGTGCTGGACTCCTCCATTAGGAAGAGTTCATCAGAACCTTAGACTTGGATGATTTTATTAGTTGTATGCATTTATTAGCAGCCCTCCTTCAGTGTTTCCCTGCAGTGCTGCATGTTTCTTGCCAAGGCTTAATGGTAAAATTTCTCAGTGATTTACCCATATTCAAATCTCTGGAATGATTTTCTCTTTCCTTTATTTGTACTTTTAGTCACTGAAGTTCTGCCGCTTATACTTCCCTATCTAATGTAGTATATTGCTCTATTTCCTTTTCATTACTTTTCTAGGTTCTCATCAAGGACTTCCTCACTTGTCTCTGTTTTATGTCTCTGTCTCTGATTTGCATCTTCCAGGTAGCCCAAATAGCCATGTTTTTTTAGAAGTTATGGTCTTACAAATTTTTGGGTTTATTGTTCCCTGTTAATACATAGAAGTTCAAGTTCCTTAGCATACTGTAGAATTTTCTTTTTTTAAAAAATTTAGATATGTCAATATCTTTCTGTTGTTCTGTTTCAAATATCCTTTTCAGAATTAATCTCTTTGAGATTTTATTGTTTGCTGTGTGTGTTTCCCTTGCAGAATGATTCTGCTTTTATTAAAAATTTCACATAATTGAGTTCTCAGGAAACATTGGTTAATTTTACTGAAATAATTGAAAATATTTAATCATGAGTCACATCCTGTTTGACATGTCTTAACACTGTGTGTGTGTGTGTGTGTGTGTGTGTGTGTGTGTTTGGGGCATAGGGTTTTGGTAGTAAACACATTGACTCTTTAGAGTCTTCTATTCTTTTTTATTTTCTGGCAGATGCAATAGGTAGCATTTTTCTCTGTGAAAATATTTGTGTATTTTCATATGTGTAAGTTTTCACTTGCTCTTGCTCTTGTTGATAGACTTTCACATTCGCTTTGAAAACTAGTAGAAATAGTCTGATGTGGTGGCTCATGCCTGTGATCCCAGTTATTTGAGAGGCTGAGGCAGGAGGATTGCAAGTTTAAGGCCAGTCTCTACAACTTAGCAAGACTCTGTCTCAAAATAATAATTAACAACAGCAAAAAAGGGCTGGGATCTAGATCAGTGGTAGAGTACCCCTGGTTTCTATCCCCAGTACAAAAACAATAGCAAAAAGAGAAAAAAGAACTCTAGTTGCTAAATCTGAAATTTGTTCAGATAGGCATCGGCAACGAGTAACAGCTAGTTCTTATAGAGATGACTATATTAAACCAAACCTAGATTGGAGGGACTGACATAGTCACAATTAGACCCATCTGTTAGTAGCAAAACTGATGACTTTATGTTACTTTGAGTCATACCCTTTGGTCTCCCCAACCTCCAGTAAAGAAATAATGAGTTTGTAAATACTGTATCTGGAGTTCTCTTAGAGCAATAGCTTCACATAGAAAAGGAACAACTTTAATAAAATTTAAATGAATTGATGTCTTTACCTGTTCCTTTTGCTGGAGTTTATGTTTTAGAATAACCATCCACTCTTGGTCATTTAAGGAGAATTTCTTTTAATTCATTCACCTTAACTATCAAAAAGTGACCTTCCATCTTCTATTATGTAATGGGTTTTTCTTTTGGTGGTACTGGGTTTGAAGCCAGGGCTGTGCAGTGCTGGGCTGTACCTGAGCTGACTTCCCAGTCCTGTAATAACTTCTTCCTAATGCAAGAATGGTTTTTTTCTCTGCTGGCATTTTCTCTGCTTAACCACTAAGAAACCTTCATTTCTTTAGATGGTTGGTTTTTAAATTTATATTGTGTAGTGCTTCTGTTAACCTCTGCTTACAATTTGGAGTTATGGAGTTATGTTTCCAAGTTTAATTTTATTTATTTATACACACACACACACACACACACACACACACACACGTTTGCATTGGTTTATCCTGGCTTTCTGTTTCTCTCATGGTGAATGGTGAGTGTTCACTCGGTTGATCCTTTATGTGGATAGCGCTTTTCCCTCCTTTTTCCATGTGGTTAAGGCGATGTGTGTGGTGGTGGGTTTTCTTAATTTTAGTGAAGTGGAAATGAAAATAGAATTAGTTGTATGTGTAATATTTGTCAATCACCTTTGTAAGGGAATAAGGAAATAAGCTTAATAAGAAGACTATGAAATAGAACCATATGATTCTTTTTCATTATAGTATATATTTTTATTATATTTTATTTAGAATACCTGATCTGCATAGAGTACTACCATGTTAAAGTAGAATAATCTTACTAAAATAACAAGTCCTTTCTATGTTCTTGTGTTTGTTGTAGGATCACTGCAACATAATTCTTGAGTTTGCCTCTCTGGGGTGGTTTTATTGATACATGTGATAGGTACATTTGAAGAACATTTAGAGTGCTGACCTGACCATGTTATTTAGCTACTGAGGTTTTTATTTTAAGGTCTTAGTCATTTTTATAAAGCAAAAGAAAGGAATTTTTGCCTGAAAAAATTTTACTCTTGAAACTGTGTTTCTTTTTCCCATGGGCAATAGTTTTTTTTTTTTTTTTTTAAAGTTGAAGATGTAGAATCAACAATTTAGTAGGCCTTTTAAAAAGTGCTTCTAGTGTGTCATGCAACTGTGACCAAAGGTGGGCAAGCTGTGTCTGATCTTACTTATTTCACAGTCTGTAACATCTTCTGTGGAAAGTCAGAAAAGTCCTTGGATTTTGTTTTACATGGGCTGGAAGGAAGGATAATATGGCCATGGGAATGCTTACTCCCTGGAAGACACTCTTGTGAGAAGGATGGGAACTAATGAAAATTGAGGAATTTATTTTGTGCCATTTTCATACGCATGATCTTAGTTATTAGTCACAGTAATGCTGTGATTTATGCAGTTTTCTGAATCTCCTGAAATTCCAGCAAATTGACAAATTCAGGGTTACACAGATGCAAAGTGATGGCTTAAGCTGACTTTAAATTTGTTCTGTCTTGGTTTTAAGTGTTAAAAACATAGGACTTTAGACCTTGTTGACCTCAGAGTTTTCCAGTACAAGCTGTTGCTTGGAGGTAGATGCTTTTAGCATTTCAGGTAAGTAAATAAAGGGGAGTAAAAAGAGGCCTGAATTCTGTAAAATCTAACCATTTATAGGAAACGGGAAGTTTGTCTTTTATAAAGCATGAAACCCAGAAAAGGCTGTTCTTTCAGATATGTAGAATGAGTGTATGGCCGAAAGGATCTTTGTGGCAAGGCTATAACGCAATAGCAGTTTGCCATGACCTTTCTCAGTGTGGTGGGCAGGAGGGAAATCACAGGCCAATACAGCTGGCAACATGTGATTCTTATTTTCAAAAAAAGAACTGTTGGGTTCTTTTCTCAAGTCACTGCCTAGAGATAAGCAGTTAAACAGACTCAAGTTCTGAGAAGCACAGCATGTGTGTTAGGGGCACTTACACCCAAGTGGATCTAGATTGAATTGTTTGACCCAGAAGGGAGGACCACAGTATTCTGTTAGGTCGCTGGCCTTAACTGTGTTTTTTTTCATATTCAGCATTTACTGATTTAGAAACAACATCAGCAACAGCAGTAGTCTTTGATAATGAGAAAGAAAGGATATTTATACAATCTTCACAAAGTTGATTAAAAAAGAAAAAAGCCTAGAGGGACAGCCAGTATCTATATGGTAGAACCAAGTATCCAAAAGATTGTCTAAATTCCACATATCTACTAATGGGACAAATGTAATAGGAATAAATATGAAGCCCTGCCTTGAGATTAAAAAAAAATAGATTGGTAGATATTGAGAGGGGAGAGGGGAGGGCTTGGCAGTACTGTGACTGAAAAAAAAGCTGGATATTTTGGTGTAATAAAGTTAGTGTGGTGTCTAGGCTGACTTGCAGAAGCCTTGTGCCCAGATTAGGATAATTAACATTTTTCACTGTTCTCTACCATCTCCAGAGATGTGTGAAGGTAGAGATAGAATTTCACCGAGTTGCCCAGGCTGGTCTTGAACTTAGGGATCATCCTGCTTCAGCCTCCCAACAACCTGGGCAATGCATTTTTAGAAAGCTCAAGAACTGAAAACACTGAAGCTATTACAGAGTGGGTAGCTGGATGGGGCTAAATGTGGACATCATGCTGTACTGGTAATGGCTCGAACAACTGGGTATATTTAGTATAGAGAGAAAAAGAAAAATAATATGTTGGATTTTTGGAGATCTACAAAATGATCTCCACTGTAGGCAGAACTTACGTTATTCCACAAGAAGTGTATGTACATTACAGGGGTAATGTATTTAGTTCTACATAAGGCTTTTTAGACATTTTATAAATCCATTACATTTCCAAATAGGGAGCCCCATCTCTAGAGCTAAAAGCAATCTCTGAGATTAGAGCCACATGACTGCTCCAGGCAACACTTTCCAGTGGGCAAGTTTTAAAATTTTTTTGTCTTGACAAACCTTAGATCAAAAGTTTTCAAAAGTGTGGTCTACAATCCACCATGGAATGGGGGTGGGGATGAGTCCTGTAGACCCTTTCAGGTGGGCTCAGTGAGGTAAAAAAATCTGTTATCAGGACTTAATTCGTCCTTTCCTCTCTGCATTGACATTTGAACTGATGGTAAAAAGCCAAGGTGAGTGATCAGTGACTTATGATCAAGGCAGGGGCTATTTCATTTTTCAGAAAACCAAACCTTAACTTTTACTCATGTTCTTGATGAAAGAGTAAAAATTACTGATTTTGTAAAATCTTGATCCTTCCATACATGGCCTTTTAATATGCTGTGAGAGAAAATGGCAGGTAAAGCACTTCTGCCACGTAAGATGGTTGTCTCAAGGGAAAGTCTGTGTGTGGTTACTTGAGTGATGTGCTGAACTGTCCACTTTTTGGGGGGTGAAATAGCATTTGTACTTGAGAATAAGTGATGAACGATAGTTATTGAGACTAAGGTATTTGGCAGATATGTCCTTCAAAGTGGGCAGAGTGAGCTTGTCAAAGAAAGCTGTAACAGTGTCTCTCCAGTGTTTGTCTTTCTGGTGTCTAGAACCTATTAATTTATTTACTTATGGTACTGGGAATCAAACCTGGAGCACTCTACTACTGAGCTGATTCTTAGCCCCTTTTTATTTTGAGATAGGATTTTACTGAGTTGACCAGGCTGGTCTTGAACTTAGGGATCCTCTTACTTCAGCCTCCCAACATCCTGGGCATATGGGTGTGTGCCACTGTGCCTGGTCTGTGTTGTCCAATTTTAATGCTTTTGACTAACTCGTTTTAAATTCTTAAAAAAAAAAAAAAAAAAGTCACCCAGAGTCCCATTGTCATAGAATTGATTTAGTATTGTAAAAGTTGTATAGAATACTTACGTGTTATTTATGTTTGTCCACTTTGATTGATTTTACTAAACATCTTAGTTCTGTCACACTTTGGAGATTCCTTTAGTCTTTTGTCTTTTGAGTTTATGGCTTTTATTTCTTAGAGGGTGTTTGTTTTCTCTAACCTTGTGTTCAGCATATGAGGGATTTCCATTTTGGGTCATCTTCTTTCAACAAATATTTGAGAGCTGTGTTAGATGTCTAGCAACCCCCCACCCCCACCCCACCCCCCACCTTTCTCAAACAGCCATTGTTGAAATTATTTGAACAGAGAACTGTCTTTTCAGGGATGTTAAAAAAAAAATTATTTTCTAGTTTGTATCTTACAATGGATCACCCCTGTGTTCTACCTAAGAGCATAAGAGTTTATGATATGGGAAAACTTCCAAGAAGTATCTGGCAGAATCAAATGATTTTACTTTTAGAATTGTTGGATTTTGCAGGCTTATTTGTCACTCAAATTGAAGATAGTCACATTCGGTTTTCTCACCCTACTTTCTGATTGGAGCCTTGGGAGTAAGTAGGCAAGAAACCTGTTAGTTTCTCAGCACAAAGGTTTGTGCCATTTGTTAGTTCATTCAGTTAGAAAAACATTTATTAAGCATGATGCTACTCTAAGGAGTTAAAAGAGCGATGTTGCTTCTATTTAGTGCTTATTTATTCCCGTGGTTAATATGGTCAAATCTTTATGACGTTTATGATTTTATACTCATAAAATTTCTTAATTTGGAGGCTCAAGAGTTGCATTCACATTGTTTGTTTTATATTTCCACCAGTAGAGTGAGCACAGGTTTAGGTAGGTTCAGTAGACAGTGGTGATAGAATTGGTGCAGCTTAGATGATCTATCAGTTATGAAAATTGCACGTGATGAGTTATGATAAAGTCTTAAAATTATTTTTATAAGTTTTTCTCTAAAAAATCAACATTTTATCTTGAATATTTAAAATGTGAAAAGTGCTATATAGAAATGTCTTCCTTTCAATAAACATTATTAAATAAATTTATTTGTTAATTCACATAGATTTTTATAAACTATAGTTCATCAGTTCCTGGAACAAAAGACAGTATTATAGATATTAACATGATCAATACATAGGAAAAAAAAGGAAATGTTAGCAGTGAAGCAATAATGATAGAGTGAAGAAAATGGAAATTGAAGCCAGCAAAGACTGCACTGGAATATCCACATTTAGTTAAGTTTAAATGGTTACCATTTGATACTGTACCTTTAGGTCTTTCTATGATAATAATGTCCTAATGGGGCACACATAATGAGGCCTGAGAGATCTCCCTACAAAATAAATTACTTTTAAGTGATGACTCTTATTTAAACAAGATTTTTTAAAAAAGTGTAAATATTATGAGAAAAATTAAAACTCCAAATATGTAAGTCAGCATAACTCTAAAAGGCAAATTGAATGTTATACAGTATCTGTTGGCTTTTGATTGTGAATTTTTAAAAAATATTTTTAAAGTCATTGATATTTATTTATTTACTAATTATTTATTGTGCTAAGAATCGAACCCAGTGCCTCACACATGCTAGGCAAGTGCTATATCGCTGAGCTCCAGCCCCAGCCCATGTTTTTTTTTTTTTTAATAAGAAGATCATATATATCCTTAATAGACAGCATCTAATATATTGACCCTTGTGCCCAAATTCTTTTTGACCCGGCAGTTGTTTAAAGTGTCTCTGAGGGATTCTTTCCATATGTAAAAACAATATCAATCATTTCTTGCTAGCAATTCCATGCCCTAGTATCTTTCTCATTTTTATTCTAAAAATAAATTAAAATACACTCTTGTCTATAAAATATTATTCATTTCAAGGAGTTTCTTTATTTTTTGAATTTTGTCTTCAATCCATTTCTTTATAAACTCATCTTTAAACTTTTGTGTCTTTAAAGCACAGTCTGGTTTTTCAAGATTCAAGTCTGGAATAGAATCTTATTTTGTGATATAAACTTATTGGTCATGTACGAAGAATTTAATCTTTATGCATCAAGTCAAAGGATGAAAAATTTGATCACTAAAAAGCTTTTTTCACATGTTTCCAATTCATCGAAAAATAAGGAATATTTTGCAGGATTGCAGCTGTAAAACACCATAGTAGATTTTCCTACTGTATGGTGTATATGAATTTTAGTAAGCCCTTATTCACTCATTCTTTAATCAAATATTAAGTATTCAATTTGTGCCAATCACTACACTTAGCCCTATAATATATATAGTTATATATATTATATATATAATATATTATATATATATATATAATATAGTTGTGAATGAAAACAAACTTGGTTTGTGCAATTATTGAATTTAGGTTATTGATAGGGCAAAGAAAGACAATAAAATCATACAAATAAAAAAATAGCAACTGAATACACATGGAAGTCGTATAGTGCTATGTAACATAGAGATATAACATAAGAGGAGGTCAGGGAAGTGGTTTGAGGAAGTGCTGTACCTACTGATACAGTGTGTGTGTGTGTGTGTGTGTGTCTGTCTGTCTGTCTGTCTGTCTGTCTGACTGTCTGGAAATTAAACCAAGGACTCACTCATCTAAATATGTTCTTCACTGAGCTCCAGATCCAGACCTGAACTGAGATTCGGAAAATAGAATAAACTTAAATCAAATGAAGAGAAGAAGACTAACAACATTGACAGAAAGGAGGGTAGTCCTTGGCTGCTGTAGATCTATCTCAGGATGTCTCATGGAAGCTTTGGTGGAATATTTGGCAGTGTGGTATCAGGTGAGCTTGATCTGGGGAGAGATAAGGGTAGATCAGGCAGAGTCATGCTGCAGATAGGTTTCTAGTCCATAATATTTAAAGATTTGGGTCTTTATCTTACAAACAGGGAGAGTCTATTTTACATATTTTAATCAGGAGCCCTGCAGAAGTGATTGGATGGGGTTGAGACAAGAATGGTATGTATTTGGTACAATGGTTCCAATGGTATGTATCTGGCATTGTACCGTGTGTTCAAGTTAGCCAAAGTGGGTATAACCAAAAGTAGACATAGGCATTTTGGTTAGAAAGCTCTTCCAGTGCGCCAAAGAGATCATGAGGCCGTTTTCATTGTCTTATGTCCTCATTCTTGTGAAGATCCTTGGGACAGGGTCTCAATCCTTTCTTGAGGATGGATTCTAGCATGGTTTCATGTCAGGAGTCTGAAGCTTGTTTCTTTCAAGGTTTACTGTAACATTAGTTCAGAGGATTGGATTTCTTTGGATGATTAATACTGACTCACAATCTAAAAGCAGGTATATGAAGGTTAATATTCTTAACTGTGTATTGTGATATGCTTTTGGAAGTCTGATTAAAAATGTATATGAAATTAACATGATCCTTAATTTTCTATAGCTGCACTTTGTGCTACTTATTACTTTGTCAGTGAAAACTTCTGACATGAACAAACGACTAAAAGTAAATATAATTTGAAATATTTGTTAGTGCCGAGTAATTCTTGATGTGCATATTAGGTATAGCTTATCTTTCAGATGTTTAAAATTAATTCTATACTTCGGCTTAAATTCTGCTTCTTCTTAATCATTGTAACTAACAATACCCTTGAAAATGCAGTTTATGATAAGCAAAGTAACCTTGGTCAGCTGTTATTTATCAGCAATCTATGATCCTATGTGTATTTGGCATTTATCTGTACTGAAGCTATAGCAGAAAACTAGTGCCCTCTTTGGCCAGTGTGACTGAGTGTGAGAGATGATGCCTGCAGCCTTTAGCTGAATAGCCACCTGTTTAGATTGTCTGTTCTTAAATGTAGCAGTTCATGTCACATCACTCAAAAGCAGCCTTTGTAGCTGTAGCGGACTCTGCTTTGGTTCAGTAAATAAAGAAAAGTGTTTCTTTTTCATATTTGATCGCTCTATTCCTAAGTTTCCTTTTGTTGTTGACATTTTCCGCTTTCCCCTTTTCTTTTTTGGTACTGTGTATTGGACCCAGGGGGCACTTTATCCACTGGGCCCCATCCTCAGCCCTTTTAATTTTTTATTTTGAAACAGGGTCTCACTAAGTTGCTGAGGCTGGCTTTGAACCATCATTCCTACCTCAGCTTCCTGAGCCACTGGGATTATAGGTGTGCACCACCATAGCCACCCTTTGTGTGTAGGATTTTGGTTGAGGAAAATGAATCCATTATGGGCAAGTGAATGATCTGAGTTGTTAAATACATAGTTATGCCTCTCTCTGAAATATAAAAGTAAAACTATATGGGAGGGGATTATTCAGTTTATTTATTTTTTTTGATGCACACTTTCACATAGTGCTGATGGGAAAAGAATGAAGTGGATATGATCAGAGATTACGAGCTGGAGGAGCAGGAATTAAGTGCCTGGGGGTTAGCAAGTCCAAAGTATTTGAACCCAGTCATAGCTCATGAATCTGTGGTAGTACCTGTTTCTTTTTAAATATATAAGAATTCTGAGCTGGGCACCATGGCGCATGCCTGTAATCCCAGCAGCTTGGCGAGGCTAAGGCAGGAGAATCGTGAGTTCAAAGCCAGCCTCAGCAATGGTGAGGTGCTAAGCAACTCAGTGAGACCCTGTCTCTAAATAAAAGACGAAATAGGATGGGGATGTGGCTCAGTGGTTGAGTGTCCCTGAGTTCAATCCCTGGTACCCTCTACCCCGCACCTCAAAGAATTTCTGATGACTATTCTGATAAATTTACAAAGTTCAACTCTTGTCATTGCACTTTTTCTCCTAAGAAAAACATTTTCATTTTTTCTTCTTTCATTATACCATGTCTTAATTGAATGAAAAAATATTTTATTCTTTGGATGTTATAGGATTAATTAATATTGTTAGTGTGAATTTGATTTCCCTAATCTAGTCAAGACTTAGCAGTTTGAAGGTATTACTGGAAGATCAGTTTATACTAGGGAAGAATGTATTTCATAAAAATTTTAAGAATACAGTGTTGGGTACTGTAGCACACGTCTGTAATCCCAGAGGCTCAGGAGGCTGAGGCAGGAGAATCATGAGTTCAAAGCCAGCCTCAGCAATGGTGAGGTGCTAAACAACTCAGTGAGACCCTGTCTCTACATAAAATACAAAATAGGGCTGGGGATGTGACTCAGTGGTCGAGTGCCCCTGAGTTCAATCCCAGTACCCCCCACCTCCCAATTTTAAGAATACAGTATGAGTTTAATACATATAAAAGCAAAAATTGTCCTCAGTGTACTTTCCTATTTAGAAGACCTTTTGTAAATACTTCTTTTCTATATTCTTTAAAATTACTCACTTTATAAACAGTGCAGTTATTTGTGAATTTTTATTATGTGAAGAGAGATAAGTAATGAGTCTTAGATTTTATGGCTTTTTTAATTCATAAAGATGATATTATAATTAGCTAATTGATTTATAAATACATGCTTTTAGTATCTTCTGTTACATGTAAGCCTATTTTTATTTTTGTTTTTGCAAGCATACTAGGCAGTTTTGTTTATATTCAGTTACTATTTGAGAAGAAACAGTTTGTTAAGCAAAGGTAAACTTCAGTCTTGGTATTGTCCTGCAAGTCACAAAAAATACTGAAATACTGTATTTTGCAGTAAAAAAAAAAAAAAATGTCTGGATTTAATAAGACTGTTCTGACCAGTGGAACTTGACCTTTTATCAATTATAATGTTGAGATATACAGTTAAGGAGAAAAATAGTTGGGGGGAGGGGGGACACCTGGTCCTAAAGTACAATTTATAAAGAATTGCATATAAAAATTAAGTTCATCAAATTGTGCTTGAGGTATAGCCTAGTGGTAGAGCATGTGCTTAGCATGTGCAAGGCCCTGGTTTCAACCCTCAGCACCAGTGGCGTGGGAATCATCAAATTTTATTATTTCTGTAATTAATGAGAAGATACATGAAATTTTATTGCTTCTGAAACAATCTTAGAGTTACTATCTAGTACTGATGCAGATCTTTTCAGATCATTGATTAAATAATATCTAGGTCAAGTTGAAGACATGACAATATTGAAAAATTCAAAATATATTTGGGCCTGAAAGACATTGAGCATGAAATGGCCCTTACTCGTAAGAGGAAATTCATAGATGGAGTTTACATAAATAACCATGCAGCCTTACCCATACCCAACCCTGTAGTATTAACTTACACCTATGTGGATACTCTTGCGTCAAAAGACAAAATTACAACACATTTAATTATAGATCTAATTGGCTTTTATTCATGATTCATGAATTGGGGCGGCCTCCATTCTACAAAATAGAATGAGAACTCCCAATTGGCAGCCGAAGACCAGTGTGCTTTTTTTAGGTGGGAACAAGGAAACAGAACAGAAGGAAAAAGCTGTTGGGTTGGCATCAGGTTACTTGAGGTTACTTTTTTTTGATACGGGTCAAAGAAGAGGAGATTTCTTGTTCTGACTCAGATTGGAATCTCTTGTTTTCAGAAAAGACAGGTCTGTTTGTGATATTCTGCTCCTTTAAAGGTCTTTTGATTTTGTGGCATTTAGCACGAGTGACTCCATTTTGTTTAACACTTGAAAGATTGTTTTTCTTTTCATATGTTTTTCTTTTCATATGAACCACTCACAAGAACATAGTCATTGACTGAGAACAGTAGGTTAGAATATGGTATGGAGAGGAAGGGAGAGACAGCATATGGATAAATAGTGAAGAAGCTTGTTGAGGGAAAGGACTAGGAAAAAATGAGTGGATTCACTCAGGTTATTTATAACATAAGTATAATTAGACCATTTAATATTCAAGCTGCATCTCTTTGGTTTGTTGGTTTAGATATGGTTTTTCTGGGAAGGCTTTCCTGGCCCTCCAGTTTGAGCAGGTGCCCTGACCATTGTTTGGCATCTTATGCTTAACCCACAATGACTTTGCCTGTTTTTGTTGTTGTTGGTTGAATCTAGCTCCCCTGTAGATGGTAAGCTTCTTTTGAGGGAGGGGTTTTCTATTACTCATCTTTTAATCCTCAGGGTCCAGCAGTTAGTAGGCACTCAGTAAAGGTTTGTTGAATTTAATTGCTTTATTTAGTTTCCAGATATTTTTGGGAGCAGCTATGTGGGACTATTTAAATGTTAATCAGAAGATCTGGGGGTTAGTACTGGGAATTTCCTGAGAATTGTATCAAACTCCAAGATTTTCAAACTGTGTTCTACCAAGACCTTACATGCTCCCAGAACTGCTTCAGGAGTTGACACTACAAGTAGAAAGTCTTTATCCACTTTTATCCATTTTATATTAGAGGCCATATTGTAGCCAACATGCTGCTAAAAAGTTTGCGAAATGAAGGTCTGTCCTCCTTCTGCAGATGGGAGCTGGTATCCAAGGGGCCTAAGTGACTTGTTCCCGTTCACACAACCAAGTAGAAAGAGAAGCAGATCCAGCTTCTCCTTGCTTTACTTTGCACTGTTTCCTGCCAGGCCACTCAGCGCAAGGCCAGAACAATTGCAGTGCTCTCCAGCTTGTTTTGATGAGAATTTATCACTATTGTGATGTTTCTGGCCCACACAAATGGTTTCATTTTGACCTATTTTTTCATTCTACAGCATTAAAATGTATGTTGATAAAAAGAATAACAGTTAAAAAAAAAAAGCTTGGGGCTTAAAAGTTAGTTACTATTTTTTAAAGATTTATTTGGGCCTTCTAAATTCCTTTTGAAATTTCTGTCTATTTGTAATGGAACTTGACCTGACAATGTGTTGGTGATTTGAATCATAGGGTTATTGGAAAACTCAGCTATAAACATGGCATAATTATTTCTGAGTTTATATTATTTTTGTTCTTGTGCAGCTAGTACATTAATGTTCATGGAAAGGAAATCACAGAATCTGCATAACTGATTCCATGTGGCCAGAGGCAGGCAGTGGGTCCTTAAATGGGACAGAGATGAAATTTTAATGAAATGTACAGTATTTGTCAGGGCCACATCAACTCTTTATTTTTTCACACTGCTGCTTTGAAATAAAGAACAGGATGTGGTGCATTTGTAATTCTTTCCTTGTGAGAATCATTGTAAAGTTGAAGATTTAATTTAGAAAGCAAGAGAAGATGCTATTTTGAAATTAAATATAGATGCTGCTAAGATGATCTATAAACTTTATTCACATAGTACCACCTTTCTAAGACATTTGAATGAATACACTTTATGTTCTTTTAATATTAGATCCTTTCCACAGATGTCATCTCATAAAACAAATATATCAATGTTGACAGTTTAGTGCTTAAAATCTCCACAATTCAATTGAATTATAAGTTGTAAGTATAGGAATGTGAACTTTAATCTAAAATGATAAGAAATTAATATGGTTTTTAAAAAAAGATTATGTGCTCATCTTCCTAAGTCTAATTACATATAAAAGTAATGAGAGGAAATTGTATTTTGGTGTTATTTAGGCCATAGCAGATTTAAGATGGAACTCAAATCCATCCTGCAGCTTTTTCTGTCCATTTGGTTAAAATGTATTGTGGCATTCTCTGGGCAGACAGCCAGGTCTAAAATAAGCACTTCTATTGAAACAGTTTTTGTGATGTCTGTATAAACTCTGAGATTGGGATCTTTATTTGTTGAACATAATAATCTTAGGGTCTCTACTGTGATATTTGGTGACACAGAAGAGAGAATTTATTTGTTTATTTTATTTTAATAAGTCTCTAAATATAGTATGTTGCCCTTTTTTTGTAACTTAGAAAAAGCTCAATACAGAAAACCTTCTCGTAGAAAATTATTAAAGTTGGTGATTTTTTGAAACTGATGTTGTTGTTGTTGAACAATGATAGAATCCAGTGTGATTTTTTTTTCCCCCTAAAGAATAAGATGTTAAGAACTTGTTTGTTGAAGTGAACCATTTCTTTTGAAATTTCTGGGTTTGTTACAAAATAGAAAAATACTTAAATACAAATTAATCACTCTCCAGCTATATGATGTTATGTCAGCTTAATATGCCTCAGTATCCTCATCTGTACAATATGGTATCTATCTTTACAGGGTTATAGAATTATTGAATAAAAAATGTTTTTAGAATGATATAGTAAATTCTAGAGTTTGTTAATTTTTATTAACATTATCAGAATGCTAGCCATTGAGCATTACTTTTGATTCCTCAACTACTGACACCATTTTATCCCTAATTTATGTTTGACCTGTTGTTGGTGTTAGGTGTTACTTCTTATTTGCAAATCATGAGTCTTTTTGTGAATGGATCCTCATACATTATTTCTCTTTTCCTTTCAGGTTGTCAGAGTTCATATCATGTAACACCAAAGCTGACTTATGCCTGTTGATCCTGCAGATATATACATATGCCCCTTTCCTCTCACCAAAAAAAAAGTGGGACCATGCTGAAATGAGCTCCAAATTTAAATAGTTGCATTTCTTGAACAGCACAGTTTCTTGGGTACTCATTCTGAAGAACTAATCTCCAGTCAGAATTCTACTAGTTAGTTAATACTTGCAATATTAAATTCCAAATGTTCAGGTGTTAGTCCTTCCATCCCCTGGGCCTTCATCTCCCCCTTTGTTTCATGTTTCGGTTGGCATGGGTTTTGAGATAAGTACTTGCTTTGAGAGTATGTAGAATAATAGATGACATCATCTCTTTTCTGGATTTCTTCCTTGAGTTTTGCTTTATCAGTATCTTGCTTGGTTCTGGATCCCTACAGTTTGCATCCCTAGGCTCCTCATTCCCTTTATCCTTTACTATCTAATTTAATTATCGTTTCTCTGGACTCTCTTCTTATCAGTGAGCTCTGAAAACCAACATTCTGCCTCTCTTATCTCCATCCCATGTATAATACCCAGATGCCTCTTTCCTTCTACTCCCTTGGTGCAAAGTACTTGCCTCACACTGACTTCGTGCCAAGGGCTAAGAGTTGACATTTTATCTTTTAGAACATGATGGGTGTCTCACCTTTTTCTCTGGAAGCACATTTTGAAATTTGATGAGAATAAAAGGTTATCTTTGTGGGAACCACAAATGTACTGTAATAATCTGCACTGTAGGCAACATTTGTTTATTCATCTTTGTGGGAGTTGATATCCTGCTTTAACCTATGTTTGCATGCTAATTTTAACAGTGGCACTAGGAAGCATGTACTCTTGCTCTCAAGGAGTTCAGGTATGTTGAGAAAAGCAGAATTAGATAAAACATTTGCAAAAGCAAAGAATTGTATACTCCTGATAGAGTTGATTATGGGATAAAGCACAGGTCCTTCAGGAGTTCAAGAAATAGGGAGACAATAAGGGTTGGAGTGCTGAAGGATTCATATCACTTTGTCCTTTTTCTCAAATATATAGGAGGCACTGTGCCAGTGTTGAAGTTGTGTCTGTGAAGAGAGATGTGGTCCCTGTCCTCAGATAGCTTATCTTTGGGAATAAATTTAGTAAAGTCCGTATTTACTAGTGTAGTGAGTATTATGAAAGGCATAACACTGGTGCTTAATAAAGGGAAGAAAGTGGAGGTATGCCGAAGTATATGAAGGTAAGGATGAAGAAAAGCTTTATTTGATTTATGTTTTGGTGGCAAGTACTAAGGCTTTGCAATCTGAATTTTTAAGGATATAGCTTGACTACTATAATAGAAGCCCTAAACCAGTAGAACTTAAATAAGATAAAAAAAAAAAAAGTGTCTGTATGTGTCTTTGTGTTTTTCTCAATAGAGAAATCCGACAGCCCAGTTTTCCTGTAGTGGTTTCATGGTGTCAGAGATCCAGGGTCTTCCTGTCTCGCTGCTCTTCCATCCTCAGTGTATAGCTTCCATCCTGTGCTGTGGTACTGCACCTGTGTTGTAGGTTCCCTTTGCAGTGAAAGGAAAAGGAGAGGCTAGTTGAGGGCATATTGCTTCTATTTGTGCCCTATTAGAATTTAAGCACAATGGCTCCCTCTGCCTCTGGGGAGAAGGCTGGTAATTCAGTACCTGCTGGTCTTATATTCTCTGGAAGGGAACACTTTGAGATAAAATATGAATCATAATTTCAAAAATCTAAGCTTAAATGCTTCTGGGACTGGGGAAACAGCTCAGTGGTAGAGCGCTTGTTTAATATACATAAGGCCCTGGATTGATCCTCAGTACTTCCAGAATATAAACACAAACACCTCCCATCCCACCCCACCCCACTCTTAGCTTAAGCGTTTTCTCTTAAACTTCATTTAATTATTTGACTTGGATGCTTTGATATTTAGAAACCTGGCTTGCAGTTTGTAGCATCCTTTTCTTAAAGTGGACACTGATGTTTGACTTTGGAATGAACTCTACTTTCTTCATTTTAGATAACTGAACTTCATTTTGGGCTATTAAAAGTTTATTTTTTCCCTTCCCCCTGAGGTATTGAAGATTTAACAGTTATACTATGCTGCCTTTGACTCCAAATTCCTTTATTACTTAATTTGGAGTTAAAAATGTCATCTTGATGGATGTGTTCATGTCTTTTATATATTATAGATATAAATGTTTCAAAGAAAAGTTACAAATTATAATTTATTTTTGCTAGAGACATTCATCATATAGTTGGAGATATATTTAGGTCTCATTGCAAAAGTTAAAAAAAAATGAACTGGAGCCTTAACATTGTCAATAACAATGCAAACTAAAATAATGTCACATTTTTGGGAAATAAAATCACAATACTTGAAAAAATGAGGAAATTCTTTTTCTGAAAAATAAAAGTTTTAAGAAAAACCATTCTAGAGTGAATTGTTTTAGACACATGGAAATGTGTACAAATTGTTTTAAATAATAAACTAATTTAAATATAAATTTACATATATGGTTATGGAAATGGTATTTTATTTATTCTTCCCCACCTTAGTGTTCTAATCATCAAAATAGGTACTGGTCCTATAATTCATGTCTTTAGTGATTTTCATTAATATGAAAGAATGGATACTTAGAGCCTGCACTTGTTGGCTCTCCATATTTATGGGTTCATATTCAGGGATTCAGCCATATGCAGATTAGAAATATAAAAAAAATTGTATATGTACTGAGTATGTACAGATTTTGTTCCCTTGTCATTATTCCCTATAACTGTTACAGTTGTTTACAAAACATTTACATTGTACTAGGTAATATATGTAATCTAGAAATGATTTAAAGAGTATAGGAGGATGTATGTGGGCTATATGAAAATACTGTGTTATTTTATAAAGAGGACTTGAGCATCCTTGGACTTTAATATCCATTCTGAGGAATGTCTGTATTTAGGTTTTGTGTTTTGAAGAAAAAAAAATTTCATGAGTAGAAGCTGCAAAGAATACTTCATATACCAAAAGTTCAAAGTTGTTTTAAAAAAATCTGGAGTTTAGGTGCGTGTGAAGCAGACACTTGTTTAAGACATCATGTGGTAAAATTTTATTCCAGCAGTAAAACTAGCATTGCCCATTGTGCTTTCAGGCTGGGATCAAAAAATGTTCTGATTCAGTGCAGTGAGCATTTTTGGAGCAAACATGAAATGCTCATTCTGTGACTGAACTGTGTTTATGTTTGTTTTAGCAAATCTATTAACCCCTTTCCATTAAATCTAATTAAAGGAAATGGGATTTTGAAATATTCAGAACTCCCCAAAAGGCATTTTTACCCCAAAATATTATTTATGAAAATTTGATTAATTATTTTCTGCGGTTGGAAAAAGTAAAAGTTAAGGGTATGTGTCTTTTATACAGTTTTGATACTTTACTTAATATTTTTACCAAGTTACTAGCATGTCTCTCAAACACTGCTGCCACAAAGTTTACGTTCTTAAGAATATTAATGCTAAAAAATGATCTGGGATCCTCTGAGAACTGTTAGAGTCATTCTGAACAGAAAGGTTTCTGTGTAAGGTGAATTTGAACTCTCAACACATGGAAAATATTTTACATGACACTATTTTAAAAATAGAATTTTTCTTTCTTAAAAACAACTGTTATAGTTTTTTATTGGTTGGCAGGATGTCAAATCTGATTTATCATTATCAATGCCCCTAATTTGCTTTGGTAATAATGGAGTCATAGCTCCAGGCTTATTGCAGGTGTGAGGATCCATTGGAGAGAGGCTGTATAATTCAGTCATTAACAGCTTGGGCTTTGGAGTCAGTCTGGGTTACAGTCCTCTCTCTCCTGGGCACTAGCTGTATGACTTTTGCTTTGTCAAACCACTACATTTCATTTTCTTCATTTTCCAGGTGGGGAATTAGAGTCACAATACTACATTGAGTGTGAGGATTATGTGAGTTAACATGGAAATCACTTAGCATAGCACTTAGCTGATAGAAAATTTCAATAAGTATAAGCTGTTGTTAATGGTATCCTCTCTGTTTCTGCCATAGCTACAAGATCAATGCTCTGACAGCTGTGATTTTTGTTGTTTTATCTACTATTAAGTATTTCTTTTTCTCATTGACAGTGACTGACATACATATATATATATATACCTTCTTTATTTAAATGAAAGGGTTATTTGTTGCTTCTTTTTATTTGAATGTCGACAACTTGTGGATGAGAAGAACCTGTAAGTCCATAGCACAATACAAGTAAACCTTCATTGTGCTTATGGGAAAATATATCCCAAGCAGAGAAGGAAGTATGAAACCAGATACACTCCTTGTTCATTAAATTAGAAGGATTTTCTGTTTGATTACAAAATATTCTACATTAAAGGGAAGGGGTTAATATAGAAGCAGAAATGTGTGTACTTTTGTCTAGACTCTCTTTCAAGAGAAATTATTTGCTTTCTGTGTGAAGATTCAGTCGGATTAGTGCCGTCATTTCTTCTAGAATGGACGTAGCTTGCTGTTTTTTTTGGTTCCAGGGATTGAAACCAGGGGTGCCTAACCACTGAGCCACATCTCCAGCCCTTTTTTTTTAAATTTTTTTTATTTTTTATTTATTTATTTATTATTTTTAGTTATCGGCGGGCACAACATCTTTGTTTGTATGTGGTGCTGAGGATCGAACCCGGGCCGCACGCATGCCAGGCGAGCGCGCTACCGCTTGAGCCACATCCCCAGCCCCATCCAGCCCTTTTTATTTTGAGACAGAGTTTTGCTAAGTTGCTTAGGGCCTCACTAAGTTGCTGAGATTGAATTTGAACTTGTGACACTCCTGCCTCAGCCTTATGAGCTGCTATGATTGTAGGCATGTGCTACTGCGCCTGCTGTAACCTGCTTTTGATCTTCAAGCTTATACAACTTTTACCTTTAAGACTTTATTGAATATGGTAATAGTGGATTTTTGTTGTTAATGACATATAGGATTATTGGTATTTCAGAAATTGCTTTCCATTGTCTTCTCTGTAGTTCTTTGTTTTACTGTTGGTGGTGGGGAATTGATGTGACTACCTCCTAGTGCTCGGTACCTGTGGTGCTCTGGCTTCCTTTTTCTTGGTTCTATGTTGCAACTTTTTAACTATCATGATACTCTCTGGGAAAATGCTAGATTATAGAAAGGCAAGTAATTTTTCTTCCAGGTAAGCCCTCACCCTTCCAGTAAGCTCTGGGTATAGAAGAAAGTAAGACTGTTTAATCAAATCATTCTATCTTCCAGCAGCAGCAGTATTAATAATACCAGCTAACATTTATCATGTAATTATTATATGTTATGTCACTTTCCTAATTATGTTACATACTAATTTAATCTTTAAAAACTCTGTGAGCCTTGTATTATTGTTAGCATTTAACAAATGAAGAACAAGACTTGGAGAAGTCTAGTAATTTGCCTGTGCCTACATAGTCCATATCCTAGTTATGACTGAAGTAGAAGCCTCATGGACCCAAAATTTATTTTCATTTTTTTCAACTTCTATTTATGAAAAATTTCAAATATATGAAAAACTGTGTAGGTTATTACAGTGGACACTCCACATACGTTTTACCTACACTTAATAGTTAACAATACTTCGCTATGTTTTCTTCATTTATTTTTTCTTGCAAGTTTTAAAGCAAGTTGCAGTGTGCATCTTTGAAAAAAAAAGTATGTCAATTTCATATTTTATGCTGAAATAAGGTCATTTTCTTGCTGACCATACTATGGTGCTCACACATTTAATTTAGTTATTTTTTCCTAAGTTTGTTTGCAGATTTTGAACAACCCTTCCCTTCTCTGTTTTTCCAATTTCATTGGGTTTTTGAAAAGACTAAATACTGTGATTTCAGATTCTTGCCCATGATGCCCTTCTGCTTTGAGGGACTGGTACAGGGAGGTGGTAAGCAGAGCTGAGTGTGAAAGCCCTAGGTGCTGTATGAAATATACCAAACTGTAGTTTACATTCTTCAGTGGTAGGCATGTACTTTAAATTGGGGGAGGGGGTCTTCCTGAAGACTAAATTTGACACTATAATTACCTATCTCCATGCAAAGCAAAAAACCAAATAATATCTTATTATCTCTTGTTAGCAGGATATGAAACATTGCTGCTGTTAAAAGCTTGTTTAGAAATGGAAACAATAATATAATTCTGCTATACAATAATTATGTTAATAATTTCAGACTTTGCAAAAATTACTTTATATTCTTCTTTTATTCAGTAGGGAGTTACTGAGAATTTGCTCTTATTATTATTATTTTTTTTTTTTACAACTTTTGGGGACACTTCATATTGTGATTCTGTCCACAGGGAATTTTTGATCCAGTGGGATAGAAAACCTGCATGAAACAATTTCCACATAAGGTGGAGCTTGTGCGTATGTGGCCAGTGTTGGTAGTTAAGGAACCAGGATGAAATGGGTATTTGAAAGTTTAAATAGGTAGGATTTGGCTTCAGAAGTTGTTGGCATTTGGGTACCTTGAACAAACTGAAAAAGATAGACACAAGTATAAAAATGAGAAAGAATTGAAAATAGTAGAGTGTTACTGAGTTTGAATACTTTTAAATTTAGGAAATGTACTTTACCTTTTGCTTTACCTTTACCTTTTGCTTCCTGACACCTCCTGCCCGCCCCCCATTGACTTTTGTCCTTGGAAATGTTAATAAGTGAGCAATATATTGGTGTGTATGGTTCCCGTAGTCTGTATAGGCAGATGATTATTATTTTACTTTCTGAAAATGACAGTTAAATTTGATTTTCCAAAACTTGCTGTAGATTTATTCCTGCAGTTAGGTCAGTTGTAATGTGACTTCTTGTTGCTCTTTCTCAGCCACTCCATAGCATTCATCATAGCCACATTTTTTCCTTAAAGGCCATACATAATATAGTTGGCATTGTTTTATTTCAAAATCAATGTAACAAAGAAGTTCCATTATATACGTTTATTGTTAAATTTCAGTCCTAACCCCTTGCTAATGGAATTTCTTCATGATACCTTTTAAAATACTTTTTCATTGAGGAAGCAATTTAAAGATAGGATGTAAAGAAGCGTTTTTCACTTAAGGCATTTAACAGTTCTGACATTTCTGTAGTAACTTAAGACATCTTTGATCTTGTAACCAATTATATATGAAAATTGACTTCTTTATGAAGACCTCTTAAACATTTTTTTTCAGTAAAGAATGTTATAATTAAATACACTCCCCCCACGTGATTTTTGGTTGCTGCAACCTAGTTAAAATGAAATTTAAATATGGGCCTAATTTATTCTCTAACTTTAGTTTTCTCTTGATAACAAGGTGATGTGGTAGACCTGTGGGACAGTAGGATAGAGAGGGAACAACATGGAATGATATTAATAACCACTATGTGTTGGCTTCCTATTATGTGCCTATTGGAGTGCAAGGTGCTTTATATACCTTAGATCTAATTGTCAGAACAGCTGGTAGAGAAACTCTGTAGATTGCATTTATAAAAGAAGAAACTTAGCTTGAGAGAATTAAACGGCTAGCCTAAGACCATACACAGACAGGAAGACACAGATTTGCTTTTCAAATCTAGATTTACCTAATTCCAATGATTATATCTTTCCATAATTCTAAAGGGCCCATCAATAAAAACACATTTTCGCTATTTTCTGGCTTAGAGTCCTGCAAACAAATATTGATAAAGGTTAGGAAATGCTGTGTATAAAGCAGCAGACGATTCCGAGCAGGAGTTAGAGGAGCTTGTGTAGGAACAGCTGGTGAAATCAACTGGAGAACGGAGTTGCGGTTGAAGTGCAGTGGGAGACAGACCAGAATGGAAGCCCAGATCTGTTTATGGGAGGTTTGCAATGCCAGACTGGGAAATTAAAGGCTTTCCTGTTTCATTTTTCTTTGAAATTTGGCTTACTAATTATGACAAGGTCTAGATGTTAACTAGAAGGAAAGGTAGAGATGACTTCTTTTTCTTCCTTCTTGGATTTGCTTTCCAAACTTTGTTATAATAAAATTTGAGTGTGTTGGCATGCTGACTCTACTGTAAGGGAAGATAGATGCTAGCCTTAGGCTGACAGAAGAGGACTAGACACTTTGTGGCTTGTTGCATGTTGTATGAAGTTAATGTCCAGTGACACAGCCTGCATGGTCAGCCAGAAAAGAGATTTGGCTTAGGGCCATATTGGTATCACAGCGATTTCAACGTCAGCTCTGATTCCAATTAAGTTTCTACAGAGATTCTTGCAGTTAGAGCCATTCTTTTGACAGCTAAATCTCCATGTGTGCATTTTAAAAGATGTATATACTTGATTTTTTTTGTATATGATGCAATTCAAGGCAAACAGAGTTCATTTATTTTACTACCATAGCCAGTAAAATTAAAAAGTGTAATTATCAGAGACCAAATTCAAAGCAATGTCATTTTCTTTCTGTCTTCCTCTCCTTCAGCCTCTTCTTTCCCTCCTCCTATCTCATTTTTCCTTGAACATTTATTTTATCATTGACCTGTCCAGTATAATTGCTAGCCAACTCCAGACACAATGGGGACATAAACAAGAAGCCTTCCATTTCCCATGCACTCATCTCTAGCCAGATCATTCTCAGTGCCTAACATTATTTTCTTGGTGCCTTTATTCCTGTTGTTTATTCTGCTCAGAGTTACCTGTATTCCTCATCTCTCCTCGAGTTCTCATTTTCTTATTCTAAACACCATTTATCTTTCAGGGTCTGACTTCATATTGTTGGGGCATTTGGCATTTAGATAAATTGTACTAAATGTCTAGCACAAATACCAAATATCATTTTTTAAGTTTCTTGCTTGTTAAGTCACAAACTGGCTTTTTGAATATAGCCTGGGTTGCTCTTTATAAAGCCAGTCCTCTTCATCAAATGAGAATTAAAAAAAATGTGGAGCATACTTCATGGATGGGTGATGAGGTGAATGAATCAAATATATTTTCTGACTATATGAAACATAGAATTATAGGGTTTTGGGAGGATATATTTAACAATAAGGCATGTTTGCTGAACATTAGGTAGTTCCTTCTGATAAGCCTATAATTTAGTGTACATAGGTAACTATATGACAAGATGTGAGAAGATCTTTAATATAAATGTGCTCAAGAATGCCTTTAGTCAGGAAAGAGTGGAGGAGGTCAGTCCTCTTGTAGGGGAGGGATATTGGTAAATTTTTATAGAAAACATGGTGTTAGTAGCCTCTACTGATGGAGTAGGGCAGCCTATTCCAGGTGCAACATGTGGCGCATGAGCAAAGGTCTGAATATAGGATGTGTTCAAAGCATCTCAAATGGTGGGTTGTTAGTGGAAAGAAACAGGCAGAGAAAACTGAACAAATAGGTGTGTGGGGGGGGATGTATAGTTCTAAGATCATTAAACAATTTTTAGACAGTGAAAAATTTAAAACATGATCAGAAATGTAAGCTAACTTGAGAAGTGGTGAGAAGAATAGCTCAAAGGCAGTACTGAGGGACAAATCTACATGGGAAGCTGAAGACAGAATTTTTAAAGTATGGATATTGATTGGTTAGACGAATAAGGTCTCCATTTCCCTGCTGAAAGGCAAGTCCTGCTTTCTCCTGAGGTGACCTAAACCTGAGTACTAACCCTTCTTTTAACTTTTCTCTTCCCCAAAATAGCAAAAACAAAACAAACTACTTTTATTTATTTTTTTCAGATGCAAACAAGCTAACAGGTTTTCAGTATAGACTGTTAGAACTTTTAACATCATTTCCTTGATGGTTTTTTCTTTAGGTGGTTATTATATAAATAATTTCTTTGTCATTGACATAAAAGTTTTTCAGACTTTATTTTCTCTTTATTTTTGAGCCACTTGCATTAATTAGCTGGTGTCATTTTGTAGAATAAAATTATAATCCACTAGCATCAATTATATAATAATGTCACTAGCATCAGTCATACAAATAATTTTAACATGTGGTTTTGTGCAATTTCATACAGATATATCTAGTATTTGCTCTTTTTAAGAACCAAAATATAATTGTAACTGGATAGGGTTCGTAGTTATTTGCACACTGAGAAATTCTAGAAGTACTTGGATTCTATTAAAACTTTCTTCTTCTGAACCTTCATATGAGTGTGTGTGTGTATGTATGTATGTATGTATGTATGAATGAATGAATGAAAATCAATGACAAATGTTTCCAGCTGCTTGGGGGAAAGATCCATCTTTTGGTGGTATGTTTAATAATTTAATATTTTCATATTCTATTACTTTGATAATTTCTTAGACGAAGGAATCATCTCTATTGTGTATTTTTATGACTACAAAATTATAACACATGCTCACTGTATAATAATATTTGAATAGAGCCAGAATGAATGTTGTAAAAAGTGTAAGTCCCCTATTATTCCTTCTGTAAGGTAACAAATTCCAGTTTGGTATATTAAGTATAGGTTCTTTTAAAGCCTAGAAATAAATATTTAGCATCCCCATATCATGCTATCACGATTTCTGTAGCAGAGTTGTTAATGCAAGGTTGCCTTCAAGCCAAAGACTTATTTGTCTTAGAGACATAATTATAGGTTTGGATATATTTCACTATACGTTTTACAATAGTTGATTTTTGGCAAAGATAATAGAAACAGTGAAACAATTGTTTTACTTCTTAGTGCTACTGATAAAAATTACTCATGCTATGAAGAATCTGATAAGTTAGTACCATCTGGTTATTTTTTTTAAGTTTCAAACTCAGCATTATACCTATGCATGAAGAATGTGAGATTCTTAGATTGTTGCTAAATCTGAGTATAGTGAAACTAAGTGCTATTTGTTCAGTATGTGAAATGATAAATGATATCAGTGTTTCAGATTGTGGCTATTTTTAAAATTTGCAATGGGAAAAGCAAAGAGACTGTTTGGATAAATTTAATGTTGGCTATATTTTCTTAGTTTTAGCTTAGCTATAGTACTTTGGATTAGGAACTCTCATGAGCACCGAGTTTGCACAGTAAAAATTTGTTGAATATTGGTTAAATGAATATATAGTCATTCCTTGGTATCTGCAGGGTATTGGTTCCAGAATACCCTGTAGATACCAGAACCTGAAGATGCTCAAGACCCTTGTTTAAATTTTTGTAGTGTTTGCATAGAACCTTTGCTCATCCTCCTAAGTACTTCAAATCATTTCAAATTATTATAATACCTCCTATAATGTAAATGATAAATAGTTGCTATACTGTATTATTTAGGAACTAATGATAAGAAAGAAAATTTTGTACAAGGTTTCCCTAGTATTTTCAATCTGTGGTTGTTTGAATGCTTGGATGCAGAGATGTGTCTTCTCTGAGGCCATAGGTCCCAGGCTATAATTGTCATTCTTAGGTCTGCAGTAGTACCTTCTTGAATATACTAGCCCCAGCATAAATATTTGAATCATAGTTGTTTTAATAGACAAATATTTAATATTTTTGTCTTTATTAGACCTACCCACTCTTCTTGATTTGAGCCTATTTAGAGAATTTTGTCAATTTATTTATTTATTGCATGCCAGTTTTTTCTTTTATGAGTATGTGTGAAAATTTTTTATTTGTTCTAATTAGTTGAACATGATAATAGAATGTATTTTGACATATTATACATAGATGGAGTATAACTTCTCATTCTTCTGATTGTACATGATGTAGAATTACATTGGTTGTGTAATCATGTATGCACATAGGATAGTAATGTCCTATTCATTCTACTGTCTTTCCTATTTTCATTCCCCTACCTTCCCTGTGTTCCCCTTTGCCTAATCCAAAGTAATTCTGTTCTTCCTTAGTCCCCCTCCCTGCCCGCTTATTGTGAATTATAGAGGAAACATTGGCCTTTGGTGTTTTGGGGATTGGCTTATTCACCGAGCATGATATTCTCCAGTTCTATTCCTTTACCCGCAAATACCATTATTTCGTTCTTCTTTATGGCTGAGTAATATTCTGCTGTGTGTGTATATACACCACCTTTTCTTTATGTATTCATCTGTTGAAGGGCATCTAGGTTGGTTCCATAGTTTACCTATTGTGAATTGAGCTGCTGGAAGTATGGATGTGGCTGCTTCACTGTAGTATGCTGATTTTAAGTCTTTTGGGTATAAACCAAGGAGTGGGATAACTGGGTCAAATGGTGGTTCCATTCCAAGTTCCCTGAGGAATCTCCATACTGCTTTCCACTATGGTTGCACCAATTTTTCAGCCCCACAGCAATGTATGAATGTACCTTTTCCCCCACATTCTCACCAAAATCTGTTGTTGTTTGTATTCTTGATAGTTGCCATTCTGACGGAGTGAGATAAAATCTTGGCTAATTTTGATTTGCATTTCTCTAATTGCTAGAGATGGTGAGCATTTTTTCATATATTTGTTGATTGATTGTATTTCTTCTTCTGTGAAGTGTCTGTTCAGTTCCTTAGCCCATTTATTGATTGGGTGGTGTTAAGTTTTTTGAGTTATTTATATATCCTGGGGATTCATGCTCTATCTGAGGTGCGTGTGGTCAAGATTTTTCTCCCATTCCGTAGACTCTCTCTTCACGTTCTTGTTTCCTTTGCTGTGAAGAAACTTTTTAGTTTGATTGCATCTCATTAATTGATCCTTGATTTTATTTCTTTTGCTTTAGGAGTCTATATTATTAAGGAAGTCAGTTCCTGAGCCAACATTATGTAGATTTTGGCCTGCATTCTTTTCTATTAGGTGCAGGTTCTCTGTTCTAATGCCTAAGTTCTTGATCTACTTCAAGTTGAGTTTTGTGCAGGGTTGGGGAGAGAGGTTTAATTTCATTTTGCTACGTACGGATTTCCAGTTTCCCAGCACCATTTGTTGAAGAGGCTATCTTTTCTCCAATGTATGTTTTTGGTGCCTTTGTCTAGTAGTATGAGATAGCTGTATTTATGTGGGGTTGTCTCTGTGTCTTCTATTATGTACCATTGGTCTACTTGTCTGTTTAAGTGCCAATACCCTTCCGTTTTGTTAGCTGTGGCTCTGTAGTATAATTTAAGGTCAGGTACTGTGATGCCTCCTGCTTCACTTTTCTTGCTAAGGATTGCCTTGGCTATTCTGGGTCTCTTATTTTTCCAAATCAGTTTCATGACTGCCTTTTCTATTTCTATGAAGATTGTCATTGGGATTTTAATAGGAATTGCCTTAAATCTGTGTAGCACTTTTGGTAGTATGGTCATTTTGACAATGTTAATTCTGCCTATCCAAGAGCATGGAAGATCTTTCCATCTTCTAAGGTCTTCTTCATTTTCTTCAGTGTTCTGTAGTTTTCATCATAGAGGTCTTTCACCTCTTTTGTTAGATTGATTCTCAAATATTTTATTTATTTGTTTGTCTGCTTGTTTGTTTGTTTGTTTGTTTATTTATTTATTTATGGCTATTGTGAATGGGATAGTTTTCCTAATTTCTCTTTCAGTAGATTTATCACTGATGTATGGGAACACATTTGATATATGGGTGTTAATTTTATATCTGGTGCTAGCCAATTAACCTTGTCAGAAATAGGAAAGAATTAGATTTTTCTTGTTTGATTTATTTATTACAGAGAATATGGAACATGCTGCTAAAACATGCCACTTCATTTGCAATTTTTAATTAATTTATTATTTTATTCATTTATTTTTTGTGGTGACCTCAGTAAGCTTAGACTTACAAAGTATGCAGAACTACTATATGCCTTTGCCTTTGACAGCCATATAATAGCAGCAAAAGAGAGCATAGAATCTTAGGACTGGGAGAGACCTTTAAAGATGAGGTAGGCCAAACATCCACTTCTCTGACTCAGTTCTAGAGAATCTGTTCTAGACTGTTTTCAGCCTGTGATGAGAACATCGTTGCATGCATACTTAGGAGTCCCTTTCTTGAATATACAGTGGGGCCAGGGATGGTGGTGCATACCTGTAATCTCATTGACTTAGGCATCTGAGGCAAGAGGATCTTGAGTTTGAAGCCAGCTGAGTGAGGCCCCATGTCTAAATAAAGTATTTTTTTTAAAAAAGGACTGGGGATGTGACTCAGTGGTTAGGTGCCTCTGGGTTCAATCACTGGTACCAAAAAAAAAAAAAAAAAAGGAATATATAGTGAGGTACTTGGAGGTTAAGTATTAGGATTTCTTATTAAAGGTTTCCATTTACCATTTAGAACTGTTTTTGATTTGGTGGATGTTAGCATTGTAGCATTGCCTTGTCAAACCATAGATGTAGAAAACTAAACTCTTCATCCATTCCAAAAGCAACTTGTCTTTCAGAATTTTAATTATCACATTTGGTGGTAGGGCAGATACTGATTTGTTGATCTGAAGGAGATGATGTTGCTAAGCCAGTTTTATTTAAATGGCCATAGGAAGAAAATAGGATCATGTTATGAAGTTAGTGTACTAGCTACCAAGTCTTGTACTCA
Organism: Marmota marmota marmota; assembly: GCF_001458135.2. Classification (NCBI taxonomy): domain Eukaryota; kingdom Metazoa; phylum Chordata; class Mammalia; order Rodentia; family Sciuridae; genus Marmota; species Marmota marmota. The sequence continues at coordinate 5,993,166 of NW_026000138.1, forward strand.
ATGCTATTTTGGTAGATGCTTAGACATACGTAATTACGTTAGTAAGTGGTATGGGATGAAGTAAGTGGAGCAGTCACAGCATAGAAATACTACAGTAATGAAGTATAACTGGCAGTGGTGTAGCATAGACATTTGATTGTTTGATAGGAAATTATCAAATCCCTTAGATGTGTCAACACACAGCAGTCAGAGAGAGGAGGGTGCTTCATATTGCTTAATGCCTGTCAAGCTCAGTGCACAGACTACTTGTGTTTAGGGAAAACATAACCCATAAACATTTATGTAACATTTGTCTCTGCCAGAGACACTGTTTTAAGAGCCTTTACTTATTATCTAAGTTAATCCTTGAAAGTGAATCATATAATATTTGGAGCTTCAGAGGACATACAGTAGTTCTCTTTTCTCTGTGGTTTCGCTTTCAGATACCTTGGCCAGCCACAGTCTGAAAATATTAAATGCAAAAAATTCAGAAGTAAACAATACATACATCTTAAATTATATACTGTTCTGAGTAGTGTGACAAAATCTCGTGCCACCCTGCTTCATCCTACCCATCCCTTTGTCCATCATATCCACACTGTATGTACCACCTGCCCATGATTTGCTTAGTAGCCATCTCATTTGTTATATTGACTGTTCAGGTATCAAAGTGCGTTTGTTTAAGTAGCCCTTGTTTTGCTTAACAGTGACCCCAAAGGTGTTGTAATTATTCTGTTGCATATGAATTCATAGTAAAAAACATAGTAGATGAGCTATTAATTATATTAGCCAAATCAATTACCTATTGACATGGAGAATTTATATTGAGAATACTTTGAACAAAAATTCCTTTTTTTAATATATGCTCTTTGGTTCTGGGAATCTTTATATGAAGAAATAGATTTGGCACAAAGATCAGCAGTCTAAATTTGTTATTGGAATCACCCAGAATTTCAGAAAGGGAATCTGAAGTCATTTTCTGGTTTGCACTTTGTCAGGAGATAGGGGAAATTTGAGGACTATTTGGTCACCAACTTTCCCTCGCACCTAAATGAGGATGTGGCCTTCCTTGGTGATCATTGCTTTTGGTGTAGGAATCAGGACGCTTATTGTCAGACATTCCTTTAAATGCAATTATATGGATTAATGGTGTTAGTATGTCTGAATTGGGAATGAATCCTTCAGGGAAATAGAATAGCAAGAGTTTTTCAGCACAGTTAGGATTCTTCTCATTGTATGGATCCCTGCAGCAAAGGAAAAGCCAAGCAAACGTGTGCTGTACATTGTGTGTTCTGTGGCTCTGTGTAGCCACTTGGCTTCTGTTCATTTCTGTATCATTGACTCAATAATTGGGGATTTAAAGGAGGTATATAGTCTCTGAGCCAATATATAACCTATTTTTATAAAGGTGTAAATCAGTTTGATTTTCATCCTGCTTAGATATAATCTTTGTAGACTCATTTTACATGCTTTAGAATTTGTAACTTTAATATACCACTTAAGAATGTGCACAACTCAGGAGGGCCCAGCTCTCTAGAGACGTGAATACCTAAAAAAGTTCTTTTGCTTATTCTTCTTTTCTTGTCTTGCCCTAAAGTTTCTCTGCTTATTTTCATAGCAACATATGGAAAGTATGATGGTTCTGTATCAGTTTAGGCCACAGAAATCAATTAACGCCCAATTTATTTAAAACTTTTTAGAAGGGAGTCCCAGAAAACGACGGCCACAAGTCACCTACAAGAGACAGTTGATAAGTCAGTATCAGCTGCTATAACAATACTGTGGGAACCTACCTGATGTACTTATTGTTGTTTTTGTAGGAAAGCACATGTTGAATTCCAAATCAGTGACTTAAAAATGAAATTTTGTAGAGTAACCCATTCATAGTCGGCATCTTTCTAAGTACACTTTAAAAAAGCAAGGAGAAGCCTAAATTTCTTTTTGTGATTCTGGTAATCATTATTTCATTTTTATTCATTTGTGACTAAAAATTATTTTGTATTTCATTTGTTATATACAAAAATATAGCATGATATAGAATATAGAATTTCTTTCTGTATACATTGAGGTGGCAGTGTAGCACATAGCCTCATTCAGTTTGACATCAAAGGTAGGGAGAAAATTTTTGAACATTTGTTAAACTCTACATTTTTCATGCATTTACCTCTCTACTTTTACCCCAAAGATGAAACAAACAAACTAACAAAAAAAAACCAAGAATCTTTTTCAAGGAATTCTGTAGCTTTTTCTTTGGAATATGTACAAGTATACTATGAAAAAAAAATTCTCTCACCACATACTACAATTAAGAAGTGACAGTGATGGTTTTCTCACATATGTGTTTAGTTTAAATGCTTTCTGAGTCATTTTTTAGTAACTATAATACTAATTATCCTGTCAAAAGACTTGTGAAAATTTTAGAGGTGTACTTTATTTTGAAAACTTCTCGAGATTCTTTAGTATCCATCTCTTGCCTGAGTGTTTATTTTCCAGTATGTAAACAGTCAAGAAAATAGACTAAATTTGGGCATTTTATAATCAGTGTTTAGCTACTGATGTAGTTAAGAATTAAGCAATCAACACCGATTATAGAGTTGTTTGGCTGAGAACAAACCTGTAATTCTTTCCTTTTCTGAAGCCAACAGAGCTTGAACCCCCAGAAGCCTGCCAATACATAAGATAAAAGATAACAGGCAATTTTGAATTCACCTGAGTGCAAGAAAAGCTTGTTTGCGTATAATTCTAATAGGACACTGTGAAAATAGTTCTTATCTTAAAAACAGAATATTCCAGTATATTATGTTGGTCACTTTAATATTTTTGATTCAAATTAACATTGCTTTAAAATGTATGTATTATAAAGTGTTACTTTGTTTTTATATACACATATATGAATTGTTCATATTAAAGTACTAAGTATATCTGTTTGAAGAGGAATCATTTTCTCATACATATTTGAGTGTCCCTGTTTACTGGACACTGGTTGAGGCACTAGGAATAAGCAAAAAGGAAAACAGACCGAATCTTGTTTTTTTTGGATTTTAAGCTCTAATAGGGGAGATAGTAAAGAAGTAAACCCTTGAAAGACAAAAGTTTTTCAGAGGCTGATTAGTGACATGGAGAAAAAAATGGAGCAATTAAGGAGAATGGTTGCTATTTTTAAATGTGGGAGTAGCCAGTAAACCAGTAGCCTGGTTTAAGCCCAGGCCTGAAGAGACATGGGGCTGGTATAATTAGTTAAAAGACCATTTCAGAAAGAGAAAATGCAAAGGATGTTAGGTGGAGAGTGATCTGATGAAGGTCTAGTGTGACTGGAGTGGAATAAGCAAGGGGAAGAGTAGTGGAGGTGAAGTTGGGGTAGTGTGCCTGGGGGACTGTTCATGAAGGGTGTTGAAGAACACAGTACAACCTTTATCTGAGGTGGGAAGCCATTGTTCTGAGAACCCTGTTCTGAGCAGAGGAAGGAGGTGAGCTAACTTAACTGTTTTAAAGAATCCCTCTAGTTACCACTTGGACGTAGATGGGCTAGGGAGGGTCCCTACTGAAGCAGGGAGAATAGGCACAAGACCATTGCAATGATTCAGGTGAATGATAGGGGTGCCTTCCCCCAGGGTGCATTATGGTGAGGATGTGAAAAGTAGTTATATTCCAGATATCATTCTGAAGGAGGAGCTGGTGACCCAAATGTAGAATGTGAGTGAATAAAGATGAAGTGAAAATTTAGACAAATTTGATCATTGATATTATTCATTCATTGATATTATTCAGTTTTTAAATAGAAGACAAAACAAGTTTGAAAAGTCTGGGTACAAAGAAAGAATTTTATTTGTGTGTTTTGCTCTTGCATCTTTGTATATTGTATATGTGGAGCTTTTTGTGTAGCCCTATTATGAGTCAGATTTCTATATGTAAAAAAAAAAAATCAGTTGCAGGATTATAATACAGTGTGTTGCTGCCACCTAATGTTTATAGCCTTTCATTTAAGTAATTACAATAACTAGTTATACATAGCTTTAATTTTGGTTTGAATACAGAATTTTAACAGATTAATTGAGGTTTATTTGATTGTGTTCATATTAGGTTCCTGGTATGGATATTTAATATAATAATTGAATTGTCTAAAAATAAGATTGTAGATCGAAGATTAATTTTACTGGCATTTTGATCTCTGTGTTAAGTTCAGTTAAACAAATATTTATTTGTTGTAGCCTGTCCTCTATTCTCATGATTATTATGTAGAGAACAGATTTAAAACAACAATACATAGTAAAGGAATAATGAAATAATTAGCAGTTGAAGGAAACAGGGTAATCCACGTGGGTGTCCTTGTAGACAAGGGAATTTATAATCTTAACAAAGTAGATAAACATTTAAAAGGTAATTAAAGTGTGATGACTGTATCACTTCAGGTACTTTTTCTGATGAATAGGAAAGATGTCTGTTAGAAACATCCCAGAGGGCTGGGGATGTGGCTCAAGGGGTAGCGCGCTCGCCTGGCATGCGTGCGGCGCGGGTTCGATCCTCAGCACCACATACAAACAAAGACGTTGTGTCCGCCAAAAACTGAAAATAAATAATATTCTCTCTCTCTCTCTCTCTCTCTCTCTCTCTCAAAAAAAAAAAAAAAA
>NW_026000138.1:5998266-6011021 GCF_001458135.2 Marmota marmota marmota
AAAAAAAAAAAAAAAAAAAAAAAAAAAATCCCAGAAATAACTTCATTGTTGTAGCGCATGATGCTAGAGCTTGTGATAGTTTCAGTCAGTGCTCAGTTTGGTTCTGTGTTGCTTCGTGAGAGATAATTTCGCTTTAGCAATGACCAGTTACTACTGAAAGTTGGTTTTAGACCAGTTTTAGTAACTGTCTACGTTTCTGGGTCCTTTTTGTGATTAGAATTTAATGTGATGATTTGCTTTCTCAAACATATCCCTTTCCAGGTACCTGTTATATTACACCTCAAAGAGCAATATTTCCTGAGAGATTAAAAACAATTTACATCAGTCAACCTTTCCTTCTCCTTCCCACTCCCCTCCCCTCCCCTCCCCTTCTTTTTCTTTTCTCCCTTTCTCTTTTTCTTTCTTTTCAAACTTACTCATTTGTTAATATACAACCAGAGGCCTTAACTTGCTGCCAGAAAAAACAGAAATGACAATACTGAATCCTAATGGATTTTACAGATATTCATTGAATATTTAATGTGTCCTGGGTGTGGTCTGGGCTCTGGGATACAGCATTCAAACAAGTAAGAAAATCTTGGCTTCATTAAACTTGCATGCTTATAGGGGTAAGGAGACAGACAAGGAGCACACATAAATATACAGTCTGTTGGATGGTGGTAGATGCTGTGGAGGAAAATAAAGCAGGCTGGCGAGAACAGGGCATGCTAGGAAAGGGCAAGGAGTATATTTTTGCTCACTTGGTGCAGATTTTCCTTTTCATGATAATTTTGTTTCTAGTGAAAAACGAAGTATACTTAAATTTGTTTTAGTTCTGTCTGCTTTTTAAAAGTATAATTTAATTCACATCTACATATTTATTTAGCAAATGGTTAGAACATACTCTTAAGCATATTACCTTTTTCTGGATACTGTGAACTAAAAAAGACAGAAGATGTGTTCTTTACCCTTATAGAGTTTAAAATGAGAATGAGAAAATATTTTTTAAAAGAACATTTAATGGATTTAATGGTAATCAGGAGAGTCATTCCTCTTAAAAAAAAAAAGAAAAAGGAAAAAAGGAACCTGAGATGTTAGGTAACAAACTATTTTCTGGGACCTCAAGTGAGATTATAATACTGATCTCTGAAAGGCTATATTTTCTCTAGAGATTTTGATACCCTTTTTGGAAAAAAGAATCTGCATTATGATGCATTATTTCCTGCTGAGTATAATGTGGCAAACCTACCAAGTTTTTAATCAGTCATTATGGAATCAGCTTGTGATTTCTTTTAGTACATGTAATCAGGAAGATGTAAGATACTATATATAGTTTTTTTTTTTTTTTCCAATTTGAGATGTTGTCACAGTTAAGAGAAATACACTCTGATGTGCTTGATACAGTGTTTTCATAATGAAAGCTCAGTGTCTCATCTACAGCCATCCCTGTATGACCTCTTTTGTTACAAAAAGGTGCTAATCATTGTAGATTTAGAGAATCCAGAAATATGTCTCAACAATGTTATGGTTTTGTAGTGTCCATCATTAGCCAAATCTGTTAATCTCTTTGAACTTCATCAGTTACTGGTAAAATAGGCACTTAAAGGTGATTCGATTTGAAAACATTTTCTTTTCTTTGTAAATACTAAATAAAAACATCCTAAGTAAGAGATTTTAGTTACCTTAAAATATGTTGAACTCCACTGACTTAGAATCATGGTAAAATAAAGAAAGAAATACTACAGAACAAAACATTCATACCTTTCACTGCCAGTTTGTAACCTTTACCTGAAAATTTTTGGTAGATCACAATATGGCAGATGTTTTTGGAGGAATTATGATTTGACCAAGGTCAGAGATGTTTTTTGAGCCTCCCCAGATTTGTCCTGATGGCCACAAACAAATGCCTGTGGGAAGTCATCAGCTTAACTCACCACCCAGTTCACTTAGTCATAAAACTCTAGAGCTAGAAAATAAGCAGTAAAAGGACTATAACTTTGTGAGCATTCTAGCTTGGCCTTTGCTTTTTCTTGAGTCTTGAGAGGGAATTACAGGGACCACCCAAGAGTTCTTTGGTTCTTTCACTTTCTCTGTAGCATTCTACTCTATCCTGTACTCCAAAATCTATAAAAAATTCTGGTATGTAAAAAGTTCTTGAAAACCATTGAAATTGTATTTTTTCCCTAAGGTTAGGCTGTAATTACCTAGAGATTACATTTTATTTAATTTATATTATGAAATAATTAGACTTTTCGGGAAATTAGCAAATATGGAATTTAACCAATAACTTTCATTTCTGTCATTAAAAGGGTATAATATCCAGTATTTTTCGAACACTTACTGTTTTCAAGGTACAACACTATATTTTTTAGACAAGGGAGACCCACATAAGATATTCATATTTGCAGAATACTACAATCCAGATGAAGGCTAATCAGCACTGGGTACAGTCTATTTCTTAGTCTTCAGAGTATATAAGAACATGTTTGGGAAGATTGTAACTAAATTTTCAGGCCCATCTCCCTGGGTGATTTTTCTTTTTCTTTTTTTTTAAATTAGTACATCATAGTTATCCATGATAGTTGGGTTCATTTTGACATATTCATAAATATGTGACAATTTTTTCCTTTTAATCTGTAGTACTATCTCCTTTCCTCCTTCCTCCCTTTCCTTGACCCTTTTTCTTTATTTTGTTGGTCATTCATTCATTCATTTTTACTTGGTGCATTATAATTAAAATAAAATTGGAATGCAATGCAGTATATTCATACATGCATTTAACATAATTTGGTCGACATTTCTCCCTAGTTCTTTTCCTTTGCCTCCCATCTCTCTGACCACTTGTCCTGCTTCTGCTTTACTGCTTTCCCTTCTATTTCACCAAGATCCCCCTTTATATCCTTTTTCTCTCTCTTGAGTTTCCATGTATGAGAGAAACCATTGGACCCTTGACTTTCTCTGAGCCTGGCATATTTCACTTAATGTGATATTCTCTTCCCTGAGGTTTTAATGCCACTTGAGGTTCCTGTGAATACCTAGCTTTCATATACCGTGTGATTTTGATGTGAGTTGTCAAAGGCCCATACTCTTTTTTTTTTTTTGTTTTGAGAGAGAGAGAGAGAGAGAATGAATTTTTAAATATTTATATTTTAGTTTTCGGCGGACAGAACATCTTTGTTTGTATGTGGTGCTGAGGATCGAACCCGGGCCACACGCATGCCAGGCGAGCACGCTACCGCTTGAGCCACATCCCCAGCCCAGGCCCATACTCTTGATTAACACTCAAGTCACAAAACAGACCAGAGTTTCCCAGTTCTAGGTCATTCATTTGTTACCTTTGTAGCCTTGAGGAAAATACATAATTTTTATTACCTCTATTTTCTTTTCTTAAACTGAAGATTATATTTATCTGCTTTGCAAGACTGTTATGGAGAGTGAATTTTATGATTGGAACATAAATTATCCCTAAGTAAATGATAGCTGTTAACCATTGTTGTCCTCATGTTTACCACAGCACCACCACTGGTACCATAATCATCTCATCATGCATCTTAGTGACACTGCAGAGGCCAAAATAGCTAACATAGGCAGTATGTATAAGAGTGGTGTGGACAATATCCGAGTGTTCAGAGATGCTTAAAAGAGTTTGGGCTGGAATGGTTTGCAATGTCCATAGAGGAAAATGGTGCTTGAATTAGATTTTGCAGAGTGAAAAGGATTTAGCCAAGTAAAGACAAAGTTGGAAGGAGAAAACTATTTCTTAAAATACAGAGTTATTTCAAAATGACTTTAATTACTGAATTTTTTAGTGATGATTTACCTCAATTGTCTTCTTCTAACTTAAATAATTGGAATGGGTCACCATATTTAAGTTTATTCAGGAAGATCAAAAGTTCATAAAAATGTGCATTTAATGTGTTACATAATATTGTAATGGGCACTAATTTCTATTCACTGTTAATAGTGAAAACACCATTATATCTTTAGAGGCTTGAAAACCACTAATTTGAAATGAATGCTATGTGTTTATAGCTATTATATAATTATAAAACAAAAAATTATGTTATGGGTTAAATATAATCAAAGTTATTTAACTGATAAAAATATAGATTAGCAACAATAATATGCCATCTGATATTTAGTTGAATGTAAATTTCTGCTTCCAGTAGGGATTTGGTGCTGTTTCCCTAGAAACAGATCTGTTTAAATTTGGTCTCCTTGTTCTATGGTGGATGGGATGGCGGCTCAATTCTTTTCACTATTTCTTCTTGTTTAAATTGCTATAAGACTTTAGCACAGCATACTGTTCCTTCATGTAGCCCTCATGAGTGTGAATATCCCCATCCCTGCCCCAGCGTCTGTGTTCTTTTCTCATTAGACTTTCAGTGGGAACCACACTTGTAAGCACAGGCACTGGAAGTGTGTGGTGGTATTTGCTTATGAGCAGTCATTCTAATGAACTCAAATAAACACTTATTTTAAAAGATTATTTAATTTTGTGGAAATACAAAAAAAATGTTTTGTGGAGGGCTTATGGACTTTCTGATGCTTCAATTAATTGGAGAAACACTTATTTTCGTGGTTGATCCTAAAGAATCATAGCACATTTAGTTCAGTTTCCTCATTTAACATTAAAAAAAAAAAACACAACAGCAAAAGGAATCTTTGAAAAACTTAGAGCAATACAGTGACTTTTTTATACTGAAAATAATTTCTGAGTGACTCTAAGGTTTATGTATCTATCTGTACATCATCCAACCTTTGTGCATCAATTGACTTATCTCCTACCGCTGAGTTTCTCTGTGCTTTAGGAAACTGCACTTGGTATTCTCCCTTTTTGGACAGTCTTTTCCTTGCACCCTTAGGAACCTGCTTTTTGATAGAATTACATCTTAGAATCAGTGCTAACTCTGTTAGTAATTTTCCCTTACCACTTTTTCCCATAGTCCATTGCTGTATAACAAACCACCCTAAACTTAGTGGTGTAAAACCACAACCATTTATTATGGTAACAGTTTCTTTAGGTCAGGAATGTGGAAAAGGTGTAGTGGATATGGTTTTTCTCTCTCTCATGATGACTGAGACCTCAGCTGGGAAAACTAGGACACTTGAGTGGCTGGTGCTGATGTCATCTTGAGTCCTCTTATATGTCTGACTCATGTAAGGCCTGGGATGAGCTAGGACGGTTAATCACAGTCCCTGCAAGTAGCCTTTCCATGTAGTTTGTGGCCTTCCTTTCAGAGTAGTCAGACTTCCAGAGAAAGATGTGGAAACTGCATGGCCTTTAAAACCTAGCCTTAGAGATTACATGATGTCATTCTCACCTTACTCCTTGTTTGAAGCAATCATAAGCCATCCTATTTTTAAGGGAAGAAGATACAGGGCCTGACTCTCAATAGGAAGAGTGGCAAAGAATTTGGGGTCCTGTTTTAAAACTGCTGTATCATCTAAAATAGCATTCCAATCCTTCTCCCATTGTTCTTCTATTCTGTAGACTTGATAGCATTTATGGGTTGGAATATTTTTGTATAAATGAAATTGTTATTGTTTATTTTCCTCTTTCAACTAAAATGTAAGTTTTGTGGAAAGCCTGCTTCTTTTGTTCACTGCTTAATTTTTACTCCCTAGAGTAAACCCTATACATTATGGGCACTCAGCTACTTAATGAACAAATATGTGACTTAAAAGCCACACAAGCCCGTTTGTGTCAGAGTTAGCAAGTATCCTACTAAGCTCTATTTTATCATAATATTTCTCATAAAAATTTCCCACATTAAATATATAATGTTGTGAATTATAAATTTAGTATATATTTCACTGAATTGCTATCTTTAATTACAGTCTGTTTAGTAGTGAAATCATGTACCTTTAAAATTCAGTTATTCTGCTGTCAATATACTACTTCTACCCTAATGATTTGTCACCCAGCAATTATCATCCCAGATTATGTTATTGCAAAAATTAGTGTGAAGTATTATAATAGTTTTGTTTTCGTGAATGAAGTACTGAATCTACTCCGAGACACCGGCTGCCCTGGATGTAGGTTATCTAATATGGAAACTCACTGGCAAAAAAAAAGGTTTTTTTATTATGTCCAAGAACATTTTGGGTCAGAACTGCAGATGAGGCACAGCAGGAATCAGTAGTTGACAGCAAACCACTCAGACATTCTGGAATACCAAGATCCTGCAGCTGGAATCTGACCTCCTCTGGAGGTGTCTTTACTTCTATAGCTGTTACTTGATGCTGGCTGTTGGCTGGATGTCATCTGAGACAATTGCTCAGAACAATCACACTGGCTGCTCCATTTGGTCTAGGTTTCCTTACAGCATGATGGCAGGATTCCCAAGGATGAGCCTCTCTAAGAGGTGGGTCTTGCAACCTAGGTGTCCCTCAGTAGATGAATGGATAAAGAAAATGTGGTATATACACTTAATGGAGTATTATTCAGCTTTAAAGAAGAGTAAAATTATGGAATTTGCCAGTAAATGGTTGGAGTTGGAGAGTATAATACTAAGGGAAATAAACCAATCCCACAAAATCAAAGGCCTAATGGTTTCTCTAATATGCAGATGCTAATTCACAATAAGGCTGGGGTAGGGTGGGTACTAGGGAAGAATAGCATTATGTTAGGTTAGGTAGAGGGAAATGATGGGAGTGAAGGGGAGGGAATGTGGGGATAGGAAAGATAGTAGAATGAAACAGACATTATGTATATATGTGACTGCATGACCAATATGATTCTGCAACATGTATACTCAGAAAAATGAGAAATTATATTCCATCTATGTATGATATATTAAAAGTGCATAAATGCATTCTACTGTCATGTATAACTAATTAAAACAAATAAAAAAATTAAAAAAAAGAGGCAGATTGTGGAAAGTGTTTTTTTTTTTTAAGCTTTAGACTCAGAGTCTTGCATAGTGTCACTTTGGTTGTGTTTTATTTGATGAGGCAATCGCAGAGAGTCACCTAGATTCAGGAGTTGGGACATACATCCTACCACCTTTAGGGAGAGTGATAATGTCATACTGTAAGAAAGGGTATATGGGATGGGATATATTGTGATAGCCGACTTTGGAAAATATTGTGTTTCAAACTAGATGAACTGTAGCCTAATTGTTGCCACTTGTGGGCTTGTCTGTCTGTATTCAGAGGGCTCAGATCAGTCACTCTTGGTCCCATAGCCTGTCTAAGACAGTTTTGGAGCAGATCAGGAGTTGTAGCACCACTTTAGCCTGTAGTCATGCTGTATCTCACTCTCTCCTCCATGCATAAGCCATTCCATTCCTAGATTGTTGCTATTTGTACTGTGATTTTAATTGAGTCCTTGCCTTAGGAATCTGATAGGCAAGAGTGGGAAGCTCAATACTGGATATTTTTCGGCAGTGTTTCATTCCTGGGACAAAGTGCTGTGTTTTATGGATGTGCCTCAAAAATTTGAAAATGTAGGCTGCTCACTCACTGAAAAAGAGACAGAAATCTAGAAAGGAAAAGACAAACTGTGGAGTCCACCAGAAATTCGTTATGGTTTTGTTTGGTACTGTTTGGGGCTTCTGTTATTTGCGGGGTTGGGGTGAGGTGGGGTGGGGATTGTGCGCCTTCATTCATGTTCCTTTTATCTAATTATGATCCTTTTTAAAAATTCTTACATTATCAGTGTAAATCAAGCTTCCTTAGGGTTTTCAAGCTTTTCTAGTGTTAGTTTTCCCTAACAAAAGAATTGCAACCATGCAGCAAGTCATGTTGAGTGCGTTTCTTCCAGTTAGTCTTATTTCCCCCCCTTTCTTTTCACTTTGTAGCTCAGGATTGGCAAATAGTGAAATTGCAAACAAAGCAGGCTGAAAGAAATGAGGAGAAACCACATTTCCATGTGCAAATAGCGTATTTAGTTTGATTACCTATAATCAAATTTACTGCAAATGCTAATATTGTGTGATATCCTAAAACAATATTTTTAAAGAGATTTTTGTGCTTTAGAATTTGAAAGTGGCATTATATTAGAGTTGCTGCAAAAATGACAAACTAATCCTCTCACCAATAAGATGAGTAAATTTGGCAGGTTTTAGAGATGTCCCAAAAAGTAGCATTTCTCTACTTAATTAGGTACTTTCTAAAATGTGATTGAATTCTCTCCTTCCTCCCTTCCACCAACCTCTCCCTATATGCATAGAAGTGATGATCCTTTTTGAACCAGAACCTGAAACCTAGAGAGTTTTATTTCTAAGCATCTGCTAAAGTGGACAATTCTCTAAATTAGTGCCCAGCATAAAGCATTTTAATCTGATGAGGATTTGTAATGAAAGTGTCATCAATATCAATTGTATATGATGTTGTGGCAGAGCAGTGATTTTTTTTTTTCTTGTTTGGCAAAGAGTTAAGCTTATTTCCTATTCTGTTAGTGGAAGTTGACTTTCCAATTCTCTATGCATCCTGGAACTTTTCCCACTGAATCCTTTAGGTACAGCCCCCTCCCCCTTTTTCTTAGTAATATGTACTTACCTGGTACATACAGTATATATTATGTTTGATTATTTTAGGTATAATTTTCATAAATATACTCTCCTTTCCTAATAATCTATCTCTACTCTCCAAAAATTAGAATTGAAAGAATGGGAACTTTAGACTGTCTTCTCCAGTGGTTTTTCAGCTGGGTGATTTTTGTCCCCCAGGGAATATTAGGCAATGCCTGGAAACATTTTTTGGTTGTTACAGTGTTGGGTATGATGCTATTGGTATTTAACGGGTAGAGTGCAGAGATATTTGTAAACATTCTATATTTTATAAGACATGCCCCTCTTACATACAGGTATTTGATTCTAACTTTCAGAAATACCTAGGTCATGAAAGTTGAAAACTAAGCCCATAATGACTACTTTTAAAATATGCATGCATTTCATTAGTAAACTTAATCATGAAAATCTAAAAAGACCTTTGTGTAATATGTTTTTCATGTGTTTTCAAGTAGAAAATGCCACTTTGAATTGGAAATATATTTGTTCTTGCATTATTTTCCTTTTTAATTAGTTTGCCCAAATTTAAGTTTTTTAAAAAATGCTTTAGCTACTTGTAGAAAGCTTATATATTGTACAATAAACCACACATATTCAACCTCTACAGCTCGTCAAAGAACTGCATGTAGCTACTTACGGAGTGCTAGCTAGCATTGCTTGCATTGTCTGTTGTAGGACTTCTGTAGTCACTAAATTATCAGTCCCCATACAGTACATCACAGGAAGTTGGCAGATACAATGATCCATCTGTTATCACACCCATCAAGTGCATTGGCTCAGAGGGAAAAGGCTGCAGATTGGAGCTCAGTGTGTGAGAGAAGTAGTAAGATTCCAAGATGCTTATCATTCTTTCCAGAAAGTCCTTTCTGGCCTTCTGACAAACTTGACTTGCTCATTTCTAAAATGGCCTTTCAGTTTATGATATAATTATCTTTACATTAATATTTTCAGAAAAATTAGACATGTTATCAAAAGTCCTTGCTACCCCCACCCCTTTTCTTTTTCTTTCTGAAAATGAGTTTTCAGGGTATCAACACCCCTCTCCCTCCCTGAAAAATTCTTGGTCAGATTGTTGTAGAAAATGAGCAGTGGAAAATTGAAACTGCACAATCTGGAGAGTTTTATTTTTAAAATAGTAGTTCTTAACCTGAACTAAAGTAAAAAGCAAGTATAAAGCGCTTTTATGTTGTTAATCAAGTGTGACCAAGTTCTTTTTTTTTTTTTTCCCCCTTAAATTCATACAAGTATGATCACTCACAGAGAAGGAGATTGTGATTTTTGTAGTTAATGAGAAAGATTTAGGCAGTTTCTTGTGAGTTTAAGAAACTTGTTTCTTGCCTGAAAAATCACAGGAAACCAAGGTTCCTTACAGAAGTCTCAGCTTTTTAGACAAAAGTGTTGATGCTACACTTAATGGTGCTTTGAACTTTTGGTGACTGCCCTGGAGGTAAATAGGGTATGTACCCATCCTTCCTATCTTGTGAATAGTCTTATTTATGCAGATTTTCTTCCTTGGCAAGGCATGATGTCTGGATTGGGTAGGCAAAAATTCACTTCCAAATTGCTGTCTGTGTATTGTTTGTATGTCTTTGACTTAAGTTCACCTTCAAAAGGGCAAAATGGTTAGAAAAAAATTAGGACAGAGTATGACTAATAGAAAATTAGAAAGGGCTTTGCCTTTTCCAGATTGGAAGATATAAAATGAATATGAATAGTGAATAGCTGTCCCATTCACTTAAAGGAGCCGTTGTATTTCACTTTCTTCTCTTTTCACCTTCATCTTTAAGTAGCTTTGATAAAAATGGGATTTTTAGTCATCTGTTCCAAAGTATAATATTTGGATTATCCTCAAGTAGAAATATAAATCCTTTAAATATTGTCTGCCATATTGAGAGTTTATAATTGATTCCCATGTCTGTTATACTTGTTTAAAATCCAATAAATTTAGCTTTAAAAGTTTTTGAGAAAAGGTCACAAAAATTTGGAGTACATGAATAAACCAGAGAATAATTATATTGAAGCTGATTTCTCAGGAAGAAAATCATGTAACATTTTAAAAACTTCTACTGTAGAAATGATTCTACAGTATTTTCCTGTGAAATTATTTTGCATTCATATAAGATTTTCTTGTTACATTCTCCCAAAGGGAAAATAAAAGCTTCCTTGGCTTTTGTAGATGTGATTTCTGATAAATATAAAGGGACTTTAGGTTTAGTAGACCTAATAGAATGGAACAAGTAATACATATATTCTATTCTTATTTACATGGAGTTATATCAATATATAACATGAATTTAATACATACTTTAATATCAGTGTACCTTTATTTCATTATTTAAAATACAATGAACATGATCAATAGGACATTGTAAATTTATAGTGATAAAGAAACCTCATTGATAATTACTATCATTTAATGCACAGGAAAAAGGATGAAAAGTAATGATTCTATTTCCAAAGGTTCCTTACTGGGATAGAAGTTTTATAATTTAAAATTGTCTGATTTAAACATACTATGAGGGTCTCAATTCATAACAGTAACTGTTTTAAATGATAGTTCATTGTTATTATTGCATTCTGTTTAATATATTTTCTTGATTCATTAATATTTTTCATTAACCATTCTAGTCTTGCTAATTGATAAGGTTTCAATAAAATCTTCTTTTCTCATTTTTCATATTATTTTTACTATAGAAATGTTTTCATGCTATAATCATGACTATTTTGTTTTTCTGAAAATAATATAAAACCACAACTCAAAAAATGTGCGGAAATTTCCTTAAATAATCATCAGGAAAAAAAGTTAAGCCTTTTATAGAAGTGTTTATTTTCCATTTTGTATAGTATTAAAAATTCTTAGACTTGTATTGTACTTTGCTACCACATGATGTATAATTCCCTGCCTCAGAGGTTGAGTAATAGGGGCTGGAGGTGTAGCTCAGTGGTAGAGTGAGAGATTAGCATGCCTGAAGTCCTGAGATCAATCACCAGTGAATGTGTGTACACACACACACAAAGTTGTGTAATATTAAACTGTCTTTTGGTGATTAAATTGCATTTTGAGTGTTTCTGTCAGGGTCAGAATATTTTTTTTTGTTGTTGTTGTGGAAGGTTCTGTGCACAGAGGATTGAACTTGGTCTGTGTACGTGCAATGCTGAAATTCTGTGTGGGTGAGGAGACAGGTAATAAATAAATGAATAAATACCTCTTTTAGTTGTATGCTGCAAAGCAGTTGATAAGAAAGTGAGTGACTGGAGAAGGCCACCTTAAACAAGGGGGGATAGGTCGGGAAAGCCAAGTCTCTTGAAAGAAGCTGACCTCGTAATGACCCTGGCTAACTCTGGGGGAGAAATAGAAGGCTAGTGCTGAACAAACTGGTAAAATGTGGGAGATGGAAGAAGTAGATGGCGGTGAACTTAGGTGAGGCAGTGAGGGCCAAGGTAAGGAGCATCAGAAGGATGCCAAGATATGATTGAAGTTTTGAGAAGATTGCTTTGATTCATGGAGCAGGACCTTAGGGTAACGTAAGTGAAAGCAGGGACACTGCACAATTTTAAAATCTTTTCTTCTTGATGAAGCTGGGTTGTAAAAGAAACTGAACAACAATTGTCTGTTCTTTATAGAGTTTTAATAAAAATTCTGTCCAGGCAACTTCTGTTCCATGTTTACTGCATTTCTTGTTTAGATTATTTTCTTTATTTGAATTGCAAAGTCCCTTCTGAGAGGATAATGTTGCCTTTGAATACATGCATAGTTTATTTAGAGTATTGTTTTACGGACCTCTATACAGGTACTTAAATTTAAATTTTATTATGAAAAGTTTGGGTGAAAGTTTTTAGCAGTCATAATTTTTTTCATTCCATTATATATTATTTGAACATGTATCTTCAAAGTTCAATCATGGTGTTTATATATAGTTGAACTTTTCAACTCATTCTGTTTTTTGTTTGTTTGTTTTTGAAGCACAATTTAAATAAAGTTTTAAAATAGTTATAACAAACAGAAAATTGTGTATGAAACTAGATGGTTAAAAAACAAACATCTGGTGTAGCTCCCAAGAACTATTAGGACATTGTAAATTTATAGTGATAAAGAAACCTCATTCATAATGGCCTAATAACCCCCCAGTTTCCCAAATACTCCATCATCACCAAACACTCTCTCCTTTCCCCTTAAGGTAAGTGCTAATTAAAATAGCTTTCAAATGTCATACTTTATAATAGCTGGGTTTTGAAGTGTGAAAAAGAATAATTTACATA
>NW_026000138.1:6012285-6030769 GCF_001458135.2 Marmota marmota marmota
AAAAAAAAAAAAAAAAAAAGAATTTAAAAGGTAATTTTTGTTAATTATTTGGAAATTATATTTTTCCTTTGTGAAAATCTATTTTAAACGGTGGTTAGATTCTAAAGCTAACCTAACAAAAGCTGATCTGAACTGAAATGCTTAACTTTAGTTTTGGTTTGTGTTCTGGTTTTGTGGTGAGTAGTGGATTGGCTAGGACATAACTCTGTCAACATTAGAAATCCTCAGAATCCATCCTGGAAAGCACCTTGTTAGAATCATGCAGTTTGAGAGCTGGAAAGACTCTCAGAGAAAGGAGACATAACTGGGAAGAAAACAGCAGAGTCAGTGAAGTGTTAGTGCTGCTGGTGTCCCAGGCTTTTTAGTTTTCTGGTTCTATAGACTCCTTTGATTTTTTTTTTTTAAACACCCTATTAGTTTGCAGATTCTCTCCTCTTTGCAAACTCTCAGTGTGTACCTTTTCAAATTCTCTCTAGAACTTCATAATTTATAATGGATAAAACTGCAACTGCCAGGACTCTTCCATAGGTCTTTGGTACTCCAAGGATCGCCAAGAGAAAACCACTGACTGCCCCATGTGTTATAGAGCTATTCAGTCCTGCTGTGTCTAAAGTTACTTGTCACCCTGCTCTCCAATGAGAATGCCATTTTGGCCAGTTTTAGAGAGAACCCAGGATTGAACTCATTCACACCACAGTGTAAACAACTGATCATTATTTCCTGAAGTATTTGCAGTTCTTACATTGACTTGTGTTAATGCAAAGGAATATTGTATTGTCCATATGCCTACATGAAGTAAAAATATTGGCAATATTGAATTATTTAGGTCATTTACACTTTTTTTTTTCCCTATGATTGGGAATTTCTTAGTTAAATTTTGGATAAAGAGGGCTGGGCTTGTGGCTCAGTGGTAAAATGCTCGCCTAGCATGTGTGAGGCACTGGGTTTCATCCTCAGCACCACATTAAAAAAAAAAAAAATAAAGGTATCGTGGAAAAAAATTTTTGGATTAAAAAAATGGATAAAGATAACCTTTTCCTGGATATGTTTCAGCTTAAGGTTTTGAGAAATTTTTGTTGCTTTCTGATAGGTTGTTTTGCATTAAACAACATAAATTAATTTTGAAGACTTGGGTGCTATGGTTCAGATATGTTTTGACTGTTGGAAGCCTGGTCTTTAGTGTGGTGATGTTAAGAGGCAGTGGGACTTAGAAGAGGTGGGGCCGAGTGGGAAGTCTTCAGGTCATTTGAGGCATTGCCCTCAGAAGGGTTTAGAGTACTTCTTTTGAAACGCTGCCTAGGTCTTGCAAGGAAGTTATAGACTGGTCGCTTTGGGATTTCTCTGGTTTCTTGTCTTGCTATGTGATCTCTCCCTCCCTCACACACTCATATGATTCCATCAGCTGTGATGTGATGAAGTCTGTGGTCTTACCAGAAGTGGCACCATGTTGTCTAGAATTTATGCCTCTAAAACTGTGAACTAAAGAAAAATCTTTCTTTATAAAAAGGCTTTATATTTTATTATGGTAATGGAAAATTGATTTATTCAAGGGGAGAATTATACACTTTTGTTTTAAAGAATAAACAATAATAATAATTTGGTTCTACAAAATCAGATTAATGTAATGGAAATTCATATGGGAACTAGACAGTCATTTATTAAATAAAGTAAGATGGTCACTAAAATGCATTTAAACTGAATTTTTTAAGTTAAAATATGATTTTGTTGATTTTTAAGAGAAGACAAGGAAACCTTGTAAAATTAATTTTATAAGATTTGGGCGAGTCTTCTTTTCATAAGGGAAATTTAGATAACTTTAAAAATGTCTTTTTAGTTATATTACATGACAGTAGAATGTGTTTTGACATATCATACATACATGTAGTATAACCTATCATTCTTGTGGTTGCACATGATGAGGAGTTACAGTGTATTCTTTTTTTAAAAAAAATATTTATTTCTTTTAGTTGCACACAACACCTTTGTTTTTATTTATTTATTTTTATGTGGTGCTGAGGATTGAACCCGGGGCCTCGCATGTGAGCACTCTACCGCTGAGCCACAACCCCAGCCCCAGTGGTCATGTGTTCTTATATGAACATAGGACAGTTATGCCAGATTTATTCTACTCTTTCCCATTCCCATCCTCCCTCCCTTTCTTGGGAGAGTCTTGCTTTAATACAATGCAGTACAAAGGACCAAAATAAGAAAATGAGTAAACCCCATTACTGATGGATTAAAAGTTGTATAAACCGTGTCCTCTGTGATTCCAGATGATAAACAAACTTGTGTAATTCTAATATGCCGTAGCACACATTTGACTTTTCTTTAACATACATTGTGTTTAAATCTACTATAGAGTTTAGTGGTCAATTTGTAGACCCCTTAGAGGATAAATTGCAAATATTTTAGTTTCTAATCTCATTGTGGTATCACGGGTCAAAAAACTCCTAAGACCAAACTAATTAAAATTGCTCAAGAATTTTGGTGCCCTGTAAAAATGTGTCATCTCTACATAAGCTTTTAAGAATTTATTGTATTTCAGTGCTCAGCCGTGCTGAGAATTGAACCCCGATCTTCAAGCATGCTAGGCAAATGCTTTACCACTGAGCTGCATTCCTAGCCTTATGCAATCATTTGTTAAAAAGCTATTTTGGGTTTCAAAGTTTTGTGAATAGTCCTTTATTATTTGCTTATTTTTGTTCCTTTAAAGTTTTAACAATATTTTACATGTGCATATTGTTTCCTTAGTTTCACAGCATGCTCTTAGTATAAAATGAAGTAGTATTATAGTAAGTTCAGGAATGAAACTAACCATTTTTAAAGAATTGTTTAATTAGATGAGACTGAGTGCATTCAGGATGGCATGGTCATAGACAAAAAAAAAATTGATTAATTATACAGACTCTGATAACCTTCAAAATAAACTTCACAGTGTTTTAGTTTAATTATAATCTTTCAGCTCCTGGCAAGTACTTTATTACTCAACTGCCAAACTCTTAACCAAACTACAACCTGTCATTACACATGCATAAACCCACAAAAGATTGCAATTTGTGAGTGTGTGAAGAGTGAGTCAACTTTATAAGAATCCTATAATAAAAAGGACTTTGCATATTGTCAGTATAATGTCAACTTATGACATTTTTTAGTTTAAATTAGGGTTTATATATTTAGAGTTCTGTCTTTTGCCAGGTGCAGTGATCAATGGGCATTAGGTGAAATGATAATTATTCTACATTCCTGTTTTTAATAAAAAGATCATTTTAGATAACTGTTAAAAGATAGCAGATTTTCTTAGAGTAGCATTTTATATAAAGGAAATAAAATTATTTTGTGGTGAAACTAGATAACAAAAAGCAAAGATAAATTATTTTGTAGTAAAAGTAAGATAATAAAAAGAGGGATTAATATAGCAGTTGAATTTTGCAGTTCTGTGGTGAAAGAAGTGAAGGTAGATCAATAATAATTTGTTAAAATGACAAAATATTTGTCACTTTTGCCTCCAAAGAATTAAATATACAGAGTGTGCTTGCTTAATAATGGTCTCATCTATTTGCCATAGGCTGTCCAGCTGAAGTACAAGCCAGAGTATCCATGAGGGCTCAAGGAGATGGCACAGAGAATGTTCTAAAGAAACCTTTGTGTACCAAGTCTTCACAGTAGTTAGTCCTCCCCACCCCACCCTCTTGGGTGTTCTCTCTCTCTCTCTCTCTCTCTCACACACACACACACACACACACACACCCCCTTGTTCTCTGTCTCTATGTCTTGGCAGATGTTATTTTTGTTACATTTGCTACTTTAACCTGTCAGTTAAAAAATAATTACTATGTCAGTGTGGCTGGCGGCTCATATAGGAAAAATATGCTGTCTCTTAATCAAAGGTGATTACAGTTTTTTCCTGTCTATAAATGTGCTTGTTGTGTAACGAGAATGCATTAATCTCAGCCTGATGTACGAAATGAAAGGCAGCAAGAAGCAGCACCATTGTTATCTCTCCAGGCGTGTCTAATGAATCGTGTTTCCATGTTCTCTCGGTCACGCCGTAGAGTGCCCTCAGCCAGGGCTAAGCCTCCTGTAAAATGCTCTTTAAGATTATTGTGGCAAGAACAGAAATGCTGGATGAGTGGGGGTTGGGGAGAGAATGCCAAGGAGACAGCTGCATTTCAAACAGTTACAGCTGCAAGGATTACTCACTGTAATAGCAGTGACAGACAACTGTTTGAGCTTTAGTGTAAAAGGCAATTTGGGGACTTGTCCTGTCAGAATTTTAGTAGCAAGTTGGTGTGTGTGTGTGTGTGTGTGTGTGTGTTTTCAAATTAGATTGTGCCTGAGGAGTGGAAGAAAATAGTTTTAATTTTTGCTGTTTAGTTGTGGCAATGTTTAAATCAATAATTGAGTAATTTTGATTAAAATCATTGTCCTGGAGGAAGTTTATAAAATGTTTATTTGTACTGTTGATGGATTGAAATGTAAATGCTCTGAGTCATATGTATGGTTTTCCTTCTCAAAATTTAATTTTATCTCATGACAATTCGTATCCCTAACAATATTGAACTTATTTGTAAATTCTGAGCCCTATTTAAGAAATTATTTCAGAAATGTATGCTTATAAAAATAATGCAAGCTCATTGAAGAAAGTTTGGGAAATACACGTAGAGGTCAAGACACAAACAGTCATTATTCTAGCAACCAAAGATAACCGTCAATTTTGGTGATTGTCTTGCAGACCCTTATTTGCTCATGCATTTTTGAGTATATGAAATCAGAGCATTTTAATTGTTTTAAAAGATACAATAGTAATAATTATTTACAAATTTTTTAAAAAGTCAGTAGCAGCTTTTGTGCAGGGGTTTCTTTTTCAGTGTGTAGCTATTAAAGCTATCTTGAAGCTTCTTTAGCAATTGTCTTTTGAAGGTCTTGTGCAGTTTATCTAGAAATTTAGTGTTAAGATTTCCTTCAGTTTAAAGTTTACTGGCTGTACATGGAGTCCTGTGATCCATTGAAATGCTAACTTGGGTCATGTCTCAGTGCTACAATGCTGTGTAGAAACCATCATTAAAACTCTGGTTATCCTGCAAGTGGCAGAGGAACCATGCTGCTAGAGGTTCCTTAGGAAGACATTATCCAGTTAAAATTTCGGATTGTAACTGTGCCTGTCTTTTACTGTTATCAATATTTGTAGTAATTTAAAATTGAAATAGGTCAAAACAAGTAGTGTGTTTTGATATGTCTTCTATCCCTGATTCTTTTTTTCCTGATATTTACTTGATTGATGAATTGACATTAGAAAGTTAAAATCCATTTGTAACATGCTAGAAATGGATGCCAAATATTCTACACACATCAGCAAATTATGAAATTAGAGCTCTAAGTGGGTAGAATTTGAATAAATTCATTTAATCATTAATGACTTCAAATATAGACTTTACAAGACAATCAATGGCAGCATAACTGTGATCAATCAGTGGTATTGTATGTAATTGAATTTTTTTTGGTATAATGCTATCTTTCAGAACTAACATATCATCATACTACTTTGTTTCTGATTTTCTTGGTAAGTCAACTAATAAGATATTTAAAAAACTCTCTTTAAGTATATTATTTGATGTAGTCTATAAAATTAAATGGAGTAATGTTTTCTTTTTTTTAAAAAAATATTTTATGTTTGGACACAATGCCTTTATTTTTTATTTTTATGTGGTGCTGAGGAATCGAACCCAGTGCCCCACACATGCTAGGCGAGTGCTCTACCACTGAGCCATAACCCCAGCCCCCCCCCCGGTAATGTTTTCTTATTGTAACATTTGCTTGTTGTAGTTCTTAGGAAGTAGATAACAATAGAAAAGTTTGTATATTTCAAACTACAGATTTATATGTTGAAAATAGAGATTGAAAACAAAGGCAGTGGGCAAATTACAAACCCTCAGAGCCGTTACCTTTGTCATTAAAAACCTAAGTGGGAAACAGTCTCCTTGTTTCATATGCCTTGCTTTAATTTATTTGTATTTTGGGAGTTTGGAGTATAATTTGATTTTCAGTAATTTTAATGGCTGAACAAAGGAGTGCCATCCCTGAAAGCACCCCTCCCCCTTCAATATTTGCAATGGCCAGTGTGGTTGCTGAACTCAATGTTCTGGATAATAGGTTTCATTAGTTTTGATGCCTGAGGTAAAAAAAGCAGTAGGTGGGAGTAAGAAGTGTTTTTGATGTCTAGACTGTTCATTTCAGCTGTTGCTGCAATATGATACATTAAAAGGAAATATGTATCATAGCTCAGAGGAAATATGTATTCTTTGAAAGTAATTCTACTTTTAAACTGTGTAAGGCAGGGTGACCTGAATTCTAAAAGCATGAGCTTGAATTTCTTCAAGGTTTCACAATCTTTATGCTCCTCCCTACTGTATTCCATTTGCCCTCCTCCCATTTTTTCCCCTTCAAATAAAGTATGTCAATTTTGCTGTGGAATTGGCAGGGATATCTTTCCAAGATCTCTGCTGGGAGACACAAAATCATTGAAGTATATGCTGCCTTGATATGTTGCCATATTGCCCCGCCCCCATCCTCACCCCAAACCTTATATATGATTTTTCTTTTAAAGAAGCTCATTAATTTCATAAGGAGCAATATTTTGCAGAATGGAAAAGAAGTTATGTTATAAATTTGTAAGAATTTTGAACAATTATTTGGGCCCTAAGTAGCAATTATTGCCGTTTTTTGGTTATGAAACACTCTCTTCTGCTGAAAACATTTATAAAGTACTTTTATAGTTTAAATATTTATTATGAGGATTACTGTATTTACAAAGGTTGAATAATAGTAATTTAGACAGATTTTGATTGTAGCCTTTACAATTTAAGTGAGATAAGTTTAGTGCCAATATTAATAGTGTTTCTTTGTGCATAGGCAGCTATACAAAGTACTACTCATTTTTTATTCTCAATTTTGCTATAATAGATAAAATAACAGTAGAAGAAGGTTTTAATTTAGGAATTCTTTTTTTTGGTTGACTCCACCACTAATTTATTGTACATACATATTAGTTGTCTTGGTTCCTTTTCTTCTTAGACTAAAGGAGTTTTTAGAAAAACTCTTTCATTATAACCAAATCGATTTATAAATGTAATATACAGAAGTAATTGTCTTACTTCTTCATATTCTTAAAAAAAAACTAATAAAAGTTTGAGAACTTGAAATATAGATTTGCGCGCACACATGCACACACACACACACATTTTAAATATAGCCCAGGAAGATTGTAGATTTCATGAAGGTAGAGTTAGTACTCCCAGGTCTTCTTATAGACTTTGACATTTGGTTTTGTTCTCAGTCCATTTTGAAAAAGGCAGCGAGGGTGAGGGTGGAAAGTGTTGAAGGTATACCATCTCATTTATGAAAACTTAAATTAGTCTAAGTATTCCAGCTACACACTCCCCCAAAAGAAGATATTCCCAAATAATCTGAATATCAAGTAGATGAAGTGTTGCCTTAAATTTAATTTTGTCTCTGAGGTATCTCAGATAATCAATTAAGAAAGCCAAAATGTAGTGGTTTTGTCTGATTGTATCATGGAGTTCTATGAATAGATTGCAGAAACAATTTCCATTATGTTTAGCCTTTAAGAAAGTCATGCAACTGTTTAGAAAATATTAAGTTACAAATTTTGAACCAAAAGGAAATTTAACTTTCGTGTTGAAGATTGCCTTTCTAGCTACTGCTAATAATAGAAGGGGGTGTGAATTGTTCAAAAAATTTGAATCCGGTCTGTACTACTAATTGTCTTAACTGGATATAGTATAAGGAGATTTTAGATTGAAGCTAATTTTGGTAAAATCTGAAAGGTATGTGTACATAGTATCAGGTCAGCATGACACACGTTTATGAAGATCTGAAAAGCTTAGTCAATGCAACTGTGAATACCTCCTTTTCCCCCATGAGGAGTTCAATTAATGGAAGAGTATTTATTACTTTAAAAAGTACATATAGATCTTTTGATCCTTTTTTGATCCTTGCTGACAATAGCCAAGTATGATTTCCAATTCTTAAACTTACTAGTTATGTAACTTTGGACACGTTTCTTAAGGATTTTAAGCATTAGCTTTCTCATTCATAAACTTGAGATTAGGATAACCTGTATGGGTCAGATTACTTAGTTGCAAACCAAGAAAAGGAGCTGATTAAAAAAAAATATATTAAAAAAATATGTTAGGTGTTTGTAGAACAATTTCCCATACTTAGGATCATCAGCACTACAGAACTGGTTTGATAAGAAAACTATTGTCGCCTATTATCAACTAGTAGATGCTGCAGGTTCTCTGCTACTTTAGCATAAGAAACTTGATCTTACAGCCTTTGTTTCTAGTGCTGACAGGAAAATCTCTCCATTGTACCCTTTGTATCTTGGATCTAGAATCAAGTGTGAACCAAGAGTATCTAGTGGGGTTTAGAATGTTTATCCTTGTTCACACCATAAGAAAAAATGAAAAAGAGGCAATCCTTAGGGATAATCATAATTGACACCAGTAAGAACTTCCAATGGTGTAATAAGCACGTGGGCTGTTCCAAGCTGTGCATAAGGAAGAATTCTGACACAGGTGGCTGAAGTAAACACTAAATGTCCTTTATTGTATCTTATAGTGTTGTGATGAGTAATCTCTTTACCTCTCTATGTATGTATAGTGTTTGGCTCAAATCTTGTAATGAAATATTAAAAATGTTTTTATGAGTAGAAAACTAACTTTGACTATTATCTTGTTTTATTGTCATTAAAAATAAGACTTTTTGGGGCTGGGAGAGCACTTGCCTAGCATGTGTGAGACACTGGGCTTGATCCTCAGCACCACATATAAATTAAATAAATAAATAAATAAACAAATAAATAAATAAATAAGATGAAGGTATTGTGTCCATCTACAACTAAAAATATTTTAAAAAATAAAGACTTTTATGTTCAGGTTCAGTAGCTGTTCTGCAAAGTATTCAAAGTAGTTTTTGCCTCACAATGGTTTTTACATACCTGCATTAGCTCTTTGAGAGCATTATTAGTTGTCATCCTGCTGCTTGAGGCATAATAGTTAGGAACTGGTGGATGGTTAATGTTGCCCAAGTTTGTCTTATTAGATTCCAAACATGCCATTGTGGATTTAACTTAATTTGGAATTTTAAAGATACACTGAAATATACATTGCCTTCATTTTCTGGAAATTCTGAACAAGAAGTAGATAAGAAATGAAGGATGATCTGACTTATACTCATTTTGACAAACCCATTTAATATTGACAGTAAATTAAAAGGATAAGCAAATTAACACATTATCCTTTTAATTCATAGCTGGAAAATACAGTGTGTGTGGGAGTGGCTGGTCTTTTAGTATAGTTACTGACTTATCTAAATGCTGTCCTATGAGAAAGCCAAACACTGCAGACTTGTGAGATTATCTGTACTGATTTATGTTTTAAATTTTGATGATCTTCTCTACGATTAAAATAAGAACAAATCTATCAACACCCTAATTTCCTGAATCACTTTGGTATCACTTTCCATCCCTGGAAACTGTTGAGGATTTTTAATGCCTTAGGTTTGCCATTGCCAGAAAGTTGTGTGAAGAGTCATAAACCATGTAGATTTTGAGTATTCCATCTTTTTACTTAGCATAATGAGCTTCACCCCCAGTTTTGCATGTGTTAGAAGTTCTAGTTCTGTGTAGTATCCCGTTGTATGGCTGTTCTACTTTTTGTCCTTTCTTGATTGAGGTACACTTGGATAGTTTACAGTTCTTAGCAACTGTGGATAATACTACTATATTTTACTGGACTATGTGTACCTAAGAGTATATAAAGATATAACAAATAAACCCCCCAGTTTCTCTTTCATGACACAGAGGACTTCTGTGACCTAATATAGATTTCCTCTGCCCACCCCACCATGCAAACAGTCAGTTCTGCTGTAGATACTAGCTGAATGTCCTCTAATTCATTGCAATTCTGACACTGTTTACCTTGAGGATAACATCAGATCCCAGAGATTGAGGGCTTAGTCCCAGATAACTGTTCTCCATTTCAAATGTTAGTCAAAATTCCCAGCCTCTAGAACTTCTGACCATTTGCCCATAAATCAGGGTTTCCTACAAATCTTCTTAGTTTCCGTTAATTTGCTAGAGCAGCCCACAGAACTCAGGGAAACATTTCATTTACATTTTCTGACTTATTATAAAGAGTATTATAAAAGATGTAGAAGAACATCCAGATGGAAGACATGCTTAGTGTAGGCACATGGGAAGGGGCGTGAAGCTTTCATACCTTTTCTATGTCATCACCCTCCAGTATCTTCTGCATACTAAGCTATCTGGAAGCTCTCAGAACCCAGGCCCTTTTTTTTTTTTTTTTAAATTTTTTTTGCTAATGTCATTATGTAGGTAGGCATGATTGATTTAATAATTTGCCATTAGTTTATCAACTCAACCTTCAGCCATTCTCCCCAGACTTGGGGGGTGTTGATGGAGGGAGTAGGAACCAGAGTTCCAACCCTCTAAACACATGGTTGGTTCCCTAGGCAACCAGACCGTGCTGAGGGAGGCCCTCCAGTCATCAGTCATTTCATAGTCATTAATTTTGGTCATTAGTATAAAAGATAGTGTTATCATTCTGTAGATTCCAGGGATTTTAGGAACTATATGTCAAGAAATGAGACAAAGACCAAATACTTATTTCACAATATCACAGAGGGATATTG
The DNA here is from genome assembly GCF_001458135.2 of Marmota marmota marmota. NCBI lineage: Eukaryota > Metazoa > Chordata > Mammalia > Rodentia > Sciuridae > Marmota > Marmota marmota. Next base: position 6,023,020 of record NW_026000138.1, read on the forward strand.
TTGGGCTATGACTAGTTGATTTCATAAAATGTTGCCAAAATCAACTTTTCCAAAGTGGCTGCTGTTTCTGCATTTGCAACAGCAGTATATGACAGTACCAGTTTGTTTTAGTCAGCTTTGCATCACTGTGACCAAAAGACCTGACAGGAACAGTTTAGAGAAGGAATGGTTTATTTTGGCTCATAGTCACAGAGGTTCAGTCCATGGTCATCTGACACCATAGCTCTGAGCCCTCAGTGACACCTCATACCTAAATCATACATAATTACTCTAACTTTGTATGCTCACCAGCACTTAGTCATGTCATTTTTTCTGTTAAGCCATTCTAGTGTTGCTATCTCATTGTGATTTTAATTTTCATTTCATTAAAGGGATTAATGACCCTTTGAGCATCTTTTTTATTAATTGTTTGCCATTCAGTATTTTTCCATTGAAGTATCTGTTTAGTTTTTTTCCCATTTAGAAATTGGGTCTCTTCCCCACTTAGTGTTAAGTTTTGAGATTTATTCCCTCCTCCCTCCCTTCCCCTCTTTCTTCCCTCTCCTCTCTCTCTCTCTCTCTCTCCCCCTCTTTCTTCCTTCCTCCTTCCCTTCCTTCCTTCCTTTCTAAAACAACATATTCTGAATATAAATACTTACTGGATAATATGACTTGTCAAAATCTGTGATTTGATCCCATTGGTAGATCTTTCCAATAGCTTCACCCAATTTTTCCATATGATCCGAAGAGCTGAAGTTTCTCATTTTGATTAAACTCCATTTATCTTTTTTTTTTTTAAATTTAATGGATCATGCTGTTTTTGGTACTGGGGATTTAACCTAGGGTTGCTTAACCACTGAGTCACATCCCCAGCCCTTTTTATTTTCTATTTTGAGACAGGATCCTCTTATGTTGTTTAGGGGTTTGCTGGTTTGCTAAGTTTCTGAGGCTGGTCTTGAACTTGGGATACTTCTGCCTCAGCCTCCCAAGTTGCTGGTATTACAGGGGTGCTCCACCGTGCCTCACTTGAAATACGCTTTTGCTGACTAACCTAAGATATCAAAACTTTTCTCCTATGCTTCATTTTAGAGGTTTTAGTTTTAGGCTTTGCATCCCTATTGATATATTTTGAATTAATTTACTCTATATAGTTTGAAGTTTTATTTTGATTTTGACACATAGTAATATGCATTCCTTCTAGCACCATTTGTTGAGAAGACAACATGGCGCTTTTGGTGGGGGTGGGGGATCATATGTTTGTCAGTCCATGCCTGGACTCTTCTGCTGTGTTGAACTTATGTCCTGCACGTCTGTCCTTTCTCTACTACCACTCTGTCTTGTCTGTTCTAGCTTCACAGTAAGTCTGGAAATCAGGTGGTAGGAGTCCTCCAAATGCATTTTTCTTCATTGCTTTCATTTTTTGAGTTCTTTTTCATATAAATATGTAACTCAACTACTCTATTCCTGTAAAACATCCTGCATGGATTTTGATTGAAATTGAGTTGACTATATAGATTGGTTTGGGAAGAATCATCATCTTAACAATATAGATTTTTCCAGTTCATGATCAATTTAATTTTTAATTATTAAGGTGTTTTTTAAAATTTTTTTGTCAGTATTATAATTTCTAGCCTATAAATTTTACACATAATTTATAAGATTCATACCCAAGTATTCCATGCTACTGTAAATGATACTTCCACAGAATTTCAGTTTCTAACTATGTGGTATTTAATAATAAACATTCCAGTATATGGAAATATATATAGTACATTCCAGTATATAGAAATGTGATGTTTTTTTTTTTTTTTTTTGCCTTTTATTTTGTGATTTAGCTCGATACCTTTAGTTCTAGTTGATTTTTTTGTTTGGTTGGTTCTTTAGGAATATCTGATGAACAGTTGTATCTTGTGAAATAGGGCAGCAGTTTTATTTCTTCCATTCCAATTTGTATGCCTGGTATTTCTTTCTTTTCCTGTTATTGTACTGAATGAGACCTCAATTGAATGTGAGGATCTCCCAACAGGATTGGTGAGAACAGACACCTTAATTATGTCTTTTGCCATTAAGTATGATGTTAGTTGTAGGATTTTTGGTAATGACATTTTAAGGATTCTTTTTAGAAGAAAAAATTCTAAGATATTTCAAAATTATTGAAATCAGGATAAAATCATATTTATATATGGGAAATTGTGTTGGCTGTTCAGAAATTGGGATAAAGTTGGCATTGCCTTTGCATGCTCAGACTTTTTTAGTGTTCTACGTTGCGGTGCTGGACAGGGGTAACACCTCAACATTTCATTTAACAAAGTCTTGAGGACCATTTGAGGGCAAAATAAAGAGTATGGCTACTATCTGAGAACTTTTTTTTGGTGAGGAGAATATCCTCTGATAAGTTTAAGGTATAGCACCAGCATAACACTTGCAAAATGAGCGGAGGCTAGCTGGCTCACTGCCTTTACCCCTGCTACTGAGGAAGCAGAGGCAAGAGGATCTTAGGTTCAGGACTAGCTTGGATAACTTAGAGAATTGTAAAATAAAAAAAGGTTGGGGGTGTAGTTCAGTATCACAAGGCAGCCAGCACCTCACCAGGGTAATTCTTCCTGCATAGGAGGGGATAAGCCACCTGAGAAAAATTAAATTCTGAAGTAATTAGTGAAGAAATAAGAGACAAAATCAGAATTAGTTTTAAGGGAGCATCTGATTGGTTCTTCCAGTCCTGGTAGGAACTGGAACAGAACAGTTAAAAAATGGCTCTGGTCGTTTTTTTTTTTTTTTTTTTTTTTGAGTGGGGGTACATCAAAGGCAGGGATAAGGTTTCAGGGGTGGAGTCTTGCTTCATGATGTCTTGCATTCAACAGGTTGATGGGCATCTTGGAAAACCACACCCATCTCTGGGTTTCTGTTTGGCTAGGTTGCTGCAGCAGGTCACCCCATCTCCAGTGCTGTGAGGGACCTTTTTGGCAGAGCTGAATAGAAACTCACATATATCTGGGTGGTCTTAACCAGGATTGCCACTGGAAGTTCCCAGATTCCGTATTTTCCTATTCACTGGCTTTGGTGCCAGTTTGGTCCATACATAGTCCACAGATGGCTCTCCACTGTTCAGTGGTAAAATACTTGCCTAGTATGCTTGAGGCTTTGGCTTTGATCATCAGATTTGCAAAAGGCCTAAAACAAACAAACTTATAAAATGTTAAATATCATGACAAAATAATTAGATGCAAATACAATGTATCCTATAAGACAGCTAGCTTGGTTTCTTTAACCAGCCTTTGAAACCATTTTTTTTTCTTTTCATGGAGATGTACTGTTCCATATTAAAGGAGACTTAAAATACAATTGGTAGACCTTGTTCAGATTCTGATTTGCTGCATATCAAAGTATGTAGGAGTGGAATTTGCTTAAAGAATAGTCACGAGTGACATGACATTTTGGTCAACACATTGGTCCTATAAGATTATAATGGCCGTAAAAATTTCTGTTGCTTAGTGAGTGACATCATAGCGTAGCGCCGTGCAGCGCCTTACGTGTAGTGATGCTGATGTAAACAAACATGCTGTCTTGCCAATTGTATAGAAGTATACATTTATTATCATTTATTATCATGATTGAGTATTATGTAATACTCAATCATGATAATAAATGTAATACTCAATCATGATAATAAATGACTGTGTTACTGGTTTTCTATATAGGTTGAACATTCCTTATCTGAAAGACCAGATGTGTTTCAGATTTCACTGCTTTTCAGATTTTGGAACGTTTGTATAGACTTTACCCTGTGAGCATCACTCATATGGAAATCTGAAGTGCACCAAAGTTTTAAACTTTTTGAGTGTTGAGAGTTTCTAATTATAGAACATTTTAGATTTTTGAGCTAGGGATGCTCAGACTGCACTAAGGTTTGTAATTTTAGAGTGCACCCCTATTTATTTAAAAATAAAATTTATTGTAAAATTTGGTGCCATGGTACACTGGTAGTAGCAACATTCATCTTCTGTTTACTGTGCCTTTTGATTGAATCAAGGGCCACATGAAGTGACTGACCATACCATTTTGTTTGTAAGCACACTCTATGATGTTCGCACAATGACAAAATCCCCCTAATGATGTATTTCTCAGAAAGTTTCCTATTGTTAACTTATACATGACTATATCAGGACAAATAGGGAAAGAAAACAAAGTAGAATATTTGAAGCAGATAACATAATGTTGATAACTTTTGGTTAGAAATATTTTGAACTTGTTACTCTATTTTTAAGTATGTTTGAAGGTTATAATTATAAAAAGTTTTAAAATATTTTTTAGTTATTGGACACAATACCTTTATTTTTTTAAAAATTTATTTATATGTGGTGCTGAGGATTGAACCCAGGGCCTCGCACATGCTTAGGCAAGTGCTCTACTGCTGAGCCACAATCCCAGCCCTTATAAAAAGTTTTTAAAAGGTGTGCTAATTGGTATCACAAACTGGGAAGACAATCCTGCAAATAAGAGCAGGAAACATTTTTCACAAATGCTATACCAACACCATTTATGGTACAATGGACTATTTTTAGAAAAACACTGATATCAGTAATTGATTTGAAGAGTGATTTAGAAGAGTTGGACTTAAGACTATTAAGTGTTAGGAATTTTCAATTAATTTATTTTGCTAACATCTGTTTATGTGCATAATAATGATAAATAATGAACACATCTCAATTAGTCTTAAGGAGCTCTTATAAAAATTTTGTGATTGAGATATTTATTTGTTACCTTCCCTTTCTCTCGGTGATTTATAAAATGATAGTTAAAAGCTGATGGTACCCTTAGAGCCAGTGAAACATATTAAGAATGAAAAGCAATTAAAAATGGGGTATTTACTGTGAATGTGAGTTCTCTTTCCAACCCTGGAAAGTTCCTCTAGAAGGGGAACATGGGAGAATAGGGATTTCACGAAACCTTTGACTATCCCTTGCTAGCAGGAATGCTTGTCTATTTACTATACATTTTCCCCATTTTTAAAAAAAGCTGCAAATAACAAATAGTTTGATAAAGCAGGATTTGGGAATCTTCAATAAGTCAATATCAGCCACATAGAATTTTTTTTTTAAATTCACATACCAAGGAAAAGTATTGGACTAGTTTTAAAATAAAAAAAAAAAGAGTCTTACACACAAAAGGCATGAATGTAAATACATTTTTTAAAAATGCTATGTGTTTAGAAAATGTGGGGATATCTGTTGGTATGGCAGAAAGCATTAAAATGCACTGTGGATTCAATGTATGTTTTGATTCTCTGATCAGAATTTTCTCAAGTGAATAATTTTGTTAAGATAAAAATAAAAGGGAAAAGAAACTTTCTTTTGCAAATGTTTCCATCTTGTCAATTTTTTGGTGACTTGAACTAATGTAATTTAAAAAGGAAATTATAGTTTCCTGGGGCATTTTCTGTCTGTTTATATACTTATGAAAGGAAAGAATTTTAAGAATACATGGGACATTGTTTGTCTTGAAATTTTTTGGTATTATTTGTGGCTCAATATTCTAACATTTCAAAGCCAAATATGATATTTCCCAAAATGTAAAATATTCACAAAATTATGGATTTAGAAAGTAAATTTGATGTTATTTGGAAGGTTTGGTTTAATTCCTGACAGTCTCCCTAAAATCATAACTTTAAAATCCTATCCAGAAATTATCTACCTTAAAGAAATTTGTGTAATTCTGACACTATAAGAAATTATTTCTTCTTTATTTACTCTTTGAAAATATATATTATAATCTTGGTATGAATTTGTGGCATTCTTGTTATCTTGTAAGAGAACATTAATAAATTAGTCTTTGTGGCACTATTTGGTGGAAAGTTAATTTCAGAATTTCAAGATAATTTTAAACTAATTGGAAGCAGGTTGGAAAGACCTTTATGGAAGGAGAATTGCATCATGCTTCATGTTTCAAAGACTTTAATAAAAAATTTGTGTTTAAGTATTTTATTATTTTGAGAAGTACTTGACTTTCTTTCTCTGTTCCAGTGTAAGATTAAGTCATTTAAATTAACTCATTAACTTTGCTTTAAAAAAGGTTTTAAAAGTTTCTTTATTTTATTTGGATGTCCTTTTTACTGTTTTTTTTCCCCCCTTCTCTTTTTGTTTTTCAGTTGTGGAAGAAGGACTCTGGGAAAATGGCCTTTCCTATGAATGTAGGACGCTGCTCTTCAAAGCGATCCACAATCTCTTAGAAAGGTAAGAAAGGGAACAGGATGACAGTTGTTTTGAAGCATTCAAGTATATTGCTAAATCTCAGGATTTTTTATATACAGTGATTTTATTATTAGTGTAAAAATTAAAGTATGCCTGGCTGGGCTTGGTGTCATGTTATCTATAATCCCAGCTTCTTGGGAGGCTGAGGCAGGAGAATCACAAGTTTGAGGCCAGCATGGGCAACTTACAAAGGCCCTGTCTCAAAACAAAAATGAAAAAGGATTGGAGATATAGCTTAATACCTAATACTAAATTTTAAAAAGAAAAGGGAAGGAAAAAAAGAAGGAAGGGAATATTTCAGGAATAGTACATAGAAATAACTCCTTTCTCCTCCATATTGTTTCTTGTTTTTTGTTTTTAAAATGAACCATGAACCACGCGTAGCCTCAACATCATTATTCTTTTCTCCCTTGAGTATTTAGGTGTATATTTCTTAAGGATAAGGATTTCCTTTCACATAAGCACAGTATAATTATGAAAGGAGATTTAACATTGATTAAATGCCATTATTTAATCTGTAGCTTAATTCAGATGTTGTCAGTTGTCCCAGTTATGTCCTTACAGCTTAGCTCCTTGAGACTCACCCCATGATAATGCATCATTTAGGTTTCATGTCTCTAAATACAGAAGTTTGTCTTTCTTTTTTTGATACTAGCATATGTTGGCTCCTCAATTGAAGATAGATTTCTCATGATAGATTCAGCTTATGCTTTTTAGTAGGAATGCTGTAGAAGTGGTTGTGAGTTCTATGTTCTGTGTCATGGCAGGAGGCATATAATGTGATTAATGATGTTATCATTTTTGATCATTTCATTGAAGTGATGTTCTATCAGATTTCTTCACAGATTATGTTTTGTTAACTATGATCTTTCTCTGTTATGTCTTTCCTTTATGTAATTTTTAGCCAGGTACAATGGGAGTGTGTAATTACCCTCTTTGTCATCAAAATGTGAACTGTATGCTGAGCATGGTGGCACACATATGTAATCCCAGCTAATTGGGAGGCTGAGGCAATAGTAGGACCACAAGTTTAAGGCAAGTCCGGGCAACTTAGAGAGACCCTGTCTCAAAATTTAAACAAAAAGAGGTGGGGAGAGGAGATTGAGTAGGTACCCACGTGTAAGGCTATGTATTCAACCCCCAGTACTGCAAAACCAAACCAAAACAAAACATAACAACAACCACAAACAAAACCCAAATCTACTTGTTTTAGTCTCTATTTGTAGACCTGGCCTAAATCGATAATTACCAGTATGGCGCTAATGTTAAATGCCACCATTATTTCTGTTTTTCTTAGTTGGCAATGGCATAAGGGAGAGGTTTTCATGTTCTTCCATTCTGTTTTCTCTCTCTGAATATTGTATAAATTTGGGTTCATGGACTGCTATTTTATTCAATGGATTATCATTCATTACTACCATCATTTATTTTGATACTTTCAGATTTGGCTGGGGAAACCCCCCTTTGATATATTCTTGTCGTTGTTTGCACACCTCCTTACTTGAAACATTCCCTCCCTCCCT
>NW_026000138.1:6030794-6097254 GCF_001458135.2 Marmota marmota marmota
TCCCTCCCTCCCTCCCTCCCTACCTTCCTTCCTTCCTTCTTCTTTCTTTTGCTGGGGATTGAACCCAGGGTCTTGTGTATGCAAGGCAAGCACTTACCAACTGCTCTATATACCCTGCCCCTTACTTGAAACGTTTTCACTTTTCTTCCTGAATCTATGGATAGGATAGTACTTGTAGGTCACCAAAGCTGAAAGGATAGTCTACTACTAGAGTTTCATAGCCAAGCTGTCATCTAAGATGATATCATTACAGTATCACTGTTTCAGATATTTTAACTGTAGAACATCCCTTCCCTCCAAATTTCTTGATTTTTTTCGTTCTGAATTAGTTTTGGTCCCAATCCTGTAATTTGGAGTAGACATAGAGATTATCTGTTGCTAAGGTGTTGTATACTCACAGAAGTGTTGATTTTGTTTAAGCATTGAGTACTCTTAAATATTCTGAATTTTTTCAGTTTTGTTCCCCTACTGCAAAATACAACAGAACAAAATTACATACAGATTCCCTTGAGGAAAATGTGGAAAATTTGTTGTTTCTGTAATGCTGTGTTAGAATGAGTCTTTTTTGTTTTTGTTTTTTAAACCGGTTTAGTAATCAATGTACGTTTAAGCACATTTTTAAAATATAGAATTTCTAGGGAATGTGGAACAAAGTATATAGTTTTTAATATTGTAGTGTGCCATTTTTTAAAATATGATGGTTTATTCCTTTCAAAAAATGTTAATGAATTTGTGGTTGAATTTTTAGTCTTGTAGTTTGAATGGTAGCTAATCCTTTTTCTTTGTTGAGAGAAAATTAGAAGAGCCCAAAAGCTGAGAAGGGAAAGAAATGAGCATAATTCATTTATTCTGGGCTCATGAATTCAGAATTTATGATGAAAACTAAAGTCCAGGTCAAGTTAAATTATTACTTTTGAGAAAATTAATTGTGACACACAGTAAAATTCGGGAAAGATCTAAAGATGTTTGGGTTAGAAATTGGTTTGATTTTAGGATGTTTTACTTAGTTACCCTGACCTCAGTAAGTTTTGTTAAAATCCTGTGAAGTATGGGTCACTGAAGAGTTTTTGTGAATGTATATAATATATCCAACATGTGCGTGACATGTTGTAAATGTCAATAATTTTTAATTTTTCCCATAAATTTATTTTGCATAATTCAGTTTGTATTCATTAATTAAAATAGTCCCAGAATGGTTTATTTGAATTCTATTTGAATTATAAGAGTTAATTTTGAGACAAATGAAATTAGCTTATCTTTTAGAAAACAATTAATAATCAAGCTTCCCTACAAGTTCATATGCATAATCTGGGATTCTTTTGAAAATTTTTGCTAATCCTTTTGTCCTGTAAAATGATATTCTCTTCATTTAATTTAAACGATGTATTTAGTTTATGAATGAAAGTTACCCCATTCATGAAGCTGGAAAGCATTTTAAATGGTTGTTGTCAGCTTTCTTTATTCATTGTCAACAGAAACTGGAAAGATTAATATATACTTGCCCTTTTTATTTTTCTTGAGTTTAGAACATTTGCTATAACGTCCTCACCTGTTTACAACCTAAATTAACACAGGTATAGTTTGCTACCCTTTTCTTGGAAATTTTCTGTTATGCCTAAGTACTATTCAGGTAATGTTGACTTGCTTCTCCATGTGGACGTTGTGAGGTTCTGGCATGGAAAGCAGAATTGAGGTTATTGAACAGATCATCCAGGGCAGCATCACTTGCAGAAGTGTGTGCTTCTGGAACAATTTTTTCTTCAGTTTGCACATTAACAAAGTTTGTACAGCAATTTATTTTTTTAAGTGCAAGAATATGTTTAATTAAAAGAATTTCATATATTACCCTGAGAAACTCTAGATTACAGCTGTGGGGGAGTCATATAAATTGATCTTCTTTACATAAAAGGCTTTGATTGCTAATGTGTACAGGATGATGTGCTTCAGTGATGGATTAAAATAATTACTCTAGAAACTTAAGGTAACAAAAACCTCTACACAGAATAAATCATTTCATTTTTTTTGTTACCATTGGTGCTGAGATAATACTGTATTGACACCGTGTAAAATATTTTACATTCTAAGGTACAGTAATGTCACAATTTCATCTTTCATTTACTCTTTTTTCATTTCTAACTTTTCACTATTTGCCTATAATATGTTACGGATATTTAGATCATATAATAGCCCCCACCTCATCCCCCCAAAAAACAAGTTAAAAAACCCCACTGCTACTCACTAAAGAGCATTTTCCATAAAGGTATCATACAGAAGACAATGTTTTTGGTGGTATGTTATATATCTGTCTAGGGGCACATATTTATAGAAATCCCTTTTTTTGTTGCTTTCAGAGACAGGAGATATTCTGAATTTCAGCTCTATCACTTAAGTATGTGATATGTGATAAGCTTACCCATGTTTATTTACCTATAAAATGGTGAAAGGTTGTTTGGTTCAGTACAGTTCTCTCATCATAAGAGCTCAATAAATGGGTAGCTGCTATTATAGCTAATAGAAGTACAGTGAAATATCAACTCTTTGCAGAGTTGGAGACAACATTTAAAAGTTAGTCTATTCAACCAACCAATTCTGGGATTGCATTCTGTAATATCCTTTTTACTTGGTCATTCCTTCTTTGAATACTTCTGGTTATGTGAACACAGCTTTACATCTTCAGGGAGTACTCAGGGTTAGAAAGTCCTTTTTTTTATACTGAGTAGAAATCTGTCTTCCTACAACTTTTGTTTCTTTATCTTAGTATTCTCCTTTGGGGTCATATATAACTCATGCAATCCAACTTTCCTCTGGTTACCTGTTTGATAGCAAACTTGAGTTTTTTTTCCTTTCCTTTTTTATAGTTCATAGCATATGATTTTGATTCCCCATCTCTCCTTGCCAGCCTTACACATATGCCTCCATTTGGTTCCATTTTCTCCAATATGATTGTCACTGTTCTACTTTAAAGTGTCATAAATGTTTCATAAATTATTGCTTTGGTCTTCTTCATCAGTCCAGGCTAGGTTCAGTTATGCTGCATGAACAGAAGACCTGGAAAAAGGATCCATTGATTTTTAGGGTGTTTTACTTAGACAGTTACCCTGACCTCAGTAAGACTTGTTAAAATCCTGGAAAGTATGGGACTATACTTGACTATATAGTACTATTCCACATCCTCTTGCTAATGGGGCAACCACTGTCTACAGACTTGCAGAGCTCCTTGGTAGAGAACACAGAGCAAAGTCACATGGTCAAGCTCAATGTCAGTGAGACAGGGAGAGAAATCATATGTTTGGGAAAAAGATAAATCTGCCATACCTAAATTGAGGTAATCTGAACTCCAAATGGCTGCCAGGTATGTCACTGAAACAGATCGTTCTAGAATATAATCATAGATGTATTTATATACTCTTTTCAAACCTTCAAGCTCACGTTGGCTCCTTTGGTATTCTCTTAGTTAGAATTCCACAATCTGAGAGTGGTTAGATGTTCTATATTTTGTAGTCTTGGATTATCATGCATTTTCTGGTTCTTTGGGGAAAGTAAGTGTGCGTATGATTTTCTTCATGATTGATTATCTCTTTCTGGCATAATTCCTAGAATAATAAAATAGTTTATACTTGTACAAAATCTCTGCTCATTCAACTCCCCCCATCTTTCTCTTCTTTCCCTATATGCTATTAGTGTACTAGTTTAAATTATTATTTATCAGCTTTTTAAATTCTTTATCAGTTTTTTAATTTAGTGAAATTTTGTTTCGTATTCATAATAATTTTTTCAAGGTTGTGCTGTATTTTAAGGTTAGGTTATTAATGGAAAAGTACTTTTTGACTAGAGTATGGAAAACAAAAATTTGCAATTGTTTTTCAGGAGTTTCTTCATTTGGCATTTTTAATGCCTACTACTCTTAAGTTGTCACAGTTGATCCAAGCTTTCACGATTTATCATGTCCTTGTTACTTGTCTCATGACAATGAAGAAAACCATGGATTAATTGAAAAGCTTCTGAAAAAGCCAGAAAATGTGTGCGTTTCAAAAAACCAAATTTTTGAACATTGTTTTAGTGATTTGACTGCATGTGGTACTAATGAAAATCTTGTTTTTAAAATAGCTTTGTAGAAATACCTAAAATGTCTGGCATAATGCTGTCAAACTGGCACTGTGTGTGTTAGGATACTTTAATTTTCATTTTCTTGAAGATTTTTAGAATAAAATAAATGAGCTAATTTTTATGGAAAGAAATTTGTTTGCTCTAAAATTTGAATCAGTGCTTTGTACACAGTAGAAGATTAGGCGAGGCTTTTGAAGCTGCTGTGCTCTGTCATGTCCATGCTTCTGCAGGGAGACTTTCATCTGGGGTACTGGACACATGTGAGACACATGTCCTCTTCTGAGTAGTCCACTGGTGCTGCCAGCATATTCACTCCATGGTAGTTTATAACTCAGCTAAAAAAATTGCCTTTGTCCCAGCGCTTCTTGGTTTGCCAAGAGTTGGTGTTTTTTAATTTTATTTGGAAAACACAGTAAAAACAATGGGTCGAAAATTGGAATTATAATTATGACAACAATAATGTTGTATTCATAGATTTCTAGTTCTCGGTGTATTATGTTATTGTGATCTGACAGAGATGGTCATCAAAGGGCGAGCAAGTACTGTCCGTGGAGATGGTAGATTAGAGATTTCAGAATAAGAAGTATATTCACAGATTAATAAGTAGATGAGGGTAGGTATGTGTATGGTTGAAGGAATGGTGATATGACATGATTGAAGGTCCTTGACATAATGTGATAACAGGGGCAAGAAATGAGTAATCAGTATATTGCCATTTTATTGAAATGGCATAATATGCAGTTTTTTTTTTTTTTTTTAACAGCAGAAGGAAAATAAGAAGAAAGTACAAAAATTACAGATACACATGATTGGAAACACAGATCTAGTTGTAAATGTCTAGAAAGAAATCTCAATGTAAGCAATCATTATACTTAATATTTTTAGAGCAGGGCATGGATTAAAACTCAAAAATAATGAAGTTTTGTTGTTGGAGAATGGGATTAGATACTTAAATTTTGAAACTAGATAAGAGAGATATAGCTCTTTGGGACTGCATAAGAATGGGAATTTGAGGTGAGGCTAGATCTGTAAAAGAGCTTACCCTTGCAGGGATGTTAGGAGGGGAGCAATTGAGGCTGTGTGGCTGCAACAGCTGGTATCTACTAGGGCAGAGTGGAATCCCAGGGTAATGAAGATCTAGGGTTTAGTTGGAAAAACTTTCTTCTGCCCCTGGGTCATAGGAGTTAGATTTTATTCTGTTAGAATTTGGGAACATTGCTGTTTCGACTTCTCCGCATGTATGTTTGATAAAAATTTGAGTGGTGAGATAATAGAGGGAATTTTGATAAGATTGGAGTAGTGCTGCTGAGGGTGTTTTGGCATACAGTTACATAAAATTTATTGTATGCGAGCAACTCTGTAATTCGATGATGACATTAAGATGCAGTTTGGTTGAGGTTATCATAGGGAAACACTGTACTTAGATTTTCTAATCAGTGAAATTAATTATATACATGTGTGCATAATTTGAGTGGCACAGAAGCAGCCAGAGCTGGTAGTGACCTTCCTTCTATACCTCCATAATGTCCCACCTGGGAAAATGGCTTGCTGAGGGGCTTAGGCTTTGGGCATGCTATAGTGCTTGTAATCTTACATCAAGTCTGCCTGTGGCTTTGGGATTGGAGATTGTGGCTTGCCAATTTTGGAGTCAGGTTGCACTTTGTAGCTAATTATTCAGAGCCATATGGCGTGACACAGAAACATTAGGTACACACACAGACACACACATGCAACCTGATTTCATTTTCATTTTTCAGCAGCTGTTTCTTTTCCTTTTGAAACAGTGATTTTTTTGGGGGGTGGGGGTGGGGGGAGGTGGCTAAGATTGGGAATAAAAATAACTTTTTAGTATTAGGTGCTTAAAGGACTTTTTATAATCTGGCATCACATAATGATCTTATAAGAATACTGAAGCTTTACAGAATTAAATCATATCTTAATAGTAAAGCAGTTTTAAAAATGTGGATCACGATGACTGAGGTAACTGGACAAGCTGGGTTAACCGATATATTCTTAGCACTATTTGTGATATTGACTTGAAATAATTTGTGGCAGATGGAGTGTGTCTGCTAGGTTAATTTGTTTGTGAAATAAAGTAGAAATTTTGATCCTCAAATATAAGAAAATAAAGATTGATAGAGTATAAAGAAGGGAACATTATATTTCTGATGTAATTTTTAGACTTTAGAATTGTCTCCTTAAGAGATTTGCTTAACTGTATTCTTCAAATGTAATTAAGGCATTTGGGCACTTGTGCTAGTTTTCCTCAACATGATTTCTAGCTGTTGTGTGATTCCCTCTATTTTAAGTATCTTCTGTGATTTTAGTTTGCAGTGTGAAATGATAGGCTATAAAGAATAAAATAGGTAGATATTTTCCTCCCTCAAAATATAGAGTGTGAGAATACATACACACAAGAAAATTCAAATACTATGAGGCTACCCATATTAGTGGTTATAAGCAAAAAGAACAACAATATTATGAATAGGAAAATAATCTAATTTCATTTCTCAAATATTTATTGAGCATCACTGTAGAGTAGAACATAAGGTATATTATATCATAGGCATTTAAATATGAGCCATAGAAATTAATTGTTACGACTGAGTAGTGCAAAGGTGATTTGTAGAGTTAAAAGGATGTGCCTGCTTGATTTGAGACAGGGCAAAGATGGTTGAAATTTAAATTAGAGGAGGAGAGAGAGAATGGCACAATAAAAGATTTCAGGCCAAAGCAGAGTAAGTAGGCATCGGTAGTAGTATTTAATATGGAAAAATTCTTATTCTAGAATCTACTTCATAGAGTTTTTACCTGCCCTGTGAATTGAGCGTTTTGCTCTTTTGTGCGTTTTTTCTATGCATAGTTCTTAGTAGCTCTCAATAGTTTTTTTTTTTTTTTTTTAACTGCATATCTATGACCCAAAAATGATTGAGAAAGGAGGACTTAGTACCTCAGTATAGTCTTGCTATTGAGTCAGCATACTGTCATCACTCAGCCAGGTGGTAGAACTCTCCTTAACAAAGACAAGCCTCCTCTTCTCCAGGTAGTATTGACTAATCTGGGAGGGGCCAAATTTGAATATCCTCCTTCTTGCACCAATACATACAAAATAGAGTCAAAACACGCCTTTATTCAATGCAATTCTATGTTCTCAATGTTTTTCTTTCACTATGTTGGAAACCACTTATCACATAGATAACTGATTAGCAGTTGAAAAATCACATAAGTCATTATTCTTTTCTTTTGGAAACAGATGGTTCAGACTAAAGGATCGGTAGTTTCCATTCTATTCTGTATATTAGTGATAATAACCTTTTGTTGACATTGCCTGACAAAGAAATATGATCTGTAATGGGAACTCCAGGAGATACATTCACACAGAGTTACTCTCAGATAGCAGTCATTAGCCTTTTGCAATTTCCTTTTGTCCTTGAATGGTCTTGGCTGTGTGCTGCTCCCCCACATTCCAGACTCTGCTTTTTCCTAGAATAAGTCAGTGAATAGAATTTGTGGCTTTTATTACACAGAAGGGCAAGGATTTTGAAATACACTTTTATACATTGTCCTTTAGTCACAGATATCTTGTTTTTTTTTCTTTCATATTCTGTAAAGCCTTGGATTTTCTAACTATACTCTGTAAATTTCACATTGTCTTTGTTACTTACTAAATAATTCTTTTGAATTTTGACCTTCAAGGCATTTATGAGAGAGTGATTTTTTTTTAAGATGTTATTTACTAGGTGAAGATGTGTCACTAGAAGACTATTTAGTGTTTGATGGGATTCCATACCTGTAACATAGCCTGTTGCTTTCATTAAAAGCATTATTGATTTTAAGGTCTACCTTCAATTTAGCAGCAGCTTTTGGAGAATAAAGAAACACTTTCACATTAATTCAGTGGTAAGATATATCTGGATTTAAGAAATGAGGAAATAATGAAGAAAATGGTAATAGTTAAATTTCATGTTTCTGTGATCAGACATACCTGGGCTTAATGGCATTTCTCCTATTGATAATATGTGTGACCTTGGTTAGGTGTTTAGCTTTTTCACTTATACTGTTACAAGAATTAAATGAGACACGGTGCCTGGTGATCAACATGTGTAGTTGTGATAGTAGCAGTTCTTTCAAGCGATTATTGATAGTATTATTGATGGAAGAAACCTGATATCAAACTTGGGATTTTTCACTGGAAATATTTATTTATATACAGCCTATCTAAAATTAATATGTCTTTCGGCTAGTGAATAAACTGTGGAGGCATGTTTTCAGTTTTGCTTCTTGTGTACTTTCACCTTGGGTGAAACATCATATTCACCTTGGGTGAAAGTTGGTATCTATTTAGCTGAGGATGTGTGCTGTATTTTGTATTCTAAATTTAATAAAGTCATATAATTTAAGTATGCTTCTTTAATTTCGTAACTTAGGAAGTCAGATTAGGTTATTTTGAAAATGAATTTCTCCATTATGAATAAGAAAATTGTTATAGAAATTAGTTTTTGGAATAAAACCAGTTGAAGCCAGTGACATTTTGATTTAACAGTGTTTCATATTCATTCTGCCCAAAGGGATTTACATTGTGGACAGTAGAAACTATTGCCATTTACTAACCCATTTAACTTGCAATGAGTAGGGTGAGGGCTTGAATTCTTTCTTTTGTCCTTGATATTGTGGAAATTACAGAGACAAAAGTGAAGTACAGAATTGCCTGAATATTGAATAAAGAATTGCTATATAGCTCTTTACCTGGTAGGACAAACCTTATATAGAAGAATTATATGCAACAATCTTGACACTTTTTCTTACAAAATATATTTCATTGAATGGTATTAAGGAGACTACTGTATTTCAGCAGTTCAAAAAATTTTATAGTTTTTTAAATTTGGGATGCTCTTTACAATCAATGACATCTCATAATTGGCCAGATGGTAGTTATGATACAGTTTTCATTTGCCTGCACATGGGTGAACTTGGTCATAACTGTCTGTGTTGTTGTTGAAGCATTATTGGTATTTCTGTGGTTAGGGCTTAGTTTCTACTTAATGTTTCAGAAAGAATACAATTTGACATTGAAACACAACTAACATGGCATGGAAACAGAAGTGGGGAGCAGTTTAGATATGAGTAAAATGAATACTAAAGTATTTTTCTATGCCTTCTAAGGAAAATGCTTAAGTAGATGAAGCTGTGTACCCCCCCCCCCCAATTTTGCCTAAAGGATTACCTTTCAGAAGCCAACCCCAAACCAGAAAATCAAACCACACCACAACTAAAACAAAAACCCAGCATTAAAACTTGCAAGATGAGTGACCATGGCTCTGATGAATATCTCTGAGGCATCTTAAGAAATGCTGTATTTCTGACATTCTTCATGATACAAGAATTGAATTCATTGCAGAAGTGTGATTCAATTTGAAGTAATTCTGAAGTGTAAGAAGTTTTGGGAATACTTCAGCCAGTTTATATTGCTTATTTTCTCCCATGGGCATAAAAATCCATGTGCAAAATCAGGGAGTTCTTTCAGTAAGTGTAATGTAAAACTTTTAAGTAACAATAATACTTTGACAGTCTAATTGGTGATGTTTTATTTTTATTGGTGTTTTTAATCTGGGATTATGGATTCATTGATTTGCTAATTTGTTATTGAATCTATAAAAGTAATTATTGATGAATTTATTATAGGTGCCTAATGGACAAGAACTTCGTTAGGATTGGGAAGTGGTTTGTTCGACCCTATGAGAAGGACGAAAAGCCAGTCAACAAAAGGTGAGTCTTTTTGGGAGTGCTCTTGGCTTTTCACTTTCTTCTGTTTGACCACAACTGTCTTTGGGGACAAATTGGGTGAGGAGATCAGCTTATTTATTTATTTTCTAATAATGGTTTAGATATACTTAGATTCCTGGATGAGATATTATTTTCTAATAATTGCTTAGATATACTTAGATTCCTGGATGAGACAATATTATTGTTGTTGGATATGAAAAATTGGAGTAGAAAGGTAAATTGTCATTATACTCTTGTCTAAACCATTTATTTATTACATGATCTGTAATTTAGGCATTCTCTTTTGTTATTTTCATTATCATTCCTCAATCTTTCTTCCTTAAATTGTTGTATGGCATAACTTTAAAAATAGTCAAGAGAGCTAGCTGTGGTAGCACATGCCTGTATTGCTAGCAACTCACGAGACTGAGACACGAGGATTGCAAGTTCAGGGCCAGCCTCAGCAGCTTAGCAAGACCCTAAACAACTTAGTGAGAATCTGTATCAAAAAATAAAAAGGGCTGGGGATGTAGCTCAGTGACAAAATGTCCCTGGGTTTAATCCCCAGTACAAACAAAACAAAACAAAAATCATCACATGAATTAAAACAGTGGAAATTGTATAGTATTGATTGATACTCCTTGACGCTTATAAGAACTAGACTATGAATTACTCCTCTAAGCAATCCTAAACATTTAGCCAGCATTTATGATATATATAGACTTAAATCAGTACTTGAATAACTATGGAATTTTAGATCATTCAAACCAGAATCAGAAAACAAAGCCCTCAAAAGTTTGCTGTTTACCTTACCTACCTCTGACCATAGCAGAGACTTTGTATGAATCTTAGGTGGATGATGATTATTTTTGAAGAGAAGGGTGCACCTATCTCTGTTCTGCTGTCAGTGGACTTGCCCAAGGGGCCTAGCTGCTGGCTACAGGTTAGAGCTCTTTTCTGTTTGGAGAATTTCAGCAACTCACTTCCTTTTAGGAAACATTACTGTCTTAACATTATTAGTTCCTACTGGGGATATAATTAGTAACTTTCGCCTGAATCTGTCCATTTTAAAACTTTAATGAAGTGATTGTGGAATCTCTTCATTAACCAAATCTCATTTATAAAAACTTCTTTTTATATTGGATAAATGAACACTGGTAGTTTTCTTTGCTAAATCACCATGAACTTCTTTGAAATATTTCCCTTTTTTTAGTACATTTAATATCTTTAGTATTTACAAAAGAAAACTTATGTAGAACTTAGTTTATATGCACCACATTACACCTAAAAAAGGATAAAAATGCTTTTAGAAAGGTATGAGTATGTACAAGTGTGATTATATTTACAGATACTTTGACAGAATGGACTTTTTCATTTATATATATTTATTTGACCTAACTAGTGAATGTGTTTTGTGATTTTTTTAGTTTTAATCTTAACATTTTCCTTTAATTTACAGAGGACTTAGATTTTCTATATGGTTAAGGTTTTGGCTTTTATGTTTATTATACTAAATGGTTAAATGTATATGTGTTTATACACACACACACACACACACACACACATATTTAAAGCCCAGTGATCTTATCTACTGTTCTTAGTGTGCTTCCCCTTGGTTAGCATGGATTCTTACATCTCAATTAACTGAGCTAGTCACAAAATTTTTGGTTATCAGATGTAGGTGTTCGTGTGATTATTTGGTGACACTGGATATTGAAATGTAGAGATCAAAGGAGTAACAATTATGATATTAATAGCAAAAATAACATTAAAAGTCAAAAGTCACTATCAATTTATTTGATATAGAGTTTGTATATTTTTACATTTAATTTAGATTCCAAAAATCATTGTAACTTCAGCAAGCCAGATGTAAATATTGTATGCACTGTGTTGGATGTTTGATTTGCTATAACTTGGAGGCTACAGATGTCCAAGCAATGTCATTGAATTAGTTTTAGATCTTATAGCCATGATTGTAGACTTTTTTTTTTTTTGTAATTCAGAAATGTTAATGATTCTGAAACAATATTTCAGGAGAATTATTAAGCCAAAGATGAAGTTTATGAGTTGGCATTTGCTATATAAAAACAAACAAACAGCATTAGGTGTGAGGACTTTTTCTCCTCCAGATTGTTTTGTATGAACAGAGTGATGGTAGAAAAGGGCATTTGGAATTTAGAAGATATTTTGGTTCATATTTTGGAAGTTTGATTTCAGATAAGTTGTTTAGTTTCTCTGAGTGGAACTTTTTGTGTTTTTTTTTCCTTCTGATATTGAGTTGAAAAATAGTTATTACCATCTTATGTAGTTATTGTGACGATCAAATGAGACATTTCATGTAATAGTTTATAATTTAGTTGAGAAAACATAGAAGTGAATTTTCTTATATTTGTCTTTTATGTATCAGTTTAGTGACCAGTGGAGAAGAGAAATTTGTTGTCCAGTACTAAACAAATCATTTGTTCAGATAAGTATTTTAGAACAGTTTTTATTTGATGCCATTATATAGATAAAAGGAATAAGTTTAATAAATAATATTTCACGTAAATAAAGAATATAATGCGCGCGCGCGCGCGCGGACACACACACACACACACGCACACATATGTGTATGTGTATCAGGGTTGAACCTAGGGCCGCTTAACCACAGAGCCACATCCCTAGGCCCCTTTTAAATTTTGAGACAGTCTTACTAAGTTGCTTAGAGGTTGGTAAGTTTCTCAGGCTGGCTATGAACTTGTGATCCTCCTGCCTTAGCCTCCAAGTTGCTGGAATTACAGATGTGTGCAACCATGCCCAGCCAGATATTTTTATTCGTAGATTAAAATGTGATTTATCTTCAAACCATATTTGAACCGTGGATATGGCTTGGCATTAAATTGTGTGATAGCCTGCCCAAGACCCATGGTTCAATCTTCAGCGCCCTACCTTACCCTCCAAAAGATTTATCATATTGCTTATTGTAGGTAACTTAAGTAATTCTAAGAGTGTTGGCAAATACATAATTTTTTTTTTTTTGGTATTGGGGACTGAACCCAGGGGCGCTTAACCACTGGCATCCCACCCCCTTTAAAAAATATTTTATTAGAGACAGGGCCTCACTAAATTGCTGAGGCTGGCTTTGACTTTGTGAGCCTCTTACCTCAGTACCCCAAGCCACTGTGCCAGGCTGGCAAATATATTTTTTTAATGAGTTCTACCAGTAAGATTAATAACATAATTTCTTGTACTGTATTTGCTCTTCATGTTGATACTAAACAAAATCATTTACTTGTAGACTCTAAAAGAATTCTTAATGTTATATATAAGATGATGTTGGGGATAATTCTTAAAAATATACATATTATATATTAAATATGTATGCATGTATATATTTGGCCGACTAGACTGAAAAGGATAATAGAAATGTATTTAATGTTATTTTTTCTCTATATTGAGATCTTTTGTTGTTTATACCCTTGATTTGAAAGTTGATAATGAAAATTTTGGTTTTGTCTTAAAGAGTTTTGACAACTAAAATCAAACATAAAATTTCTGGTGTCTAAAGTATTTGTTGAACTAAAAAAAAAAAGCCCTTTGTCCAACATATGATTACAAATGAAGTAATAAAAAACCATTATTTTACTTCAAAAAGAAATCATTGATCATGGAATTTCTTTTGAGTGGAAAAGTGTGTTTCCTAATTTACCGTAGCTTTGTCCATATTTTATTATTGCAGAATTTGAAATCTATATACCTTGGCCTTAAAAGCCATTTTAATGAAACATTTTGATTCCCTGCCCTCCCCTTCCCCATTAAGTACAGTATTTCTGTACATCTGATAATGAGAAATGACCTTTTCTCATTATCAGATGTACAGAAGCTATGTTAACACAAATACCAGCTTGCTGGGCTGTTAATTGAATTAATTTGCCATTACTTCTTACGGGTGATCTCACCCTCTTCTTGGAAGATATTCCAGAATTCTCACATATTTTCAGATAGTCTCATTACTTTTGTATGTGCCAGTGGCAGGGGGCACACATTAAAAGTATATTATTTTGATTTAAATTTAAAAATTTTAAATGTTTTTAAAATTTTTAACAGTCTATTCTATCTAACATACATATTCAGAAAATATGTGAACTTTTTAGGTTTAATAGTATAGATTTTGATATTAAATCTATCATAGACCAGAAATATTTTGATACAGGAGAATATTTTTTAGTATTTTAAAATTGTCCAATACTTTTTCTCCCCTCCCCTTTCTTTCTACTTACACTTTGCTTAGTCCTTTTTTTCCCTCCCCAAACCATGTTCCAGCTGAGTCTTCTGTGTTCTTTCCTTCTAGACACCCTCAGAGGAGAAGGTAGGGAAAGGATTCCCCTTGTCTAGCAAGGGAGCAGATAAGTCACCTCAAGGTGAAAGGTAAAGGGAGACTCTTCGTAGTGTCCAGAAAATTAAGACCAGAAGCTATATTTATTTCAGTTTTATTCACAAATTCACTTTGCATATGTGATACCTTTTGTCATATATCTATTAAAAGGCCTAGCTCTGGGGAATCCCATAAAGGATTATTAATTTAGCTTATCTAATCCTGCATAGTAGTTTAATAGCTTTTGTGCGGTAGATCTCTAAAATATGTTGTCATTTTCTGATGGTTTATCTGATGAAATTAGATTCTGTTGAAATTAAAAGGCAGCGTATATACTGCCAATCAGATATGTTTGAGAATCATGTGAGAAGAGGGATGAGATTATAATGTTGGAGAATATCAATGTTTACAGACTAGATCAAGGAAGAAGAATAGTAGACTGAAGGGTCAACTAGAAATGAAAACCAGGAGAGACTGGTGTCAACAAAACCATGAAATTAGAAAGTTTAAAGACTAATTATCTGTCTGCCATATAAGCCATGTGAAGCACTTACCAAAAAAGGACTGTTACATTTGGCATTCATGGAGTCAGGATGACCATAAAGATGAGCACCTCTGGTGGATGTCCAAATTCATATTGCTGAGGAGGGAGTTTTAAATGGAATGGAAATGAAGACACTGAACGTAGAGTTCTTGCCATATTTATTACAAATACCTGCAAACTCAAATATTTATTACAGGAAGAGTGGAGACAAACACTTAATGAAAGCTTATGATAAAACTACATGATAATAGAAAAGTATCTTCCATATACCAGATACTCTGCTGTGTACTTTCACAAGTAAGCATTAAAGAGAGAATGTTAACTTGAAAGACCAGTTCACTCAGAGATGATGATCACCAACTATATACTTTTCGGGTAGCCTTTTTAGTTATTTTTCCCCCTTTTCTGAAAATTCTAAAAGAAGTTATAATTATTAGTTTTTAGCTTTCATTTGTCCTATTGGTGGTCTGAAAGTGTACATATATATCATTCATTGATTTTTTGTTGTTGTTTTAAAGTAAAATGTGTTTAAATATAAATGTCTTTTAAGAAGGATTTGAAATACTTTACATCAAGAGATATAACTTTTTTTAGCTGTACTGGAGAGATTGAGAGAATACCACTGTTGTCCTTCCTTTTAAAATTCCTGCTGGAGGATTGAAACTAAGCTGAAAACAAATGTCTCTTTGTTCACCCAGAAATAGGGATGATCTTCCATTAACTGTTTGACCTGTGGGACTTACTGAAACCCCCTGGACTTCAGTTTTAGCATTTATTATTTCTAAAATGTCTTTACTATTCAGATTCTTTGATTCTATGAAAATTATAAAGTCTAGGCACCCACCTCTATATGTCCTCCCACCCCCCACTAAAACCATGTGCCTTCATTGTGCTTGGGTTTGCTGTAAACAAAAGTAATTCCTTTATCTACCAATGAAAGGAATTTCTTTTTAATTTTTTTTTAGTTGTTGATAGACCTTTATTTTATTCATATGTGGTGCTGAGAATTGAAAGCAGTGCCTCACACATGCCAGACAATTGCTCTACTGCTGAACTCCAGCCCCAATGAAAGGAATTTGATAACTGTTCTTCCTGAGGGTATGCAAGGTATAAAAGAACATTTCTGGAGAAGAAGGATTATGTTAATACCAGTAATGATGTTTCTAATTGCATTAGGAAGAGAACCGGAAAATTTAGTGGCAGTTGAAGTTTTCTCTACTTTTATAACATAACTATCTGTTTTACTTTTGTATAGATGCTTCTTAGCTGAAGGCCACTTCATGTGTTGAGTAAAGTAGTCAATTGAAGGATCAGGGTGTGAATGAATGGAGGTTGTGTTAGCTAACTTTTCAGCACTGTGACCAAAATACCAGACAAAAATACCTTAGAGAAGGAAAAGTATATTTGGTTCATGGTTTCAGAGGTCTTAGTCCATAGTCACTGACTTTATTTCTCTGGGCCTGAGGTGGGGGAGAGTGTCCTGGCGGAAGGGCATGATGGACTGAAACTCTACTCATGGCAACTGGGAAACAGAGTGTGGGTGGCCAGAGATAAAATATACATCCCTAAAGCACAACCCCTTCCCGCTCATGACCTACTTCCTCCAGGCAGGGTACTTGCCTACAGTTGTCACACAAGCATAATAGTCCTTCTAAATCATCAAATTGTTAATGGATTAATGCACTGATTAGGTTAAAGTTCTCATAATCTAATCCTTTTATCTCTTATTCCTGCATTCATACAGAATCTTCTGAGGATAGACCTCATATCCAAATGATAACAGAAGTTCAAATAAACTTTTGGTATTCTGAAGGAAGCAGCACTGTTGAGTTTATTCATATCACATTCTTTTTTTATATCATTATTTATTCATTTATTTTTTACATGGTGCTGAGGATCGAACCCAGTGCCTCACATGTGTGAGGCAAGTGCTCTACCACTGAGCCCTAGCCACAGCCCATATCGCATTTTTAAAGATGTTGTGCATAGTAAGTTTCTCTAAGAACTTGGGATCCTTCTACATCAGTCTCCCAATACTACAATATCCTATAACTACAAGGATATTGTAGTATATCAACTATATCATTCTCACAGATGAATGAAATTATTCCGGAAATTAGCTGTATTTTAAAATGAATGCGTATACCTCTCCTATTTTGCAAATGTATCCACAGTGCATTCTGCTGAAATATATTTGCTTTAAGAAAAAGTATAAAAATAGCTAGGCCCTATGATGTATGCCTGTGACTCACAAGGATGAGGCAGGAGGATTGCAAATTCTAGGCCAGCCTCAGCAACTTAGTGAGACCCTGTTTCAAAATAAAAAATAAAAAGGACTGGAGATTTAGTTCAGTAGTAAAGCACTCCTAGGTTAAATCCCCCTCCCCTTCCCCCACCAAAAAAGTGCATTAAAAAGTATATATTCCTTTAAAGTTGGTTGCACTTCTGATTTCTCATAATATTTCAGTGACATTGGGAGAATTTTTATGGCAGTAGAATATGACTGACATGTCTGAGGAATATGACTGCTGCTATTTTAATAATATTTGTATTTTTTCACTTACACATTTGTGTGTTTCTTTTCTTTCTTTTGTTTTTAGAGAGAGAGTTTTTTAAAATATTTATTTTTTAGTTTTCGGCAGACACAACATCTTTGTTTGTATGCGGTGCTGAGGATCGAACCCGGGCTGCACGCATGCCAGGCGATCGCGCTACCACTTGAGCCACATCCCCATCCCTGTGTATTTATTTTCAAAGTGAGAATTCAAAGTTTGTCAGTGATGGAGAAGGGAAAATTTTCTTGATTTTTAAAGTTGTAATATTTTGCCCACGATTATCAATTCGTTTTTCAATATGATTAAAAAACATGAGAATCTTGAGATTATATTTATAATTTTCTATTATAGACTACCATATATCTCTGCTACCTATATTATTCATTCTAAAAGTTATAATAGTATTATGATGCATTTTAAAAGTGAATTATTAGGGGTTGGGGTTGTGGCTCAGAGGTAGAGTGCTCGCCTAGCACACGTGAGGCACTGGGTTCAAACCTCAGCACCACATAAAAATGAAATAAAGATGCTGTGTCCACCTACAAGTAAAAACAAGTGAATTATTAGTTTTCTAATATCAAATACACATTAGAAGGTATTATCCTTTTCAGTTCCATTATTAGTTTTCTAATATCAAATACACATTAGAAGGTATCCTTTTCAGTTCCATTTACTTTCTAGTTTATGTAACCGTATAGTCAGAACACCATTGCAGCATAGGCATGAAAGAAGACAGATTCTGAAAATTCTCAGAAGTACTAAGAGTTTAAAAAATTGGCAAATTTATGTCTTTTTTTTTTTTTTAATCTGGAGATTGAACCTTGGCACTTAACCACTGACCTAAGTCCCTAGCCCATTTTATTTTTTATTTTGAGACAGGATCTCACTAAATTACTTCGGGTCTTGCTGAGTTACTGAGGCTTGCCTCAAACTTGGGATCCTCCTGTATTAGCCTCCCAAATTGCTGGGATTACAGTTGTGAGACACCATGCCTGGCTATACATAGTAATATTCAGTTCTGTAATTTCCAGGATTTTTATCATTTTAATTTCTATAAATTTGATTTCCTATATATTCACTATACATATTTTCCTTTCTGTACTTAAGCATAGTTACCATAATTGTTTTTATGTTGGCTACGAAGTTAAAATACTTGTATTATCTCCATTTGTTGACTTTCCTCTTCAGTATGTTTTAAATTTTCCTGTTTCTTTATTTATGTGTTGAATAATTTTGATTATGGAAATTAGTAGTGTAATTGAGATTATATTTCTCTGGTATGTGTTGGCTTAATTTTTTTTTTTAAACCAGGCAATTAACTGACTGGACTCAAACTCCATATATATATATATATATATATATATATAAAAATATAATTTTTTTTAATTAGGCTTCAATGCAAAGGTATTCTAATACTAAGCTATATTGCCAGGTTTTTTATTTTTTATTTTGAGACAGGGTCTTGCTAAGTTACTGAGGCTGGCCTTGAACTTGTGATTATGCTGCCTCAATCACTAGAGTCACTGGGATTACAGGTGTGGGCCACCATGCCCAGCCCAAACTCTTATCTAGCCTGTGGTGGGTAGCACCTGAAATCTCTTTGCTTCTTTTAGCTTAGTGTTTTCCAACTTTGGTATCCTTGACACATGAAATCAATGAGTGATTTTTGCATCTGTGCCTTCTATTTACTCCAAAACTAGTTACACCTTCCTCTCTAAGTCATGACAACCTAGAATATCTCCAGATATTGCCATATGTTCCTTGGGAGGCCAAAATGCCCCTGGTTGATAACCACAGCTTTAGCCCTGGCTGGGCTGTGAGAGCTTGCTCCCTGCACATAATTTAGGAAATCAGCCAGAGTTTTGGACAAAGTTTATGTCTCTGATTCTCCTTGTTCCAGGATTTCCTTTCTCATATTCAGTAGCCGTGATCTTTGAACTTAGTCCTGTAGTTCTTTAGACCAGTAAAACTCAGAGGATTTCTGTCAGTTTTAGCCATCTAAACCAGTTCGGTGGCCTTCATGCTAAAAAGCTGAGTAGGAGGATTAGGGGGACATGGATGGGACACCATAACACTCACCCAGGGTTTCCGCCTATGCTTAGTAATTCAAATTTTAGCAGATTTTAATTTTTTCTTCAATATCTACAGTTTTTTTTGGGGGGGGGGGAGGCAGGATATGTTGATCTGGAAGGAGCTACTTTGTCACTACTAAAAGTGGAACCTGGTGATATTTTAGGACATAAACTTCACATTGCTTGTTACTATTCTATTAGTTATGCTTCACTTGCATTTACATTGTTTGTCTATTAAAATAGAATGGTTTGGCCTCTGGGACTAAATCACTTTGTGCTGGGAGACCTTCACATTATTTTACTTTACTGATAAAGAAACGACAACTGTTTTCTCAGTAATTCCAATATTTTTGTGATATATGGATTTTTTCTAACTTATTAATAGCTTTTGTGTTTTATTCTGTTTTAAAAGATGTTAGTGTTTATAGACTCATTCTCAAAATCTGTAAAGATTAATCATCTTTTTAAAAATGCATATAATAAAACTATTATTTTCCAAGTTCACATTTATAAAAAGCCTTTTCCTGAGTTACTCTTTCAGCTCTATGCAGATGTTCCTAAACAATCTTTTCATTAATGTCTTTTAGGGAATGCAGTAGGATGAGAAAAGAAACAGGTAAATAAGAGAAAGGAAGATCCAGGCAGTGACCGTACAGGCTGAAAGGCAAATGATGGGATGTGGGGGAATGGAAGAGACTCAGGCAGGGTTGCCTGTGTGATCTGGGGTGCTGTTAACAGCTAAATGGAGTCTCCTTTGGACTGTGAGACTGAGCTTCATAGAATGTTTTGATGGTGGCATCTGAGTAACAAGTTGGCAGTAGTGGAGTGCATTATAGATTAGAGTTAGATGCCAGGACATTTCTTTTTCCCTTTGGACAAGAATGTTAATTTCTGATAACATTAAGAGTGCACTTGAGATTGTTGCTTTTGGTTGATTTTACATGATTTTCCCCCCAATGTTTTTCCTTCACCAGCTGAACAGAATGAAATTAAAAATGTTATGAGAAAGATTACTTAAATAAATCCTATTCAGGGCTGGGGCTGGGGGTATAGTTCAGTAGTGGAGCGCTTGCCTAGCGTTTGCAATGTCCTGGGTTCAGTCCCCAATACTGCAAAAACAAATAAATCAATTCCATTCAACTTAAAATTACTGAGCCTAGGTTTGCTTTTTTTTTTTTTTTAAGTGAAAAGGGGAGGTTTAAGATTGAATAAGAACCTTATGTGGTTATTGTTTAATGTTTGCTTTTGAGGCATTAATACTGAAAGTGGCAATAGTAATATTTAGAAAAAATTGTAAACAAAGCTCTTTTATGATTCTTATAATAATTTCTTATATAAGAGGAAGCTTGCTATTAAAGTATTTGTGAATCACTATTTATATACATAATTTGCATTAGATGAAGTATGTATTTCTGTTATGATTCCAAATAAATGACAATGTAATAAATTTATTGTGTATTGATTTTAACCCTAAAATATTAACATAAGCTAGTTTCTGTTTCTAAAAATACTAAATATTTGAAATCACCTTCTTGTGTGAATTTTGAAATATGGTATTTGCTAGTACTGTAAATCGGTTGCCAATCTTTGATGTCATCAGGAAAAAATTTTGAGTATGTAATGTATATTATCACAATTTATCTTATTTATTTAGAGTGTTAAAAGACATTATGAAAATAAAGCTTTTGTGGGGTTCTTAGAAATTATTACGTTTAACTCTGAGAACTTAGCAGAAGAGTGTGGCTACCATACTTTATTATTTTATTAATAGTTGTGTGGAGTTGAAATATAAAAGCTTAATATTTTTGGCTAAAATACATAGAAAGCTGTGGCTGTGAAGAATCTGACTTGTCTGCTCTGACCTTGCAAGCTTCTGCCTGTCTGCTGACTTGGGTTCCTTGTGTTTCTCATCACACTCCCCTCCTGTGCACTTCTGTTAGGCTGCGTTGGTGAGACACCCTCCCACACAAGAATGCACTGTGCTGGCAGTTGAGTTTAGGTGTGTCTGAACTGTCTCTGGCATTCCTGCTTTCAAGCCGGAGCAGCCCTTCATAGTCTCTACCCTTGTTTTCCTTGCTCATGTTCATTCTGTTCCACCCTTCCTGTCTTCCCTGGCAAGTTAACTTTTATCTCTTCTTGGAACTGCTTCCCTGGGGAAACTTTTCAAATGGTTTCCTCTGATATTTTACCTCTAAATCTATCAATAGCCTATTTTTACTGCCCATCCTTCGTATGTACCTGTGTTTTAGTTCTCTCTTGAATTTGTACAATGGAAGATAAGATTTTAGTGTTCTTCCACCTTTCCCGATTCCTACTTTATGCCTAAATTGAATCTTTAAAACAGAATAATTTTTATTTTGATATCCAGTATTCATCATTATTTTTCTTTTTATCTGCTCAACATTTGCTATGATTCACATCTCAAAGGATACTGAAAGTTTGGTTGAATTGAATGAAACATACTTTACCTTTATAAATTTCATTATGATAAAAAAATGGAAAATTAGGTCTGAAAAGTCATCTAGCATCAAACAAAATATTGAGTAATGTTATTAAAACCAAAAGTATCTTCACCATTCTCATCTTGATGTTAAAATGATCTTTAAAACATCACATTTAAATGGGTTTATATTTGCCTGGATTTTTATCGGTATTATTTATTATTGAGGGGCTTGTTCAAGTTTGAGCAGTTGGACTCTTTATGATGCTTATTTAGTTCAAGTATTCTTTAATAGAAAGCATCTGTGACAATAGGGTTAACCCTGTTATTACTGAACCATGAGTTGCAATTCTGCTAGTAGAAATAGAAGTAGCACATTTTGAAATATTTACATGCATCATATGAAGAAGGGGTCCTTCCCCAGAGGGAACATTGTTGGGCAGTATTTGAAGGATTATTATGTGCTCCTCAAATTGAGCAGTAACATTTATATAATATTATCCGATACTGAGACTGTTAGAACACAAAGGAATTTCTTAGTATATATAATTGAAGACAGTTGACTAAATAGTTCTGTGTTGTATTTGATAATGGTTCACCTATTTGAAATAAATAATTTTGTTTTGCTAATGTTATGTGCTTAAGTAAGTAATATTTCTGGGCCTTAATTTCACTACACATGCTACTAGAATTCCTTAGTGAAAAAACATGACAGTGTGATATTCCTTAACACTAGTGTAAAAATAGGAAAGTACTTTTACCTTATCAACCCTGCAGCTTTCCACTTAGCCACTCTCTAAAAACCCATAGAATTGACTTGAACCATAATTGTCACTTAAGTATTAAATTGAATCTGTACTGTCTTGCATTATTTCTTGAACATTTCAAGCATGTTTTATAGGTTCATGAAGGTAAATTACCAAAGAACATAACTTTAATAGTGGCAGGGCTCTCATTTATCCTCAGCTCTTAGAAACATATAGTTCTAAAAATACTTGGTAAAAATGTCATGAAATATTAAGAACATTTCAACCCAAAGGATTCTTCATTTGAAGCACAGCATTGTCTGTATGTTTTAACATGGGTTGGCTTGTGAAGTACAATGCAGGGCATGTTCTCTAGATGCTATGGAACCAAGATTCCTGGAGTTGTGCTGTGAAAGTCGTGTGAAAGTCATGCTTGTTCGAGTTTCAGAGATCTTCTGAGTGTATCATGGAGAATCTTTCGGTTGGAACATTGTCACCTTGTACATCTGATTTCCTTTAACTAAGAAGGAATGCATTACCATCTGGAACTCCTTTGAACAAGTCAGATATTTTCAAACATAGCTTTTTGCTGAGGGGCCAAGTTGAAGCAGAGGCTAGAGTGAAACCAGATATGGTGAGGCAAATAAATAGGGCCCAAGTGTTCTTATTCACACTGTAAATATTCAGAATTATAAATCTTGAGCTCAGGAATAAGGACTTCTTGTGCATATGACTTTTTAGGAAAGTGATGCACATTAGCATTCTTACAAGCATACTCCCAAATTTACCAACCATTAATAGACAACTCAAGAAGCAAATGTTGTACATTTAGAACTTTCTTACACCACCCATTCTGATTATGCTCTTAGGGTACAGGCTCTCACTCTTCTGCTCACCACAGTTTGCGTGTTTGTTTATTTTCTTTTTCTCCTGTGCTCTTCTTTCTCAAAACCCAGAGTAAGAGTGATGATAAAGGTGTTGCTGATGAAGTCCAATTTGCAGCTGTTGTTTTAAGATTGAATGAGTTAATGTGAGTGAATAACTAGACAAATCTTTTAATACCTGTTTCATAAAGCTCTCCTAGGTTCGGTTAGCACTTGACTTGTTATTCACTATTTTAAGAATTATACCTATCAACTTTTAAAAATTTAATTATATGTAGCTTCTAATGTAATTTGTTATCCCTCTTAGATCATTTGATATTGCTAATGCACATTCAAGTATATTAACCATTTAACTCGAATGATAGAACTTCCTTAAAATTAACTTCCTTAAGATCAAGTATTTCCATTGGTTCAAATTTTGGTCTTCGATCAGATCTTTTAACTGTTAGGATTCATTACAAGTATATTAGTTTATTTTTGATAATTCCCTTGTTAGAGGGAGTCCTAGATGGTATTGAGCCAAGTATCTTGTGTGTAAGTTGGATAGCTACTCTGGGTAATGAAGGGAGGTAGTAGTTCAGGGACAAAGCTATCCACACAGGAGTAGATTTAGCAACCAGGGTTATCCAATGAGAAAAGAAACAAATTCCTTTAAAAAATTTTATTTATTTAGATAGGCATCATCCCACACATCTAAAGGTGCTTTTGACTCACTTTCCCATTTCTAGGGGTGCCAAAAAAAAGTGAAGGATTTTTCTGTTCTGTTTTCTTCTTAAGCACATCTATCATTTCTGTAGTTTGATGTGAAAAGAATGATTTAAATAAGCATGTTTGACAGGGAGTAGAAAGTGTTAGAATATGTCCATTTGTTCTTTAGCACTCTGTATAATAAGTAATATTAAAAATTTTTCTTGGAGGAAATTTACTTCCTAATCACGTTTTCAGTTGTTTAAGTTATAATCAATAGTGCTTGCTTTGAAGATTGTGTTTATAAATCATCTTCAGCATTTAAAAAGTGTTTATTTTCTGATTACAAAAAAATATTTACTAAAAACTAGAAAATGTAGAACACCACAATAGAATTATGACACATTTTGATGATATTCTAACATATAGGTATACCTATTTTTTTAACACAGAGATACATAGTCTTTTTTGAAACATTATGTGTTCTTATGCATACCTTGCTCTCGAATACTTGGTTATTAGTGAAATCCTTAAAATTTGGTTTTTAAAAATAGGGTATTTCTTGCTTGAACTGGATAAGGACAACTTCAGCATACTAAAGTTCAATTTACTGAAAGGTAAAATTGGGATTCTAATGTAAATATCAAATGAGCAAAATGTCAAACATTTTAAAAATTTGTTGACTAGTAAGGGAACAGGTATGATGCTAGAAGAAGTTAAAAGAGCATTTGAATTATTTTCTTTATAGAGAATTTATAAAACTATTAAGATTGCTGAGTTAGGCACAAAACTGGTTAACATTTTCAGGACTAGTAACCATTATTGGCCTCTCTTTTTGTGAGGACAGAAACTATTTGTACTGGACAAAAATTTACAAGTTAATACGTAATGACACTAAATCTGAGACTTTTAGAGTCATAAAGTATGAGTTGGGCAAAGTCCATTTCCCTAAAACAGAAGTTCCTAAGCTATTGGTTCATGGAACACTTAGTGTCCTCCCTCCCAACTCCCCAGTGTTCTCCTAGACCAAAAGAAATACCTAATAGTTCCACTTACTACGTAATTAGGTCCAAACAACTCAGTGAGTATTTATATACCAACAACTTAGCAGTTGAGCAAATAATGCATATATATTGAAATAGTACAATTTATTTTAAAATAACCACAGTTGCTTAATAGGACCTACATGCCCCTTGAACACTTTGCAACTTCTCAAAATCTTAGAATCATATTGAACATCACTACCTTCAATTTTTGTCCTTGTTGATTTTACNGTAGTTTTGATTTGCATTTCCCCAAATACTAGCGATGATAAACATTTTTTTTTTTTTTATATATTTGTTGATTGACTGTATACCCTCTTCTGAGAAGTGTCTGTTCAGGTCCTTGGCCCATTTATTGATTGGGTTATTTGTTGTTGTGGTGTTTAGTTTTTTGAGTTCTTTATATACCCTAGATATTAGTGCTTTTGCTGATGTACATGTGGTAAAAATTTGCTCCCAAGATGTAGGCTTCTCTATTTACCTCAAAGATTGTTTCTTTTGACCAGAAGAAACTTTTTAGTTTGAATCCATCCCATTTATTGATTCTTGATTTAAATTCTTGTGCTATAGAAGTCTTATTTAGGAAGTTGGGGCCTAATCCCACGTGATAGAGATTAGGACCTATTTTTTCTTCTATTAGACACAAGGTCTCAACAATAAGTGTTGGCGACGATGTGGGGAAAAAGGTACACTCATCCACTGCTGATGGGACTGCAAATTGGTATAGCTAATATGGAAAGCAGTATGGAGATTCCTTGGAAAATTGGGAATGAAACCACCATTTGACCCAGCTATCCCTCTCCTGGGTCTGTACCCAAAGGATTTAAAAATAGCATACTACAGGGACACAGCCACATCAGTGTTTATTGTAGCACAATTCACAATAGTTAAACTGTGGAACCAACCTAGATGCCCTTTAGTAGATGATGGATTAAAAAAATGTGGCATATATACGCAATGGAATATTATTCAGCAATAAAAGAGAATAAAATCATGTCATTTGCAGGTAAATGGATGGAGTTGGAGGAGATAATGCTAAGTGAAGTTAGCCAATCCCCCCAAAACAAATGCTGAATGTTTTCTCTGATATAAGAAGGCTGATTCATAGTGAAATAGGGAGGGGGGAGCATGGGAGGAATAGATGAACTCTAAACAGGGCAAAGGGATGGGAGTGAAGGGAAGGGACATGGGGTTATAAATGATGGTGGAGAGTGATGAACATCATTATCCAAAGTACATGTATGAAGACACGAATTGGTGTGAATATACTTTGTATACAACGGGGGTGGGGTGGGGGCAGAGAAAAGCTTTTGGGTATCAGGGAAAAAAGAAAGAGTGCAGGGAGCTGGGATTGTGGCTCAGTGGTAGAGTGCTTACCTAGCATGTGTGAGGCAGGGGTTCAGTTCTCATTACCACATTTAAATAAATAAAATGAAGGTCCATCAACAATTTAAAAAATATTTTAAAAACCTTAGAAATATGTGCAGGGTGGAATTGCCTTTGGGGCTATAGTTTGCTGTCCTCTGCTTTCAAGAGGGAAGTTGGTGTCCTGGCAGGTTCATTAGTTAGTCTACAGACACAAGTGGAGAAGAGTATATTCAAATTCATTTTCTTTCCAGTTTAATAATTGCTGTTTTTTCAGTTTTTCATGCTGCTTTCACTCATAAGGTTCATAATTGTAAATTTAATGTAGAATTGAGTATTGATTAAAATGAATTATTAAAATAATTTATCTCACTATCAAGTTATTTAGGGGGTACCATTTAGAATATCCTAGATTGCCCAAGAAATGATTCAGTTTTGAGTCTTAATCATAGTAGATCATATTCTGAAGAGAGCATTTTTGTTCTCTTATTAATTCACTAAAATGTATGCAAATGAAATTGTTTTCCTTTTAACAGTAAGGCTAATTAGTACTTTTACCCTATTTAAATTATTATTTGGAATGGAATATAGATATGATATCAAGTTTAAATGGCACAAAATGGTGAAAAAGTCTTTTCTATATTTACTGCCTGCCCCACCCAGTTTTTCTCCTGTTGTTAAACCCCATTGCCTGTTTCTTTTTATTCTTCTAGAGGTCAGTCTGCATATATGCAAATGTTTATGTATATCTCTTTTTTATACAGATAGTATGTCAAATGGTACACAAACTCTGTTCATTGTTCCTTTGTTTTATTTTATTTAATTGTGAAGTTTATTTAATCAGAACCTCACAATTTAATAAAACAAAGCAATGGAACAATATCAACAGTTGGAAAGCAAGAGAGTCTTTATGTTCACTTTGAACACTGTTTCTACCTCATTTACTACTTTCAGAATTTATTTGCATCATTATCTGTCTATGAATTGCTTTTCTAACAGTAGTTAGAAAAGAAAATCTTTCTTTGGCTTCTAGTGGGCATGAATAAAATAACTTCACAAAACCCTGCCAAGGAACATAGTATTATTAGGAAGATAAGTCATAAATGCTTGAAGCAATTAGAGGTAAGACACCATATATAATTCCTCTCTTGGTCTGTAAAATAATAACTAAAGCTGAAAACAGAGATATTGATATGGACTCTACTGAAGAGGAAAGATTCATGGAGTAGAAGTGGCTTTTGACAATCTCTGGTTTGAATGGCTTGGGGTAGAATCATGAAGGTGGAAGACAGCAGTAGCAAAGGCACACATCATTGTGGTGTCTCCAGGAAACACTTGACTGACAGAGAAGAAAGTCCATGCTCAGTAGCATTGAAGATAGGAAGAGGTTGCTCTGATGGTAGAACTCCTCGAGTGATCCAAAATTCATTTATGTCAATTTCTGTTCTGCCTGTGGGTGGAAAATATATAAAAGATGGTGACTTCTTTGCAGGGTTTGTATATAACTGAAACTACATGCTTACACTAAGAAATGTATGTTGACTGTCTAGATGTTCATTTATGATGTGTAGTTCAGCTGCTAGTGAATTTTGCTTTGCAGGTACTATACTATCTTATGCCACAATGATATATTGTGGATGTTTTTGTTTAGATACTATGAATGAATATGGGCAAAGAATATATTCTTTGGAAATCCAAAGCATGAAGCATCAACATAGTAGGTTCCGAACTGTAATAAAGTTCTGAAAAATTAGAGCTAAGGATGATTGTTATAATTCATGATACTAGAAACTTTATTATTCTTGTAATGACTGAAAAATTAGATAGTTATGATTTAGAATTTAAGAATTGCAAAATTCCAGAGCCACGGCTAAACAGGGTCTTGAGAATTAAATAACTTCAAATGCTTTAAAAATACAAAACCAAAAAACTTAGAAAAATCAAGCCATCTTTTGAGCATTCAGTTCATACTTATTACTGTATTAAGTTATTTATGGATAACTTTTCCTGATTGTTCTTAACTCCTTGCTTCTGCAGACTTTATTAACATGGCCTCTTTTTAGTCAGTGCATTGTTGTCTTATTTTGATCCCTGCCAAATATTTTAGCATTGTTAGTCTGTAGTTTTCTATTTTCATTATTTATCTTTTGCCAATTGTGGGGGCATATCTCATACTAATGCATTTGAGAAGCACCTAAGCACTATTATGGCATTAAGATATATTCTTTGGGATGCTCTCTGGTGCCATTATCGATTCTCTGTATAGGTTTAATCAGTCTTCATGCACCTTAAACTTAAAGGGAAGGTACCAACAGAAAGGAAGTCTTGTTTCCTGATTAGATGTACTGAAAGACAAATTGAAATGGTAGAATAAAAGGCAGCAAAGTTAGAGATGTTTCATAGCATAGCTTTACTTTGGAAGAAAGAGAAACAGTATTTGTCAGCACTAGCATTTCTTGAGATACTGTGCTAAGTGCTTTACATAAATTACTTTTAGTCTTTATTACATACCTGTACTTTTATGTTATTTTCTTTGGTTTTGAAACTGAGGAAATGGAGTCCTAAAGAATTACCAAACAGATCTAGAAAGTGTTGGAGCTTAGAGTGCATTTTCAAGGGGGATGGGCAGGATCTTTATGCAAACTACTTGTAGAGTACTTTGTGTCTCATTTATTCCCCCAACAGCCCTGTGGGATTAGTGGTAGTAGTACTGATATTCCTAATTCTAATTAGGGGAATTGAGATATAGAACATAGGTAACTTTTCCAAGGTTACACTGCTACTAAGGGGCAGCTAGAGCAATCTGATTCTGGGGTTCATAGATCCTTAGTATTAGCAAACAATTACTATCTTTCTCTTGAAAATGAAAAAGGTAAAAATGTAAAGGCTTAATGCTAATTACTGTGAAGTAATTAAAGAAAAAAAAATAGTGGTGGTTCACTTTTCTAGCCTCTGTGCTAGAAAAGTCTAACTGCAAACAATGGAAAAACTATTTGTGAAGACCAGACACAAAGACTACAGAGATAGCAGACTTTGAAGGAGAGTACTAATCCTGCTTTTCTTTTATGAACCTTGCTTGCACAATAAAGCTCCAAGCAGTGTATTTAAATGCATATTTAGGAGGGAGAAAGAGGTTCCTATCCCTGCAACATTCTCTCAATTAATAGGCTGTGGGTTGCACACTTGCCCTGAGGGGCTAAGCTGATGCTGCTCAGTCAAGGACTCCCTTGTGGTAGTCACATGGTTCCTGTCTTCCACTAGAGCTGTCAAACTAGAAATCTGTAGTGTAGTCAAGTATCTCCAATCAATCTGAATCCTCCAGTCAAAAGGACCAAGAATAGGGTGTGGGGAGGTGAGGCTTTCTGTTTGTCCCCAGAAGGTTTGCCTAAAAATTTAGTGACTGGTGCTTAATTGTATGATAAAATATATCATTTGCTTTGGAGGACAGATTGATTTATTAATAGCATTTAGTGAAACTTAGAATTACAGAGGAAAAAATGTTATCCCACTTTTATTCATTTTATCCATTCCACATGAAGTATGAGTATCCTTTAAAAAACCCCCAATTTGGGCACATTTTAAATGCTGAAGAAGACTTTAAGTTTTAATATTTAATAATATGTTTTATTTAAAAGATGTGAATTGGGGACAAAACCTAATAGAAAAATGTATTAATAATAAATTATGCAAAAGCTGCTTTGATAACCACATGACCTTGTTATCAGTTACATAAAGCAGGGAAGAAAAGTGCAGTTACACACATCCTGTGTTAAAGGATGGGCATTAAGTTGAAAAGAATGTTTTCATGTATTAAAATCTATCATTAGGGAGATCAGTAATGGAATTGTATTTACAGAAAGAAAGAATGACTCATTAATCAATTAAAAACAAGACAGAGTGTAAATTATATGATTTAGAAGATTAAGAATTTAACACTTTACAGACATATTTAAAGGAAGGCATTCTGATAAAACAGTTTAGGTTTGTATCTGAACATTATTCATTTACCTTTCTCAGTAATAGATTTTGGGCTTTTACCATTTTATCTTTTAGTCTTTATTCCCTTTTCTTCAGCAAATTAAACATTTCC
This sequence comes from Marmota marmota marmota, assembly GCF_001458135.2. Classification (NCBI taxonomy): domain Eukaryota; kingdom Metazoa; phylum Chordata; class Mammalia; order Rodentia; family Sciuridae; genus Marmota; species Marmota marmota. Next base: position 6,061,445 of record NW_026000138.1, read on the forward strand.
AGAACTCTGATTTGTTAGTTATTTTCATAATAGGGAAATTAACTTGCACTCTTTTACGTTTGTTTAGTTCCTGCTGTTCTTCTAGTGTCTGATGAATGTACTGGATGATTGAAGGAGAGAATAGTAACCTAAAATAAGTTAATATAAAAGTAAATCCAGTGGGACAGTGACAGTGAGCAGTCTCATTATTTTCATAAGTGAAAATGTTGGATCTCAGATCTACTTCCCAAGGTCCAGACATAGACAGAACCAGACTAGAAATCATTTCTTTTTTCTAGTTGATTGTACTTTCTGTCACACTATAGTGCCTCCTATGATTTAAGTGCTTGTACATTTTTTTTAAATTGGGGTTTTAAAAAAAGTACAAAGGTAATAATTGTCAATGAAAAAATTAGGTAGTTTAGAAGGCAGTAAGGTGAAAATCTAAAGTCCACTTCTTGCTGCTTCCCTTGTTCCATTCACCAGGGATGTTCACTGTGAATGGTCTCATGTATTCTTTCAGAAGCTTCTACTGCTATATCTGCACACTAGCAATTTTACTTATAATTTGCCATTAAAATAAGCAAAGTTAGCCATTTTTCATTTTAATCCAAAGTTTCTGTCACCAAATGTAGGCTTTCAAACTATACAATGTTATTTTTTAACAGATGATTCTAATTTTTTATTATTGCACTTGGAGGGACCCATGAGGTAAGATAGCCCGTTTACTTTATAAATGAGAAGTTAAGCGATTTACATAAACCTCTGCACTATTTAATTTTTCTGAGTGGTTCCAATGCTTAGATTTCTGTTCTTCCCACTAATCCTTATTGCTGCTCAGCTCTTTTATAGGCTTGATAGTAAAGTATGAATCATAAACAGAAATGTTTCATATGTATACTAAAGAAATCTCTCTATGGAATCAAATCCTTGAACGAATACCTAGCAATATAACAGGTGTTTGAATATTTAGATTGAAATCATTTAAAATAATTTTTCATTTTCATTATACTTTATTAAGAAAGCAAGACAGTTGGACCAGATCATTTTTAAGGACTTTTCTCAGAATAAATGTCTGTGACTTTAACTTCATGCTATCACCAGAGAATCTGGGAATCGAGCTGTTTATGTTTGAGAAGCTGTTATTCCAGAGCTAGTCCTGATGCCATTTCCCAGCTGGTGTACCTGAGTGTACTTACATATTGTGTTGTTTGGTGCACCCTAGTTCCAGGTTTCCTATTAATCCTTTTCCTCCCATTATTTGTTCATATTTGTTGTTGTTATTATTTGTGGTGCTGCAGCTTGAACCCACTCTAGGCAAGCACTCTATCATTGAGTTACATCCCCACTCCACTGGTTCCAATTAAAAGGAAAAATGTATAAATGTGAAAAGTAGCATAATGGAGCCAGGATTGGTTAGGCAGCATTCAGTATGAATAAAAACCTAATCTCTCACGTTTCAAATCAAATCATAATTCCTATTGTTGTACTTTGAGCTAATTTGTAAGCCTGTAGTTGTTCCTATACTAGGGTGTTATGGCTGGAAATGGGGAATGGGACAGAAAGGGAATTTTGGTTGTGGTGTTGATGGTGGTGTAGTGTGAAGAGGACAGAGAATATATTGCCCTTGTAAAATAATATTTACTGGCCCAGACTGGGTGTGAATTCACCCATCACCTCGACATAAAATATTATGTGCCGCAGTCTGGCTGGGCACAAGATAACCGAGCCACCACAAAGCCTTGTAGATTCAAACAGCAACTCTTTATTCCCGAACGCACCCTCTGGGAAAATACACTCCCTTCACCAGGCTCTGCGCACCAATTCTCTCAGAACCCCCACAAGAACTCAATGGGAACTCAAGGGGGGGGGGGCCTGAGGCAGCAGGATCCACCCTAAACCTGGAGCCACCCTAATCCAGCAGGATCCACCCTAAACCTGGAGCCACCCTAATCCCTGAGCAGGGTCACCTTAACCAAAAATGCCATGTCATTCCTACTTGGCTATGGCTCTCAGCAATTATGTAACATGCCAGTCAGCCTGGGTATACAGACATATATAAAGTTTATGGGAACTCCAAGGTTTTATAAAATTTATCTACAGATTCCTGCTTTGTTTCATCACTATTCATGATTTGATGAAAATATTCCTTGGGTTTATCACTGTAGTTTAAAGCAGTGCATAAAAGGTCCTTAATAAGAGTATCTGCAGAGTGACAAGCCAGCTTAGTCTTCAAATAGCAAATCAAGAAACTTGCTTGGAAAACTATTTGAGTGTATAATAATAACCATTGCTAGCTTTAGTTAACATTAAATTATGTAAGATGATCAAATCAAATAAGATACTGGAAATGCTTTTTTTTTAAAGTTTATTTTTTAGTTGGACACAATATCTTTATTTATTTATTTATTTTTATGTGGCGCTAAGGTCAAACCCAGGGTCTTGCACATACTAGGCGAATGCTCTGCTGCTGAGCCACAACCCCAGCCCAAGAAGCTGGAAATGTTTGTAAGTTAAATTGCCTAAGATGTAAGGAGCCATTTCTCCTAAACTATTTAGAATACTGAATTACTATAATATTGGAATACTTTTATTAATCTGATTAATGATAAGACAGATTCAAAATGATAATAAAAGATAATTATGAGGATCATTTTAAACATTAAGTATTAACTGCTACTAGTTTAGAAAACTAGAAGATACAGAAATAGTCTTTTCCTGTAAATTAGAGTTAAGTAAAATAATATCAAAACAGCCTTGAGGTTTATTGGTTAAAAATCCAGAAAAATTTCATAACTATCAGTGTTTGCCATTAGAATGATATTAAAAGAGAGGGAGAGGGCACTGCTTACTTGACTACTTTGTGTAACTATTTTCTTTGCCTTTTATTTGCTAATATCAGGCTTGAATTTTGATGTCTTCCTTTCTGGGACAATTAATGTTGATATACTGAAAGTATAGATGCCTTATTGACTAGATAGTCATCTAAATAGTATTGGTTCTGCCTGAAAGTTTGTTTTCATAGAACACTGTATTTGGAAAAACAAAGTTACCTTTTTGTTCAGTTTGTTAGACTCACTGGAATTAAGCTAAAGCATGTTATGCTTGGTTGATACTTATTGAATTATTTGTATACTCTGGACAAGAATGAATTTTAATTACAGGCTTGTCAATCATTAGTTATCTGTTTCTAAATCATATGAGCCTTACTTTATTAAAATGTTTTAAGTTTTTTTTTTTTTAAGTTGTAGATGGACACAATACCCTCATTTTATTTGTTTGTTTGTTTATTTATTTTTAAGTAATGCCAGGGATTGAACCCAGTGCCTCACGCATGCGAGGCAAACATTCTACCACTGAGCCACAGCCCCGGCCCTGTTTCAAGTTTTTTAATTTTTAAAAAAATTTTTAAATATTTTTTTAGTTGTAGTTGGACATAATACCTTTATTGTTATTTGTTTTTATTTTTATGTGGTGCAGAGGATCGAACCCAGCGCCTTGCACGTGCTAGGCAAGTGTTCTACCGCTGAGCCACAACCTCAGCCCCTGTTTTAAGTTGTTTTAAAACACATTTTAGTGAGTTAAAGCCAGTCAGTCTTGCCTTCCAACTGAACTTAGTTTGCATAAGGCATAAGAAATGGAGGAAAACGTTCATTCTTTAAAAACAATTTTAAATGGAGTTAATGTGTCTCAACTCCAATTGAAGAACATTTCTTTCTTCAAGTGTCTTAACAATAATTATTTTTGTTCATGACATTTCATCAGTTTTAGAAATTGAGAAAAGAGGCTATCATAATCTGAAAGTGAAATGTTTTCAACTTCATTAACAGGTAAAGATGATATTGAGCAGTTGGTGATTGTTAGTCTTCTATATTCCTGTACTTTTTTTTTTTTCATTTTTCTGCAGTGAACATATATTACTTTGTTAGGAGAAACGATTTTTTGTTTTAAAAAATAAAAGGCAAGATAGTAAATTTTGGTAATCTTGTGAATCTTTACATTAAAGTGTACTTAAATATAAGTGACTTTTATTGAAATGTCATATTGTACCTCATAAATAGGAGCAATCGTGTGTCAATTAAAATTTTAAAGATATTTTAAAAATTAGTATCTTAACTAAAAAGTTTGTTCTCAGCAAAAGAAACAATCTGTGAGGTGAATAGAGAGCCAATATCCTGGAAGCAAATCTTTATCCTTCACACATCAGATAGAACACTAATCTCTAGGGTATATAAAGAACTCAAAAAGCTAAACATTAAAACAACAAATAACCCAATCAATAAATGGGCCAAGGACCTGAACAAACACTTCTCAGAAGATGATGTACAATCAGTCAACAAATACATGAAAAAATGTTCATCATCACTAACAATTAGAGAAATGCAAATCAAAACCACTCTAAGATTTCATCTCACTCCAATCAGAATGGCAGCTATTATGCATACAAATAACAATAAGTGTTGGTGAGGATGTGGGGAAAAAGGTACACCCATCCACTGCTGGAGGGAGAAAATTGGGAATGGAACCACCATTTGACCCAGCTATCCCTCTCCATCTGTACCCAAAGGACTTAAAAATAGCATACTACAGGGACACAGCCCACATCAGTGTTTATTGTAGCACAATTCACAATAGTTAAACTGTGGAACCAACCTAGATGCCCTTCAGTAGATGAATGTATTAAAAAAAATGTGGCAAATATACGCAATGGAATATTACTCAGCAATAAAAGAGAATAAAATCATGTCATTTGCAGGTAAATGGATGGAGTTGGAGGAGATAATGCTAAGTGAAGTTAGCCAATCCTAAAAAAACAAATGTTGAATGTTTTCTCTGATATAAGGAGGCTGATTCATATTGGGATGGGGGGAAGCATGGGAGGAGTAGATAAACTCTAGATAGGGGAGAGGGGTTGGAGAGAAGGGAAGGGACATGGGGTTATAAATGATGGTGGAATGTGATGATCGTTATTATCCAAAGTACATGTATAAAGACACGAATTGGTGTGAATACACTTTGTATACAACCAGAAATATGAAATATTGTAGCTCTATATGTGTAATAAGAATGGTAATGCATTCCACTGTCATATATAAATAAAAATAAATAAATAAAATTCAAAAAATTTTTTGAAAAATTAGTATCTTTAGTTTATAATTAAAATTGAGTAGTAAATATTGATAGGACTAAAATATTAACTGGTAATTATTGGTGATATTCATTCAACAATGTTAAGAGAAAAATCCATGCTCTGAGTGCTGAAAAATAGTGGTGTAAAATAGTTTATTAATGATTTCTTCTAAATTTCTAATGTCATATAACTGATAGCTTTAGAAATTTCTGTATTATGAGGAGTCAATCTAGATGTATTTTTGTGTTTTATGTCATTTTCATCAAACCATCTTAAGGGCATTTAGCTAGTGTGCTGCATGCTTGAGTACTAGGTTTATTATCATCCTCATCATTATATTGGTACCAGATAATTGCTTTAGATAATTTGAGGGACACTTAGCGTGATGCTTACGAGCATGAACTTTGAGGCCAGACTACCTGGATTCAAACCCTACTTTTTTCACTTAGTAGATTTCGTGACTTCAGGCAAATAAACTAAAACAGGGAAGTAACTTTTTATTTATCAGTAAAAGAGAGGTAAGTATTCTTCCTACTTCATAGAATTATTAGGATGAAATCAGTTAATATTTAGAATATGCTTAGAGGAGTGCCTGGCCATTTTAAAGTAAGTGTCTACTGATTAATGAAACGAACATTTCACCTAATCCTTATAAAAACTTCAGAAATGGATCATAGCATTCCCAATTTACAGAAGTTGAGTTTTTTTTCCCACTGTGTCAAGACAATACAACTAGTAACAACGTGGATCTGGGATTTAAATTTTGGGCTGTTAATCTCCAAAATGTTTGTTGGAATTATTGTTGCCTGTCTCATAATAGCTTCTACGATTAGACATGTTCCTGGGCAGTAACTATTCGGTATCTTGATGCATCATGTCAAAAGTGAATGATACTTAGGCTTTATAAAAGTTGACTTAATTGTGGTCAAGTATGTGTGGAAAAATAATCAGATAAGATTTTAATGTGCAAAGAGAGTATGGTATTGATTTACTGGTTTCTAAGGTATTAAAAAGTGAAACTTGCTCAAAGTTTGTGATACTTAAAACCAGTTGACCAGCCAGAAAAGCAAAACTAGTTACATAAGGTATTCAGTTTGGATTAGAATCAATCTTGTGTGGATGTGGCATATACATGTTTAGGTAAAAATAACATCATTGGGAAAGAAATAATAATAAATATCTGGGAAAGTACTTATTATTAGGTAGAAAAAACTAAAACTGATAATTTAGAATACATGCACTAGAGACAAACATTAAACACAATGTTCTCATTAAAAACTCATGCATAAGATAAATATATTTATGTTGGCTGTACTTTCAAGAGGCTTTATAAAAAACCCATTGACAATAATTTGTCTGCATTTTGGTAATTTCATTAAAAACTTTTAAAAGTATTGAAAATCAGCAGTATTAAAAGAGAAAAAAAATCTACCAACTGATTATTGTAATATATCAAATGTGAGGGACAGAAGTGTAGCTCAGCGGTAGATCACTTGCCTAGCATGTGTGATGCCCTGGGTTCAATTCCCAGCACTGCAAAAATAACAAATGTATTAATAGAATATGATATCCAGAAAATAGTAAAAATGAAGCCATTAATTAGACTTGCCTGTGTACAAGTGGTTGATGGATCAAAGAGCCAGTATTTGTGAAACAAAACTCAGTTTTAACCAATATTTACTGGAAATTTTAGAATAAAAGTATTTATCTGTGTAATACTTAAAAGAAATTCAACTGGGCATGGTGACAAAACTCATGTAATCCCAGCAACTTGGGAGACTGAGGCAGGAGGATGGCAAGTTTAAGGTTAGCTTGGGCAATTTAGCAAGACCCTGTCTCAAAAAGAAAAGGGAGGGGGACTGGAAATGTTGCTCAGTGTAAAGTGCCCCTGGGTACTCCACCCTCACCTCCCTACACACACACACACACACACACACACACGCACACACAAGCGCGCGCGCACACACACACACATAGAAAAAAAATTAAAGTAATAATTCAAAATAAATGAGAAGTACAAATTCACACATATTAACAAAGCAAACAAAATTACAAAATCAAAGACTGGTGGTACTTAAGGGCGACCTATATGTTTATTAATTGTTATTGTATAAGTAGATGTCAGCGTTCCAGTCTTGCTGAATCAAGTATACAGCATCACAGGATGAGAATTATGAAATTGATGTGGTCCCCCCGTAATACCACTTCTGACAAATGGTATTGTGGAAAATTTTATTACTTCAGAGATGTTTCTAGGTATATTATAATTATCCAATAACAGGGAATTCTCTTTAAATTTTCAGTTTGTTAACATGAATTTATACTATTTGTGCTCAAATTTTTTAAATAATATCTGAGATATACTTCTAAGTGATCAATAACTCCAAATGTACGTTATGTTCAAATTACTATAATATAATTTATTATGAATAAAATTTCAACCAGGCACAGTGGCACACACTTGTAATCTCAGCTACCCAGGAGGCTAAGGCAGGAGGACCGCAAGTCCAAGGCCAGCTTGGACAACTTGGCAAGTCCTTGTCTCAAAATAAAAATGGAAAAGGCTGGGGATGTAGATCAGTGGTAGAGCTTGCCTAGCCTTTGTGAGGCACTGAGTTTACTCCTCTGTACTGTCAGGGGGAAAACAACAACAACAAAACACCCAAAACATTTCTATACAGATGTGCTTTCTGAACATGTTTCTTTACCTATAAAATGAAGGTGTGAAACAAAGTGATCCCTGACACTGAATCTGTTGAAGTTTGTGAACCAAGGGTTTCAAGAAATGATTCATTTTTATAATTAATTTTGTGGCCAAGAAGTCCCCCTTACTTTGAGCAGAAGTAGATTGATGACTGGCTTGTGGATCTCAGTGCTGAGTCTTCTGTGTAGGATCTCTAAGCCACTGGAGGATAGGTAGAAGGGTGAATTACTGCTGGTTCTGTGATGGGTTTAATTTCTTTTATAAAGCTGGTTAAATAAAAAAAATATAATCTTGCACTGTTCCCCCCCAATAAGCCTTGTTTTTATAAAACTATATAAATGCAATAACATTTATAAAGCATGTGTTTTACTTTTCCAAGCATGGTTTAAAAATGAAGGTACTTAATCATGCTATTCCTTCTGGGTAATAATTATAATAATTACCCTCAGTTTCTTAGTGTAAAATGTACAGTACAGAGAGGTTAAGTAACTTACCCAAGTTACTCAGTAAGCAGCAGTTAGTCTTTGAGCCAGGCAGTGTGGCTCCAAAACTGCCCTCTGCCCTACCAGTTGAACAGAGCCTGATGTCTCACAGACCTGGAGGGGTGGGGTCTGGTAGACAGCTGTTGTGACTGGGCAACCTGGTCAAGAATGTGGGCCAGGCAGGGTTTTGTTATTAGACCAGGCACTTCACATGTTGGTTGGGCAGTCCCAGCCAACTGAGAAAACTGGTTAAGACTCAGACTAAAGGGGTTGGGTAGGTAGAATTCACTAGGAAAAAGGACCAAAGCTGGGGTTGTTCTCAGTGGGGAGGCGTTGAAAACAAATCTTAGTATCTTCACTGGGGCTGCTCAAGATTCCTTTTTCATTATCTTCCGTTTCTCTTTAGAGGTTCTGATTTCTAGCATCTGGCTTATGGGTTGTTGTGGAGGAGAGGATCCTCAAATCCAGTGAGAGAGCCTCTGCAGTTCTTGTACTCAGCTATCCTCAGTCACTTTTTGAGCGGCAGCACTCTTGGGATCCACCTGTGACAGCAGTACTGCATGACCTTAGAGTGGCTTTCCTTCCTCAGCAACTTAGAAGACTCTGTCTCAAAATAAAAAATAAAAAGGGCTGGGATGTGGCTAAGTGGTCGCAAGGCCCAGAGCACAGCGTCTATGGGATGCGTGCCGCTCTGCGGGGCAGGAGCTCCTGCTCTCCCCGTGCAGCCTGTGCTGCCAGTTTTCTCTCAGTGTTGTTGAGAACAGGAGCTTACTGTACCAATCCTGCCATGGAGGTAGATTGTCAAAGTTTTTCCCTCCTGCTCTTGTATCCATTTCATTCCCCAGGCTACAACCTGAGTTCTCAAGTTGTGAGCCTCAAATTAGGGACCTTCCTCCACTTCTCCCAGCCTTGCCTCTGATTTTTAAATCATGAAAGCCTAAGCTCTTAATGAGGACCACCATGGACACATGAAGGGTGATGCCAGTGGGAGTGTGTGGCTGGACACAACGGCAGGCCTTATTTCAAGTTAGAATCTTAAGAGTTGCAGTGCAAATACAAAGTGAGTCCTTAAAATGTAAATTATGGTCTGGGGCTGGGGCTCAGGGGTTGTGCACTTGCCTCACATATGTGAGGCACTGGGTTCGATCCTCAGCACCACATTAAAAAAATAAATAAAATGAAGGTATTGTGTCCATATACAACTAAAAGAATATTTAAAAAATGTAAATTATGAGATCAGTTATAACACATTGACATTCTATAAAGTGTGTGTGGAAACTCAGTTCACTGTAGGAGTTAGAATTCAGATTTTTTATTTGGAGAATAGCTATTGTGAGTCTTAGGGCAATAAATAAGAGGAAGCAGGGGTCAGAAAGCAAAGTTATAAGCTAGTGATTCTTCTATCCTGTTTACCACAAACATTGCCAGTGTTTGCCATCCACACTTAGGTTTATGCTAAGGTAGAATGCTTTATTTTCTCATTTTTGAAATCCAAAGCTATATGTCTGGATATTTGTGTTTGAGAAATGTTAAGTTATCTAATAAATGCTAATGAGCTAAATACTGTCTTAGGACCAGATTAGTAATAAAGTCTTTCTTAAACTGGTATTTGTTTTCAAAAACTCTTGTTAAGAAAACTGTATAAATAAGCCCTGCTGTTATAGAGATTCTTCTGGCCTTGTGTTGTTGGCTGTGTGTTGTTGACAGTGCTTTATTGTCCTGTTAGTATTGTCAGCTGTCAAACACATCTGAGGCTGGTTACAGCAGGCCTAGACAACTTTCCAGAGCCAGATTAACAAAGCTCCCACCCCCTGAATCTCATGCTTCATAAAAGCCAGTGTATTTGTTATTGGTCTTTCTGCCTTATCTTTCTAACTCCTCAGATAACCTAAAGTAATTTAACAGATGAAATAAATTATAGTGAATTATCTTTTTGTTGCTATTTATTAACTTGTTGTGTTCAGAGCATTTGCTAGAAACTTTATATACAATTCAGTTCCCCATTTTAATCCTGTAAATTAGGAACTGTTGCCTTCATTTTATACATGAGAGTACTGAAATGTTCAGTGTTCTAAATGACAGTGGCGTAGATAGTTACACTACAAATCCAAGTTGTTGCGAATCTTAAATATGTACCCTTTACTGTTACAACATTACTCTAATAAATAACTCTCTGGGGGAGGTACTTTTGGAGAAATATTTATTTCCTTCTTTTCTTCTTGTCAAGTTCATCATAGATTATGTTTCTGTGTTGTGTAATAAATGTAACACTGGAGATAAGGCATCCATTTACTCATTGAATAGCCTTCACTAGATCTAATATCTATTACCGTTTGCCTTCTTTCATATTATATTTTGATTGAGGATCTCCAGACTGTTGTACAAAAGGCAGTCTGTGATGGTACAAGGAGGAAATGTTGCTGTGTCTCTTTTTTTCTCTTCCTTTAAAATTCCAACTTTGTGTATGTTTTGTAGCATACATAGCACATTGGTGTTAGCACACTTCATTGACTAGAAGATGTATCCCCTCTACACCCAACATATTTATTACATAGACTATTTGTTTTATTCTTAGTAGTTAATAAAATTACATTGTGTCTAGAATTGCAATTTCTTCGATTTCAACTATATATTGAATTACACGTGAAAGACTAGAAAAATTAGTACACAAATACTGGGGTTGTGTGCTTATTTTTAACTTATCAATCAAAATGTTATTTTTTGTTTTGTTTTTCTTTTTTTTTTTTTTTTTTTTTTTTTTTTTTTTGCAATTTTTATCTCTCCTGGTTACAACTCTGGTCTCCCACCTTAAATTCCCAGGTGTACACTTGCAGATCTAAGTGCTGTGGTATATCTTAGGGCATAACACTGTGGACTAGACTAGAATTGTTGGGGTAGATAAGTTCACACCTGATGATCTACAGGGATTTTGTGGAGCACCATGTTGCCATACTCATTTTATATTGTGCAGGTTTCATTTGGCCTTTAACTTACTGATTGAACTACTGGGGACAGGGGCCATCCTCTGTAGTAGTTTGATCTTGTTTATCCTCTAAATTCTCCTGAATTAATATTATTAGGCCATTAACCATTTGAACATGGATAGATGCTCATCTTCACACTATAATATTTTCTTTCTCATCTCCTCCTTATCTCTTGTTGATGATTGCTGATTATGTATAATTTTGTTTCTGATGTCAAAAGAATTCATTTTTGTCTCTACAATTACCTCTATTAACATTAATTATTTTCTCATTACTTTTGTTAACATTGATAATTTATCTCTCTCTTTAAATTTGCACTGCTTTTGTATTTGTTGAACACGATAGGGTCCAAACACACACACACACACACACACACACAAACACACACTATACACACGATAGGGTCAGTTCTTTTACTAAAACTCCCTAAGGTTAAAGTAAGCATGACCCTGGCCTGTCATAGATGGTGAGGTTGCAGCCACAGGAGTGACTTCTCAAACAGTGCACGCCCTCTGTTGGCATCTGGCAGAGTTGCCATTCTTTTGCTCTAGAGGTTTTTCTTTTTTATTACAAAAATTTGAGTTGAAAATTCATAAATGGGGGTTTCTGATATTTTGTTAACAAATTAGAGCAATAGGATTTTATAAGGAGATTCTTTATTTAATTAAAAATAATGTTGTACCTTATTTGTTCATGACCTTAGTGTTATAGTCTCTCAATAGAAACTATTTTCTTTTTTTCCCCATTTCTGTTTTCCAAGAGTCTCATGCTTTTACTGTAACCGCCCCACTTAGTCTTACTTATTTACCAAGGAATGGAAATGTGTATGTGTAACTGAATCTGACTAGGGGCAAATTTCACAAATGTGTATCCTCTCCTCTCCTCTCCTCTCCTCTCCACTCCTCCGTATACACATTTACATTTGCGTTCTACAGAATTTTGTGCTTGTGTAGCAGCTTCTCACACATGACAGAGAGCTCTGCTTGAGCAGAAAAACTACGACTGATGCACTGTTTTCTTTCCTGCATTTGTCCAGTGTTGCAGTGGAGCAGCTGTCATTGTTTTGCACAGTTCTGTTTTTCCTCCAAAACTGCCTGTGGCAATTTGTACTCATACTTTATTACCCAAGGGTTTTGTGAGCAATAAAATAATGTATCTGACTACTTAATGGCCTAATGTGATTCCCTTTTCAGAGGAGCAGCAAAGTAGAAGACTCCTTTCACTTTTCCTCTTCGCTGACCATGCAATATTAGGCCTGTTGGGACATGTTTTTTGATGTGCTGCCAGAATGCAAGGAGATTCTACTGTATTGCAATCGTGTCTTTTTTAGATTCTTAAAACTGGTTATAAGGAAAGCTTAGCTATGGTTAGAAATAATATTAAATGTTCTACATGTAATCTTACTCGATGGGGAAATTTATTAATGCAGTATCTTATATTTAACATAAATTTTGAACTGTATTTTCAGGTCATTGTAAAAAATCAATATGACATTGTGATGGTGAAAGTTAAGTAGTAAATGCTTCTTTCTTGCCATCCATGTTTATATTTAGTAATATATAAGCATATTAAGAGGCTACTGTATATTAATATTATTAATATATTTTAAGACTCTTCCATATGTATAGATACACTTTTTTTTAAAGTATTGGGGATTGAATCCAAGATGTTACACATTCTATAAGCAAGTGTTTTACCACTGAGGTACACCTCCAGCCCCCAAAAGTATTCTTAAGGAGCCTGTTATACCTACACATTGTGTTAGATGCTAGTGGCATGGCAGTGGATGGGATTGATGTGGCCCCTGCCCTCATACATTTCTAGCTGATGAGCACTCTGTAGTGTGGAGATTGCCACATATTAGTGTGAAGAGTCAAAGTGCTGTACCAGTGTCAGGTGGAAGAGCTGTAAGGATAGGAATCTGTTCTTTTGGCAGCTTAATATTATAGAAGTATCAGTTGCTTTGTTGTGTGTTTAAGCTGGCTTCCTTGCCTGCCTTTCCCAGAGCAGTCCTCTGGTAGACATGCTGAGTATTAATGAGACCCTGGGAACGCCCTTCCCAGTCTGAGGCATCAGCTAAGCTGTCGCTGGAGCCCCTTGCTTTCCCTTTCATGCTTCCTTCCCGATGATACTGGAATTCCAAATTGTTTAGGAACAAAGAAGCTAATTTCTCTTTCCATGAGAAATAAGTCCCACTGTTTATGTTCTTGTGTTAGTAATATAGTACTACCACAGTTAATGGCATCAAGTATATAGCAGAATTGTAAAACCGTATATTTTGGCAAAAAAAAAAAAAAAAAAAAACCCCCCCCCCCCCCAAGGTGGTAGTGGTAAAAGGTTTTGCCTGATTAGTCTTGGGTCTAGTGATGACTGTTTATCTAGGTCCATGAGAGTTAGTTTTGGAGGTACATGAATCTAAATTATTTATATTCAGAGGAATCAGTGGTTTAGATAACCCCAAGTAGTGCCTAACTAAAATTGACTTTTCTTTTCTTCTTTGCTCAAGCCATGGGTATAGGTACTCAGTATCTGTTATTTATGTACAAAAGTCATCCCTGTGCTCCTTTTTTAAGGCCAACACAGACCTTGGACTCATGGGTGGGACCAGGTAGACATACATGCTCTAAATTGGGGCCGGGGGAATGACAGAGAGAAGTGCTCCAAGTTCATACAAGGCTAAGATTGTTCAGGGCTATATCCTGTGGAGCCTCTGAGAACAGTCTTGAGTTTACTTTGATAAATAAAGTAGACTAAAGGGGGAAGGAGCCAGTATTTTGAAAGAGGGTAGCAAAACCACCAGCGTATCTACTCTTATATGGAACATTCTGCAAGCAGATTTGATGGGACTAGATAGAGAAAGCAGCCTTCAGACAGGGGCATGAGAGTTCCGGGATTCCATGCAGTGTGCAGATCTGCGAGGCCATTGGAGTGAAAATAGCCTTCACTCTAGCTGGGGCCTCTCTGGGGTTTTCCCCCTTCCTTTTAAAAGAAATATAATGGGACATGTAAATCTCCCACGGAAGGAAGATAGTATTGCTCAGAATAATTTGAAAAACAATGGAAGAGAGTTGATTTTGTTACTTTCTAATTTGGATTTTGAAGTGGACTTTTCTTTCTAATATACTCATGTAAATTTTTAGATTTAAAACCCATTCCTGGGGCTGGAGTTGTAACTCAGTGGTAGAGCACTCGCTTAGCAGGTGAGGGGGCCCTGCGTTCTGATCCTCAGCACCACATAAAAATAAATTAATTAATTAAAGGTATTGTGTCCAACTACAACTAAAAAATAAATATTAAAAGCAATTCCTGGTTGGGGTTGTGGTTCCGTGGTAGAGTGCTTGCCTAGGATGTATGAGACACCAGGTTCGATTCTCAGCACCACATACAAATAAATAAAAGTCTGTTGACAACTAAAAATACTAAAAACAAAAACAAACAAAGAACAACAACAACAAAACAAACCCCAAAACAAAAACAACAACAACCCATTCCTAAACTCATATGAGGAAATTTGGGATATGTCCTATTGAACAGATGATCTCATTCTGATTTTGTAACAAAGCTGTAACTAATTTTAATATGTCCTGAACATGTTTACTTATTTTATCTAATTTTATGTTTATGTCTCTGTGAGGTAGGCATTATTATCTCTATTTTATAACATTGAAAACTGAAATACAGAAGGGCTGGGCATGTGGCTCAGTGGTCGAACATTTTGCCTGGTATGTGCAAGGCCCTAGGTTCCATCCCCAGCACCACTAAAGTAAATAAAGTAAGAAAGAAAGGGCGGGGGGACCTTAGAATACAGAGAGGTTAATTGACGTAAGTATCTAATGATGGATAAGATGTAAACTCGGGTCTTCCTGATTACATAGCTTTCTAACATTGCCTTTATTAGTACAGAGTAATTGGGAATTTATTGTATAGCCTAAAGTTAAAATAAAAATGTTAGAAGACATTTTAAAATAAATGATGAGAACAACAATAACAAAAAGCATCTGGGTTAATATCCTAATGTGGACTAATTTATAAGACAGAATTTAAAAGCCAGAACAGTTAATGAAAGTTCAGATTTGCAAGTAATGAGGCTTAAGACTTGAAAAAAAGTTAAATCTTGTTTCTTCTAAGTTGCTTTAAAATTGCCTAGAATTTTATAAATTAAACATGAAGAGGCAATATATAGTCTTACTAAATTAATTTCTTGAGACCCATGTAGAAGCATTTGGGTTCATGTTCAGCATTCTTATGGATGCGAATTGAGGCTCCGAGATACTAGGAAAAGGCAGGAGGCAGAGAATAAAAGGAGAGACGAATGCCTGTAATACCACAGAATGAAATTCCAGTTCCTCTTTTAAAGGTGATGCCATGGTTTTGTGTCATAATTTTCTTCTCACCTCCTTGCTTTCATTTATCTAAAGTGAATAAAATAATTCTGCAAAAGTTAAAGCTCCATAAAGCAAGTGTATGTGTGGGGAGAGAAAGAATGGCTGAATTTAGGATTCCCTTTTCTCAGTGCAGTCTAACAATATTATTATATGGTCAAATTATTAAATTTTTGGTGTCCATACTATAGCTTTTATATATTTTTACTAGTACATTATAATGATACTTAATATTAGATTCCATTTTGTATATATAGAACATTTTCTTTATCCATTCATTGGTTGAAGGGCACCTAGTTATGGGGGGGGGCAGGTAAAAAAAACCCTAAAATATCACTGGAATTGGGGAGGAGGAATATGGTAATATAGTACTATTTGAGAATAAAACTGCTAAATATGGAAGTTCATAAAGCACTCTCCACTCTATTATGCTGTCACTGATTTACAGTTGGTTAGAATATTTATGATCCAACTTTGTCTACTGAATAGTGTTTTCTTTTTAGGAACTTAAAATTAAAAATAAATCCTTATTTTATTTATTTATTTTTATGTGGTACTGAGGATCGAACTTATTGCCTCTGAGCTACAACCCAACACTCTTTAGGAACTTTTATTAAGATCAGGTACTTATCTCTGAAAGAAAGGTTTTCCATTACATCATTTGAGATCTTCACAATAATATTTTTGGGGGGGGTCACATGGATGGCCATTTATTTTCCATTGTAGATAAAAATGACAAAGCAAAAAGTCTGGTTGCCAGTTTGTGCTATAGTGTAACCTTTTTTTTAAAAAAATTTGTTTTAATTAGTTAGACATGGCAGTAGAATGCATTTATGCACTTTGATATATCATACATAGATGGGCTATAATTTCTCATTTTTCTGAGTGTACATGTTGCAGAATCATATTGGTGATGCAGTCATATACATACAGTAATATTGTCTGTTTCATTCTACTATCTTTTCTAACTCCACATTCCCTCCCCTTCCCTCTCATCACTTTCCTCTACCTATTCTAAGGTAATACTGTTCTTCCCTAGTGTCCCCTGCCTTATTGTGATTTAGCATTCGTATATTAGAGAAAACATTTGGCCTTTGGTTTTGTGGGATTGGCTTATTTTGCTTAGCATGATATTCTCCAACTCCAACCATTTACTGGCAAATGCCATAATTTTACTATTATTTAAAGCTGAGTAATATTCCATTGAGTATATATTCCACATTTTCTTTATCCATTCATCTATTGACGGACACCTAGGTTGGTTCCATAGTCTAGCTATTGTGAATTGAGCTGCTATAAACCTTGATGTGGCTACATCACTGTAGTATGCTGATTTTAAGTCCTTTGGTATGAACCAAGGAGTGGGATAGCTGGGTCAAATGGTGGTTCCATTCCCAATTTTCTGAGGAATCTCCATACTGCTTTCCATAGTGATTGCACCAGTTTGCATTCTCACCAGCACGTAAGAGTGTACCTTTTCCCCCACATCCTTGCCAACATTTATTGTTGCCTTATTCTTGATGATTGCCATTCTGACAGGAGTGAGATGAAATCTTAGAGTAGTTTTGATTTGCATTTCTCTAATTGCTAGAGATGTTAAACACTTTTTCATATATTTGTTGATCAACTGTATTTCTTCTGTGAAGTCTCTGTTCAATTCCTTAGCCCATTTATTGATTGGGTTATTTTTAATTTTTATTTTTTTTTTAGTGTTAAGTTTTTTGAGTTTTTTTATATATCCTAGAGATTAATGGTTTATTGGAGGTGCACGTGGTAAAGATTTTCTCCCAATCTGTTGGCTCTCTTCTCACTTTATCAATTGTTTCCTTTGCTGAGAAGAAGCTTTTTAATTTGAATCCATCCCATTTATTAATTCTTAATTTTACTTCTTGTACTGTAGGAGTCTTCTTAAGGAAGTCAGATCCTAGGCGGACGTGGTGAATTTAATAATTTTTTTGAGAATAAAACTGCTAAATATGGAAGTGGGAAAGTAGATCACCTGGAGATACAACGTGATTGGGGCTTTATTTTTCTATTAGGTACAGGGTTTCTGTTCTAGTGCCCAACTCTTTGATCCACTTTGAGTTGATTTTTGTGCAGGTGAGAGAGGTTTGATTTCATTTTGCTACATATAGATTTCCAGTTTTGCCAGTACCATTTGTTGAATAGGCTCTCTTTTCTCCAGTGAATGTTTTTGGCACCTTTGTCTAGTATGATATAACCATGTTTATGTGGGTTTGTCTCTGTGTCCTCTATTCTGTACCATTGGTCTACAAGTCTATTTTGGTGCCAATACCATGCTGTTTTTATTACTGTAGGTCTGTAGTATAGTTTAAGGTCTGGTATTGTGGTGTCTCCTGCTTCACTTTTCTTGCTAAGGATTTTTGTTTTTTATTTTTTTTTAGGTATTCTGGGTCTCTTAGTTTTCCAAATAAATTTCATGGTTACTTTTTCTATTTCTATGAAGAATGTCATTGTGTAAACTTTTTAAATACTTTGGACAACCCAGCATTTATTTTAATTCTTATACATAAATAGACTTACTTGTTACAGACTCACCAATATAGTAATCATAGTCTTATACTCCAGAATGTATTTAGGAAAAAATAATATTTTTGAGTTTTATAAATTTAACACTTTTAGATTGAGACAAACAAATGAAGGCTCCTTTTCTTTTTGTCCATAAAGTGGGAAAGTAGATCAGCTGAAGACACAGGTGTATCAAATGGAATGGCA
This sequence comes from Marmota marmota marmota, assembly GCF_001458135.2. Taxonomy (NCBI): domain Eukaryota; kingdom Metazoa; phylum Chordata; class Mammalia; order Rodentia; family Sciuridae; genus Marmota; species Marmota marmota. Next base: position 6,079,843 of record NW_026000138.1, read on the forward strand.
GTTTGTTTTATGCGCCCTCCCCCCCCCGGCTGGGGATTGAACCCAGGGGCTCATGCATGCTAGGCAAGTGTTTACTGTTAAAGTATACCCCCCTTGACCTGGAACAGCAAATGTTAACACTCTGATTTTCAGTCTGATGCATTCCATTTAGAACTTGTTAAATAAGAAATAATTGGCACTCTGCAGATAGGTTTACTAGAATATTTCTTTTCTTGGTCAGGAACAAAATATCTTTCATGTCTTTTGGTTGGCTATGGTTGAATCCTTCTTGTAATTTAAAAGATTAAAACTTGTTGTATTATATTATTATGTGCCTTTAAACAAACAAGTAAGAGGAGTAGATGAATTTTTATTATTAGAATTATGGACTGAATTTAAAAGCTATAACAGTATATAAGATATTGTATCCTTACATTTTAATGAACTGAATTCTATTTAAAAATATACGAGATAGCTCAATGATTTAAAATAGGCATGTCAAGTTTACTTTTCTAACTACTAGAACTTAAAACAAAATCCTAATCCTCTTTCCTACATTTAGGTATTTTAAAAACCAAGTTTTTTTGTTTGTTTTTGTTTTTTTAAATCCAGGCACACTTTTGACCTCTGAGAATCACCTTTATTAGTTAAAGTAAATAGTCATATTTTGCTAGATTGATGTAAAAGTATTAAAATGGACCTGAGGGCTGTTTTCACGTGTAAACTATTTCTGAGACCATAATAAAGACCGGATAGCCTAGCATTATCCAGTAGAAGAGGAGTCACATTTTATAAACTAAATGCCACAACTTCATTTATCAAACCACTGTCTAGAAAGTCCTTCCTGGAATCCGTCTGCTGATGACAGAATGTTGTGGTATCAGTTGGTCAGGTGGTGCCCAACTGTGGCTGTCGTGTGGATACTGAACCAGCTCTGTAGCACTACCCCTGAGTGACAAGGTAGGTAGTGCTTTATAGAGTTTCAATTCTGGAGATGGGTCATCTCTGCTCAAGTTCCCTGCTGTTGTCTTTGTCATTCTTGTATTTTTTTATGTGGAATATGCCTCTGCTATTCTAGGAGGGTTATCAATTATGATTTCTTTGGATTTCCTGTTTGCCCACAGGGCTTTATTTTATGGCATGGCGTGTTTTAGCAACTTGGAATAATCTACTACTAGCATTCCTTCAGATGTTAGGCAACTTCATTCTCTGTTAAATGATTCTATTGCCTTTCTTCAGGGGTTTTGTTGCTCATCACTTTTGATTCTGACTTTGTTTTACACAGTTACATATTTTAAATCTGGGGAGGGAAAAAGACAATTTTTTATTCCTTTACCAGAACTATTTTGGCTCTTTTTATCAGTTTTGGAGAAAATATAGTAAACAAGGAGGCATAAGTCACTGCAGAATACAGACTTAGTAAATCCATTGAATTAGAAAGACAAATTGGAGAGGTCTGTTAAGTTTTAAAGAAAGAAGTAAAGATCACAAATCAAAGCAAAAATTCATCTTTTAACTCTAGTAATTTATTTCTTTAGGATCATTAAGAATAATTTGAATTCGTGCCCAGGATAGTAATTTCTATTCTATAATTGTGTACTCATTCAAGATAAAATTAAAAAATAATTTCTTAAAGCATCTTAGTGAATCTTACCTGGTGTTGATTTTCATATATTCATCTCATTGCTTTTTGAAGAATTCAAAGGAAGCAAATGTAGTTGGATTTTGAGTTTCTCATCACCAGCATTAGTAGAAGCTGATTCTTACATGTAATGGTGACTTAATTAAGGTCCTCCAAATGTAGGAAGACAATATAAAGAAACTTTATAATTATAATCAATAAAGAACTTTATTTATAAATCAGGAAATTTATGCACTATTAGGTGTCAAAAATTTATTTAGTCACCGTGGTGTACTAAAACCAGTTTATAGTTCTGCCCTTGTTGGAATCCTCACAGCTGTGAAGCTATGCTTGCTTACCCATTTTCATTCCTCTTTTTTTTTTTTTTATTCACCCTAGAAAACCTTTAAAATGTAGCTTCTTTCCCTCTAGATTCAGTTCCTTTGGACTTGTATCTCATATTCAGAATGCTACCACTACATCGTCATGATTGTTAGCATCGCCATTGCCATCATAACCCAGTGTACTTGGTACTGAGTTTTCATATGTGTTAATAGATTTAAACCAAACAATAATTTCTGCTCAAAATCTAAATGTATTCCATTGTACTAATTTTATAGCTTAGGGTAAAAAGCAAGTCATTTTTATAAGGACCTATCTTTCATTGGTGAAATAGCCAGATCTCAAATTTGGATATGATTCTAACACCTTGTTTATAATTGCTACATTCTGTTGCTTCTTATACTCTTCAAAGTGTTGTTGGCATCGTGGTCAGGGTCCTAACCTGATAAACTTACTTTTGGGCTGTAAGCAACTCACTTAATTGCCCATAAAAATCTTTGTTTTTAATCCTTTGTCACTTATTTACTATGATTGTCTCCTTGTGGAGACATTATTGTCACCTCAGGTATTTAATGAGGCAGGTCAAGTGGTAGGGGATACTGGAGAGCTTCCACTGATTGTTTTTTGGTTCTTTTTAGATTAAGTTTTCATTTTGAATGTGGCTTTTTTAAATTGAAATATTGCACACATAAAATGAAGTGAGAGGTAGTTCAAATGGTATCTGGGATATAGTATTTTCTGGAGTAGATTTGGATACCAGTCTAGAGTGGCAAAAAATGTAGCAGGAAATGAGGATAAAATACCTAGACCCAAGACTCTGTGTGATGTATAATGGTTGTTAAACTCTTTTAGTAGTAGAGCTGTTGATTCAAATGAAATCTTTGGCACAATTCCATTTGCACTTGAAGTGGAGTGGAGAGGCAAAGATGAGAAGCCTTCCCATGGTGGACTGTGGTGCATTGCTGGGCAACCCTGGAGCTTCATTGAATACAATTTATAAACAGCCCTTCTAATAGGAAAGAAGAGGTGAATCTGATGAAGCCCTGGGCTTGTGGACCCAAGATGAGTTTTTGATTCTCAACTCCTCCTTTGCCTCTGGGCTTGGGGAAGTCATTTAACTCCTTAAGTTTGTTTTGTCATCTCCTCTACTTCCCACACATTTTTATTGGTGCATTATAGCTGTATATAATGCTGGGTTTGTTGTTATATGTTTGTACATGTACATAATATAATGATATAATTTCACCACTATCATTTCCTGTATTTCCTCTTTCCCTTCTCTCCTCCCTCCTCCTGGTTAACATCAACTTTTTAAAAAAATTTTTGCAATTAATTATACATGACAGTAGAATGCATTTTGACACATCATACATAAGTGGAGTATAACTTCTCATGCTTCTGGTTGTACATGATGTAGAATCCCACCATACCAGTCATGTAGTCATATTTGCACATAGGGTAATAATGTCCAATTCATTCTACTGTGTTGTCATCTTGAATGTGAACACTAATGCATCTCTGTTCAGCTTTGAGGAGGAAAAAGAGCTGCAGTGGAACTAGTGTAAGGTGAAAGACCTTTGCCAGTAGATATTGAAAATAACTAGTTTTATTATGTCATTTCAATTAACATTATAAAGTTCACTGTGTTGAGAGTGTATAATCTTTAGTCAGACAAGTTGGGTTTGAAATATGTCTCTGTCTCTTACAGGCTAGGTGACAATGGACAATGAGCAAATTACTTCAATTCTCTGTCTTTGTTTCTTACTGCGTCAAAGTAAGGTTATGATTATAATGTACTCCTAACTTGGAGTTACAGTGAAAATTTAAGGATAGGATATATTTAAAGCACTTGGAATAATTACCCGACATAGGAAACAGACAGTAAATGTTAATTGCTATTAGTATTTCCTTTCCTGGAATGTTTTCCTTCATGAGCTTCAAGTTTTACCTTACTGGAATTCTAAAAAATCCTTCAGACTCAACTTTAGTTCTAATTCTACCACAACGTCCCTCATTTTCATAGCCAGAATAGTCTTTTCCTGAATTTTATAGAAGCCCAGACTTTCCCTTTGGCATTCATCTGTACCTCCTTTTATACTTGTCTCTATTCATATTTTATATGTTCCTCTAGAGTAGTGCCTCAAAGATAGGGATTATACTTTGCTCATGTTTTTAGGTCCCTAATCATGAACATTTTCCCAAGAATGCAGAAGTTACCCAATAAAAGGGAATTTTTGCTTTTTAATGAGAAACTCTTTATTGGCATTGTATTTGTCTTGATTTCTTATACAGTGCATGACACACAGAGGTAATATTTTCTGTAAATCTTTCAGAATGACAGATATTTGCATAATAAATGTAATAATGGATTATATATTTTATTTCCTAGAAAATGTCTTGTCTTATTCATTGCCTTTGCAGGATGCTAATGATGAGGTTTGTCTTACATTACTTATTACATTGTTTTATGGAAGTGTGTTTAACTTCCTCATTTAATCAAAATATATTAAACACTCAATTCTTCATGTATGGACTATTTTCATAAATTCTTTCTTGTTAACTTTTCATATCTGGTTATTAGTTTCTCTAATTTATCCGGTAACCTGTTCCACTGTTCCTAACTTTTGTCTCTGGGTATGTCTCAAACAAAACAAGATCAAAATGATTAATTTGACAAAATTATGTAATGAGAACCAGAGTCCTACACATGATTAGTGATTTTTTCTTAACTAGCTGACATTTAACAGTGAATGATGCCAGGCGTGGTGGCTCATACCTGTAATCCCAGCTGCTTGGAAGGCTGAGGCAGGAGGATCACAAGTTCAGACCTAGCCTCAACAACTTAGTGAGGCCCTAAGCAACTTGGCAAGACCTTGTCTCAAAATAAAAGGGCTGGAGATGTGGCTTAGTGAGTAAGCACCCTGGATTCAATCCCTGGTATTCCCCCCCCCCCCAAAAAAAAAAAAGCGAATGATGCTTTCTGACTTTTTTTCTCACAAATCTCCTAATGGATTTTTTTTTTTTTGGTGACGCTGAGGATGGAACTCGGCAAATGAAACTCTCTACCACTGAGTCACATTCCCAGCCCTCTCAAGGGATTTTGTAAAATTAATTTCTACAGCATAGTTCAGTAAAATATTAGAGCAATTTTCCATTAGTTAATGTCATTAGGTTCTATATCCTCTAGATCCAAACAGATTCATAAAGGCAAAATTGAATTTTCGACCTAGCAAAAGACCCACTTAAAATAATATTTGACCTAGCAACACTTTTTTCCCTAAAGAAATTTCATCATCCATCTAGTCTGACCTTTTTGTTTCTCTGTCCTGTGTATCAAGTCATCTCTTTGAGCTAACAAAGAATAAGTTACTCTTGACTTTGAATTTTATTCTTTGCTCTCCTTTCCATTGTACAAATCTTTAACTACAAGAAGTTGTTTCTTTGACTGTCAGCCTTGTGAACTTCAGAAGTTTAGTTAAGCACACATATTAGACTCTGATGCCAGAAAACTGCTTGGTTACCTCTGCTGCTGTTAACAAAGGGCCTAGCTAGGATTTGAGTGTGACTTTTTGGCATGTGATTTCTTCTCATACACATCTCTTTAAATGCTGGAAAACTGATGTTTCATCATATTCCTTTACTTCATTTGGCTTGGTTTCTCAGGTGGCTATCCCTTTTCATTGCTATAGTTTATTGCTATTTGCATGTGACTCTGTAGCCAACTTTTGCTCCTTAGCATTAATATGTAGGCTAATTAGAATTGATTTTTTAATTATGATTTTTAAGAGACTACATAGCCTGCTCACTCCCCTTATGGGGAGAGTAAAACTGTGTTTCTAGTTTTAAAAAATTATTAAAACTAAATGCTAATGAATTGAATTCTATTATTTCATTTTAGCAAATTGTGTCTTGTTAAAATGTTATATAATATTCCTTAATATTGTAATTTTGTGGGAATTGCTAATGATGTATACTAACCAGATAATCCATTTTGTTATGATTTGATATTTTAAAACTGGCTTTCTAGGCTGGGGATGTGGCTCAAGCAGGAGCGTGCTCACCTGGCATGTGCGGGGCGCTGGGTTGGATCCTCAACACCTCATAAAAGTAAAATAAAGATATTGTGTCCACCTAAAACTTAAAAAAAAATACATAAATATTTAAAAAAATAAAACTTTGTCTTTCTAATTAATATATTTTTGTATGTATGTTTTATGCATAGTTTTGTGCAATAGGCATTTTCAAGTGTATTGTTAAGCATATGAAAAATAAGCATACCTGTAGTTTGAAGAATGTAAGTTTTTTGAATTATAAACTTAAATAAGTGATATTTGATATCTAAGAATTATGTCCTTTTAATAAAAATAAAGAATTATCATCTTCTAAGTAGGGTGTGCTTTTAATTCAGGGGAGAGGTCTAGTTAATTTTACTGCTTTTGTACTAGTCAGGTTTGGCTTCCTGCCACTGGTAATCAGTGGTGTTCATTCTTAATTTCACATTCAATAGACAGTTCCAGTTTATAGAGTTTCAGAATTGATAGTACCATTTCATGTTATAGCATACAGATGCATCTAATTAAATTTTGGTGAAATTTTTGTTTCAATTTTCAGTTTTTTTTTTTTTTTTTTTGCATCTTCCCAGTTACTTTCTATATGCATGTACTATCCCAAATTATTAGGGCACCATTATTGGGAAATCTTTGCTTTACCTTAGGCCTCGAAAGAGTTAATTCATCTCTCACAGTCGTAATTTCAGCTTCCATGGAGTTGTGCCCTGAAAAATCTAGTTATGAATAATGATCTGGGGCTTTAAAAAGACATCTGAAAAGACCAGTATAATGAAAAATCTTTCATACTATCAGGTTATTAAATTGAGGTTTACCACAATATTTGATCTTTTAAGAAACGTACAAAGTTTTCTTAACTACGTTCAAAGGAATGGATTTCATATAGTACATGTGTTTGCTTGTCTGACTTAAAAACAAGTCTGCAATCCTATTTATATTTTCGATTTTATTTTATTCTATTCTGGTTAATTAAAACATACTGGTTGAAAAATCACCAAATTGATTTCATGACAACATTAAGAAAATCTTTCTGACAGTTTTAGTCCTTGGGTATTTTCATAATCAAGGTTGTTTCAGGATCTTCATTTATAGTGGCATACAATACTTAAGTTTTCAGTTTGCCAGCCTTTCTAAATTGTTTGAATATTTTTGGTAAAATAAGATGTCTGTACATGTTATATTTTTAGGTCTGCATTTTAGTATGTTAGAACTGCTTAGTTTAAATGCTTATAAATCTCTAATAGAAAGCATTTCTTTAGAAGAATAAATTAAAGGGTTTTCAGTGATTATTATAACAAAAATCAGTAACAACAAACCCCCTTACTTATTTTTCACAACTCTGCAAATGATTTATATATCACTGTAAAAATCTATTACTATGCCAAAATTTTAAGTGCTTTCTCTTATAAAGGGGAGGGGCTGATTATAAAAGGTAGGAGAATTGTACTGAATATTATATAAATTATGTGATACAGTGAAGAAGACTTACGCTTATTTGTTTGAATTTTGAGCTATTAAAAATCTATAAACTTGAAAAACTGAATCATTTGAATTGTAAGGCTTTTTGGTTATGGGAAATATGTTCATCCAAAATGTTTTTGAGCAGTTGTCTTCACAAGAATTACTTCAAAGCTAAACCTTTTTCCCCAAGAGGTAGTCTCTTATGCCTAAAAATATAGATGGTTTCAGTTGTGTCTTTGTTTTAATCCAGACCAGAATGCCACTGAAAATAATAACATTCTGTACATAAGAGTGTGTTAATAATGTAACTAGTTCCTTTCAGTAGAGTGCAGAAGAAAATGCTGATCTCTGTATGAAAACCAGAGGTTTTTGTTTGATGTTAAGGCAAAAGCCAAGCTGGTCATTTTCGTTCTGCTAAAGTGCAAGTGTCTCATTGTAGTATACTTTCTTTGTAGTCAATAATTATGCAGGGTCTGATATTGACATTAACTGTCTCCTTGGGAACAAGATTTTAAGTCAGGACTATGCAGCAATGCTAGAATATCATTGTATCTTCTCAGTTTGAAAATGCCAAATACCGATTTTAAAAACAAAAAGTCAGTATTGGTAATGGGTGTTTATGATGTATACACTACACTTCCTCCCCTCATAATAGCTATTCAAAAAAAGTCTGCCAGTAAAACATGGATAACTTAGCCCATTTTCTTGCCTTTATCCAAAACACATGCCTGCATGCACACATGCATGCACATGTGTATACTTGTTTATGGATAGTGTGTAAAACAAAAATGATTTATATAATAGTGTCTTGATGATCAACTGAGGCACATACTTATATGGTATCATAGGGTATACTTCTCAGTTCATTACCCAAACTTCCATTTGTGGGTGTTTTCTCCTACATTTTTACATTCTAGTCTTAAGTTTTTGTCACTTTACTCTGAGCTGTTGTACTAATTTTCAAATATTTGGACTTTCCTCTCCTTGCACTGCACCCACCCCTGTCTTTCCTTTACTTCTCCTCACATAATCACATACAGATCTCATAGTTATAGGCCTTCATTGTTGCAGTTTCAAATTGTACTGATTGTCTCCTTGAATATTATTAGGTTCCCACCCTCCTTCAGCCCACTGTATTTACAGTGTCTTCTCAGTGCTACCCCAGTGACTTTCCATTTTCAGTTCCTAGAGTGGGGACTACTACTGCGTAGTTCATTCCCCTTTGTAATTAGTAATAGTCATGATTTATTGATTTTCTTCCAAATTTTAGTTCCCAGGTTGTTCAGAGAGAATGAGATTTTTTAAGTGCAACAATAAAAGTAATGTGTACATTTGCAGCTATAACTCTTACTTGAGGATTTTCACAAAACCAAATAAAAACTAGCCTGAATGCAAACATATTCAGTAGTTGTTGTAGTGAAGCTTCCCTTATGTTTTCAACTCCAGCCAGCTTTTTCACACAATTGAAAGAGATCACAGAGGGAAGACAGTCCTGGAAACCTCCCTCTTGGCGTCTCAGCTGGAATATACAGGTTAGGCAGTAGAAGGGGAAGGGCTGGGGCAGTAATTCTGGTTCAGAATGAGGCCTGGGATGTCAGGAGGGCCTTGCTGGAGGGAGGGAAGGAGCAGGAAAGAACTGCCAGTGAAGTTCCTGGAGAATTTTCTTGGAAGTTGTTTCCTAAGAGCATTGTCACAAAATTCTGTTTTTATTTCCTTATTATCCTAATGTATTTCCTTTAATTTTGTGTTATTAACACTGGCATTATTTTGGCTTAAATTATATCAGCTATGAAGAACATATAAGAACTACCATATACAGCTGAGCTGTGATTATCAAATAAAGAAAACTCATAAGATTAAATGAAACCAAGTGGTGGAAGACTGAAGCAGGAGAATTATTTGTTTGAGACCAATCTGGACAGTTTGACAAGATACTGCCTCAAAAAGTAAACAAAAAATTTACATGAAAACAATATCATTTTCCTTTTCTCAACAGTGTTCTTACATAAATCTGTAAAACAGCTAGCTTAATGTTTTTGTCTTTACATTTTATTGTCCCTGGTAGATGCTGCTTTGGCTGGGTGGCCTAATTGGGTATTAAAGAAGGCATTTTCCTTTTCTTTCCCTTAAAAAAGTTTTTAATTACTTATACATAAGTGGAAGTAAAAAAATATTTTGCTAATTTTTCTTGCTATTAAAATTTCACTCTTAAGAAATTTCCCTCACACATTGAAGCACATGTTTATTAAAGTTTCATATTTTACTACATATATTAGTTCCTAAGATGTTCAAATATGTATAAAGTCCTGTTGGAGTTATGTTTTATTAGTGTTAATTTCAGTTAACAAAGAAAATAAATATAAAGGCATTAAATATCTAGACTTTCTTTTAAGTGGCCATTCTTGCTATCATTTTAAGATATAGAATTCTTTATATCCATTCGGTTTTGGATTGTGCATCACAGCATAGCTTGTTCTTAAATGAACGAATGTCCTGGTACTTTTCATGATGCCACTCAGGATCTTTGTGTTTGGTCTTGTTGTTTATACTGAGTATTTACAATTAACTGGTTCAACTTTTGAAAATAAAACAAAAGAAGTCTGTCCTTTGTACTAGTGATGATAAACCAGCTTGCTTTTTTTGGGGGTGGGGTGGGGTGGGGTTCTGGGGATTGAACCTAGGGGCGCTTAACCACTGAGTCACATCCCCATCCCTTTTTATTTTCTGAGACAGCTTCTCACTAAGTTGCTGAGGCTGGCTCTGAACTCATGATCCTCCTGCCTCAGCCTCCCGAGTTGTTGGGTTTATAGCCCCAGCTAGTTTACCATATTTTAACGTAGACATGATATGTTAAAGGATATATAGAGAATAGGACTTCATTTTAATATTGACTTCAAATAAAATGTTTCATAAGCCCAAATTTCCCTTTTTAAGCATTAATCTCTCTCCAGATTAGGTTTTATACATCAACTTAAAATTGTCACTATTCATTTATGTAGTTTTTACTCATTTTCTACTGTGTACTTAAAATATGCCATTTTTGTTGTTTTTTGAAAGACTGATTAAAATTTTTGAACATTAATAATTTTGTAGCATTAATAATTTTTCCCCTTTTTATTTGTCATTGCTTAATTAGGGCTGATGATATAATAGTTACTCTAAAATGGATACTATTTGGTAATCATAATGATCATTGTGCTATTTATTTGGAAATTTGGTGACTTGATATCAATAAAATGATGTTAAATGTGAGATTTATAGCAGAACATTTTCCCTACCATTACTAAATATGGTATGACTCATAATTTGTGTCATACCATAGTTTTCAATATTGACTGTTCATAAACAAAAGGAAAACTAGACACAAGTGCACAGGGGCTGGTAAAGGAAGAGAGAATCTACCAAATCAGGGACTATTTTGAGAAGCATCAGAGGATACTTTCCCACCCCTTGCTCCTTGCAACCTCTCTTGGCAGGACTGGAGGGCCTTGTCCAGACCAGCTTAGGTGGAAGAGAGGCCTAAGAGCAGAGTAGTTTTTGCATGTACTGAGGTTCTTTTTATTTTCCTCAGCCGGGGGTTTGCTACTAACTAGGCTCAGGATTGGGACAGCCAGATTGAAAGAAAGGAAAGCTATATTAGCGTTGAAAGTGACTGTTGGGAGTTTTGTTTTGGTTTGCTTTTTTGGTGCTGGGGATTGAACACAGGACCTCAAACATGTTCAGTGCCTGGTCTGCCACTGAGCTGCAGCCCCAGTCCCAAGTGTCAGACATTTTATGATTTTGTTTTGAAGACTGTCCTACACTGAATCCAAAAAGAACACCTAACATTTTCCTTCTTGGGATTCGTTTCTGAGAGAAATAGTCAATGAAATGTAAGAGTGCATTTTATCTAAACAAGTACATACAGAAACTCCCCCGACCCCCATTTAACTGCAGAACTTTACATGTGAATTTTATAGTGATTTGTAGGGTCTCTCATCATCTCTATCTACATGTGGCACTTCTGATCCTTTTATAGCATTTGACAGATACTTGTCAGGGGGAATCTAGCCAGGGGGTCATGGATAGATCTATGCACATTTAGTCCGGTCACCAGAAAAACAACACAAAGCTCATCCTGCTAATGGTAGCTTGTTAGCTTGTGTGACTTGATGAGATGTTGATTTTTGATTATGAGATTTGATTCACTTGTTTAATTTTGATTAGTGGTGTTCTGTTCTGAGATTAAAAAAAAAAAAACAGACAAAAGACTTGGATTCTTTCCAAATGTGTCTTTGATGTGACACTTCTGGGGATTAGTGAGGAGTGACAGATATTTAGTGTTTTTCCACCTGATGATTATTTGTGGGTCATAGTTGTCTACCAGATTCTCACAGATTACGACAGTTAATGTGCCCAGAGAAACATCCTTCAATATGACAGTTAATCTAGTTAGGCTCTCGAACCTCAGTCTTCAGATGCTGTGGATTCCTGAGAGTTAGGATCACCATCCAGCACAGCCTCTGCACTCTTCTCACTGGTATCACAGAGCTGCTCTTAACACTTGGACCATTTGATTTTTCTGTGTTGGTGTGAGGTGAACACAGAGCTAACATTCTCTGTGCTTTTTTTCCCTTAGAATTGTTCAAACTGTCAAAACTCCTGAGTCAGCAGTGCCTTTGAGTTATGCTAAGATATAGACTCCACTATTTCAGTGCTGAATCCACACAGAAACTTAATTGGTTAAAATTTTTTTTTGAAAACACTTGTGGATGATTTGAAAAGTGCTTATGTTTGCTTTGAAATTTCCAAAGCTAAAATCATGCATTTGTAGTCCGTGGTGTGACTACTAGAATACAAAGCTGATTTATTCTCGTGGTGGTTAAGATCCAGGCATTACGAGGAGGGCCTCCTTCTCTTGCAGTTGGTCAAAGGAAGAAGTGGCATATAGTACAGTGTTGTCCTTCTCCGTCTCGGGAACTCTTAATGCTTTCTTGACACATTTGTTTGGAGAAAATATTCTTAAAACATGGACATCTGCTTTGCATGCCATGGTAAGAATCTTTAGACTGCACATGAATATTGCATTGAATTAACCCTTTTAATTAGGCTTCAGAATTGTTCAAGAAGAAGGGCACAGCTTTGTGGCAAGGTGCCAAACACATGCCAGTTTGAATAAAATACATGCCTGTTACTTTTCCCCTTTCCCACTGTCTGAGCATCAAGTCATTATGCTTTAGGTTGGGATGAGAAAGAGGAATCTGCCAGTACTAGGGGTGTAGGGGTTGAGGAGAGTGGTTTCATTCCTGGATATATATTTTATACACAATCAAAATAAAAAGAATGTATGCACACCTTCTATGAAAAGCCAAATGAAGGGTGCACTCTTAGCTCCAGGTTTTACATGCCCATTTTAATTAAGGAATTAAGGACATATACACAGATTATGTTAACCTGTTTTAAAGCATGCTGTGCTTTTTTTAAAAAAGTAGACTTCCTTGATAATGCATTTCTTTTTCTATTACCAAACATGATTAATGTGCTACATAGTGTTAACTTTGCTCTTTCCCCAAAGACATCAAATGGGAGGCAGCATGTAGAAACTAAATTATTCGGAGAGGAGTCAGTGATTGATTTAAATATAAAAGGATTAATTGGTCCCTGAACCAGACTATTAAACTGTACTGTGATCTTGACTGAAAGTGGAAGAATTACAAGTGCATTGCACAGAATAAATTAATACATTTTTCATGGCTTTAATCCTTTTTTTCTGTATTGCTTATTGTGGTTTTATGTACTGTGCTCCATTGTATGCTTAATTGATGCTGAGGGGATTCAGTGTATAATGATTAAATAGGATAGAGGGATAGAACCATCACTGAGTTTTAAGGTGGTCCAGTTCTTCCAAGATGGCTAAAAGAATATCCATGAAATGAATATTTCTATAAACTCTATCTATAGAACCATCCTGACTTCAGGCACTGATGTTAAATGTTACTAAATAAGAAATTTAAAGATTGGATTCTGTGGGGTTATTGTTCAAGATGGACATCAGCTAACAGTGGGTAAAGCTAGCCCTTTATCTTTGGAAGAACTGAGTTGAGGCTTTAACTCTTGAGGGTAAATGATGTAAAGATACCATATTCAGAGAAATTTTTCTTTTTTTATAATTATTTCTGTTCAAACTATTTATTTTTCTCATGCCAGATACTTCAGCCAGACAGGATGCAGCTTTTTAAAGCTACCAGCCTCATCTGTCTTTTCAGAGTGAAGAAATACGTGTTTACTGACCTTTGTTAGGTTGATGCTATTATGTAAATAGAATTCATGTAAATTATGCTTTTTAAATAGTAATCCTGATGGTAAAACAAGAGCAGAAAAGTTTAGCACAAGGGACTGATTTGAGAATTAATGTATTTGTAGCTTTACTAACAATATGAATTTCAGGTTTCAGAGTAATGTTTTCTCTGTATCTTTACCCTGTTGCTCTCCCTATAACTTGATGGACGTCGGCTTTCAGTATTTCCTTTCTTTCTGTGTAATCAGTCCACTTGGGCTATTTTAAAACAGGTGCAGTTTGTGTGATAATCAAGGTACAGATTATTGGGATGTGAGGATTGAAGCCCTGTCAAAGATCCTCCTGTCCCTGTACTCTTAATGTGCTTGTTTCTTTCCCACACTTTTAAGGATAACAGATATCCTGCCTTTCCTGCTAGCCAATTTTTCTTTTAAAGCCTAGTTAGAAAGTTGTCTTAATAGTGAATGAAGTCAGCTTTTCTCTAGGGTCTATATCCACTGTATTTGGCTGGTGTTCCTAAACTTCTAGTAGTATTGACCAGTGTATTTCCATATTTTGATCAATATGTAAAACTAATATTTGTTACTATCAGGGAGGTTATATACTATTACAGCAATGATTGTAAAATACATTGCTAAGTAAAATAGGTTTTGTGGCATGGTATACGTGAATATAACTTGTGCATTAAAGACTTTATTTTTTTTCTCTAATTGCCTTATTTTTTGGTTAAATATGTCCACTACCTTCACTTGTCATGAAGGTTGGTTTAAAGTTCTTCTAGCTATTAATCTACCTACTTATTTTTGATGTGTTTCATTTTGCACACAGTATCCTTTTAAACTGTGGCATCCAGAATTAAACTGAACATTCCAAGATAAAGCTGGAGCAGAATAGATTTTGTAGCTCCCTTGTTCTTAATTGGTGTGTGTGCGCTCACTCAACATGCGTGTGCATGCACTAGGGATTGAACCCAGGGCACTTTACTACTGAGCTGCATCCCAAGCCCTTTTATATATTTTATTTTGAGACAGGGCCTCCATGCTACGTTGCTGAGAATGGCCTTGAACTTGTGGTGCTTCTCCTGCCTCAGTCTCCCAAGTTGCTGGGTTTATAGGCATGTGCCACTGCTCCCAGAATAATTGGTGATTTTTAACATTTTCTGCTCCAACCTGTCTGATATATAGAGTTCTTGCTCATTAATAATAAAGACTTCCTAAGCCCCAACTTTTCAGGAAAACATGGACTTGAAAAGCAGCCTTTCATGAGGATTCTGTCTCCCTACCCCAAGCATCAGTGCTGTGACTACTTCACATCCAGTTCATCTGGGCGTCTTAGGAGTGCCTTTGCTGCTTTTGCCCCTCTGGAGTTCCATCTTGTTACTAGTTAAAACCCCTTCTAGTTCTTCTTTGGGGTGTTCTAAACTTATACAAGCTAGAATTGACTTTTAGGCTTATTGTCTGCATGTACTTGGGTTGAAAATTTTTCACTAGCTGGACATTGTTTCATTTAAGTTGTTGCTTAAAATTTAATAATGAAATCATGTTGTCTGCACTTGATACAGCTCTGTGTTGCCTTAAAATCTGCTTGCTTACAATAATAATATTTAGTTTTCATTAGGAAAAAGGTGGGGTTACCTTAATAATAGTTATAATAAAATATTTGTTCACTAGTAATGAACTTGTGTAGTTGATAATTAATGATTTACTACAAGCTTCCTTAGAAATATTATGTTACAAATCTAGTCTTTGACAAATTCCATTTGACTCTCCTTTGACTTTGTGATAATTTCAGTCAGGCCAAATTATAAGTTAGGAATCAGGACACTTATTTGCTGATGATCCAAATTGATTTTTTTTTCCTTTTAAATATTATTGAATTAGGAGGGCATAGTCTCTTTCTTCACCCTTTAACAAATTCATACATTGATGTTTTGTTCACTGAACTGATAGATTTCCAGTGAACTGGTTGATTTCCAGTCCTGAAATGAGCTTATATTAGTAGATAAAATTTTGTCAAAGTCAGACAGTGATATATCTAATGAATGACCAGGCTTATCCAGAGAAAAGCAATGACTATCACTTTTCTTCCCCACCTTTGTTAGCATTATGAAGGAAGAAAATTGCTGTAAGTGGAAATCTCTAAATTTAATGTAAAATAGCTTGCATGATTATTTTATTTATTATTACTTACTCTTTAGGTTGTGGTGTTAATCAGATTTGTAGGTATGATTACTAATTAGAAAACCTGGTATCATTCAGATAACAATTTGATTCAAATAGTGTTATATAATTTCATTATTTGTTTTCGGCCATTTTGTTATTAAGTGAATTTTCCTCTTTAGCAACATAGTTTATAAGGAGAATATATGAATTAATTAATTAGATTTATCTAAATTAAATGAACCCCAAATGGAAGTGTGTGTTTGTGCAGCAGAGTTAAGTTTCTGTTACAAAAACAAAGAAAAAGAAAAATGTTATCTTTTTTTGTTCTCTTTATCCGTCATTAGGAGAACTATTAGATGTGTGTCACATACTAGCTTAGTAATATACATATATATTACATAGTATATATTTACATATATATGTACATATATGTAACACATATATACATATAACCTATAACATGTGTGCATGTGTGTCTGCACACACACACACATATATAAAACCTCTTCCCCACCTCTCTTGGAAGAACCTGAGGGTGGGAAGGCAGTGGTTGAGATGTGTGGCTTCTCTCTGAATCTGCAGTTTCATAGTCAGACCTCAGAGCTGCCACTTGTCTCTGTGATTTGCAGTACTGTCTGAGTGAATGTTTCCCTGATGTTGGTGTCTTGCCCTGACCTCTTTCCTTAATTCCACACTAATGTGTCTGACTTCCTGCCTGATGTCAACTGCTGGCATGTCCTATCAGCTCTATTTCTATAATGTATCTTGAATCTGTGGCTCTGTTCTATTTCTCCTTCCCAATCTAAGGCACACTTGCTTCTCACATGAGCTCTCATCCTAGCTGTTCTCCCTATTTCTGCCCTTACTCCTTCACAATAAATGCTAACTAAAGTAATCTATTCATAATAGAAATGATACCATGGTAATTGCTTTCTTTAAATCCTCTGGGGGGGTCTATCAGGGTGTTAAGAATAAAATTCAAGCTCTTTTGCATTGTTTAAAGACTTCTGTGATCTGGCCCCTGTTCACCTCTCTAACATCATTTCATCTGCCTCTCTCTTCTATGTATAAGTTTGAACACAGCGCCCATTCTGTTCCCCAGACACATAACTGTTCCCTCTACCTAGGGCCTGCCTTGGTATTTACTGTTCATTTCTCTTAGATCTCACCAGAGCTGGCTTCACACTTTCACCTCCTCAAAGGAGCCTTCCTGTCTATGTGTCCTCTCTTCTTCTGTTCCTGCCACTGCCATGCCATACTTAAACACAGAATCTTGTTTTTTTTTTTAAATTTATTTTTCTGAAATTATTTTCTAAATGATTTTGAACCTGTCTTCCTGCCCCAGCAGAGTGCAGGTTTTTGAGAACCAGGGCTCTGGGCCTTTCTCACTATATTGCACTTGGCGCTTGGGCCAGTGCTTGCACGTTTGTTGAGTGAACAAAAAGTTGCTTAAGCTACTGATTCTTTTTTTTTTTTTTTTTTTTTTTTTTTTTTTTTTTTTTT
>NW_026000138.1:6100109-6250418 GCF_001458135.2 Marmota marmota marmota
GCCGCGGGGCGATTTGCTGAATAAGCAGTTACCCTCCGTGCGACAAACCTCTCGCGTTTGAGTCCCCGTAGCCGATCCTCGTGCGATGGAAATCCTTCCTCCAGGTTCCGGAGCACCCCACTATTGCTGGAAATTCCTAACAAGATATCCTTTAGCCGTCCTGACTTGTCATACTCCCACACAGTGAAGCAGCACACGGGGGTAATGCACTCCCCTCGCCGCCATCTTCCAAATCCCCCGCTACTGATTCTTAATAACGAATGCCAAGAAGTTCTCTGTCAGAATCTTTCATTTCTAAGACTTTTAGAAATTAATGCTTTAAAAAAATGTAAGTGTTGGTAATTTGAACCATTTGTTTTTTTGTTTTTTTTTTTAAAGTGACCAGATGCTGATTATATATGACTGTCATTGAATGTACACATGAGGATAGTTTGAAGAGTTTGTATTTATTGGGTATCCCTGGAGTATATAACAGCTTTCCAGGTGCTAAATCACCTGATTTGTATTTTCTGTTTGTTCCTTTACCTAGATGCTCATGCCATCCTTATATTGAATGACTGCTGGTTCCAACATCCCACTCTTCCTGTATATTCTTTTTTTAAAAAAAATTTATTTCTTCCTGTATATTCTGTCAGTTGAATTTACTTTTACTTCCTAAGAATCAAAGTAATTCTATTTAGCATTTGTATTACATATTGTAAAGTGCCCAGTGACCATTGTCTTTACATAGGCTGTAAGAAAAGCATCTTATGTTTATTTTCTGCTGGTTTTAGCCATCAGATTTATGTTAGAGATAGGGGAGTTGAGATCCTGAGCAATGCTATTGATTGAAGGCTGCACAGTGTTTTGATTAAAGAAAGAGAAAGCCTAGCTTCTAGTGTAGCCCTGTGGCATGAGAAGAGTATGGAAGATAAATACTTGCTGATAACAGCATTCTACCAAATAAGTGTCAGATCCAATTTTATTTCCCCTTTGCTGGAAAACTGTGACCTCCTTTGAGTACTGGTGAGTGAGACATTTTGCAACAGTGCTGAGTATGAAAGGCTGTGCTCTCTGGCGGGCAAATGCCAAATGTTGGAAAGCCTTTAAAGAACTTGCCAAGCCACAGTGAGTGTCAGCTGCTGACACTCACTCTGAAATAGAGTTATCTCAAAAGGTAAATTTCTTTCTGGCATTGTTTTCTGTAGGCAATATTGTAAAAAATGTAACTGGGACTGTTACAGTGAATAGGGACAACAAGTAATTTCATGATGTTGTATTTTTTCATTTATGTATCAGCTTCTGTGAAATAAATAACACTATTAATTTCTTAGAGTTCTAGGGGAGAGTGAGAATGAAAATAAATCTAATTCTTCCCTTTCTTTTTTTATCATGGTTCATCTCATTCTAAATGTATTTAAAGTAGTTTACATTTAATAAATGGAATGAGGTAGAAAAATCAGATGAGGAAATATGGATAGAAGGAAGAGTAAGTGTTCACATCCATCTGTGATGGAAAGTGCAGCTAGTGGGGTGTGGGGAAGCAACATACCATGCAGACCAAGGCTTCCGAGGAGTCCCAGGACTTGTTAAATAGGCTTGCTTCTCTGCTGCTGTTTGCTTGACTGTAGAGGTGAAGTCCTCCTTGCTGTTGTTTACCTGGTGAATGGTAGCATATTGGAACTCCCATCTGCTTATGCTTTCTTGGCAGGTCACTTCTGCTGGTGAGCTGGGTATGGGAATCTAGGCAGATGTCAGAGGTCTGTCCCTACATTTCTTTCAAGCTGGCAAGAACTTCACTATGACTGCCACTCATGCTCCCCATGGGTGTCAGAATCTGTCATAATGGTTGGATGTTTTTGTTAAACATAAGCAAACATTTCATGATTTTAAGATATACTATAAAAATATATTTTGTAATTTAGGAAGATCCAACATTTTAGTTTAGCAGTAGGGTGCTATGGAGACAGGCTAGTTTATGTTCTTAGTCAGCGACTCAGACAGATCTAGCTGACTCATTTCAGTGCCTGTGAATCCTTTATTATTTTTATTTTTTTATTTATTTCTTACATACATGACAATAGTGGAATGCATTACATTCATAAGTATCCATTCACAGCACAATTTTTCGTAATTCTGTATATAAAGTATATTCACAGTATACAGTGCCTAGTTTTTTTTTTCTGTCCATTCATCATTAGGTATTTAATTTTATTAAGAGAATTCTGTAAAAACTTGACAATAACTTAGGCATGAGTTAATATAAGTACCTGTTGGTAACCTGCACATAGAGCTCTATAGACTGGATCTTAGTATTCAGAGTGGATTAAGTTTTTGATATTAAAAACAGAAAACATTGAAGATTATTTTGAATTTAAATATGTTCATCTTCTGTCCTGCCTCAGCAGTATTCTACTGTGGGAAAAGTCCAGACTTCAGGTCTCAGGGCTATGCTGCTACCCTGTGAAATTAAATGAACTTCCTGAAACTTTACTTTCTTCATGGATAAATAAAGAATCAAATAAGTTTTCTTTTGCTTTTTCCTACTAACCTATGGCCTGTTGTGATCCAGGTATGCTGCTGGCATTGTTGGTATACAAGCTTTCATTTAATCCGCCTAGTTTTTAAATGAGAAAAATTTATGTGGTTCTCCATCAGTCCCTCTGTATCCCCCACCCTTTATTTCTGTCTTTCAAATGGAGGGACCCTCCCCAACACCTGCAGGAAAAAAAAGGATGAAAGGTTTTGTTTTATGCTTAAAAAAAAAAAAAAAATTCCAAGCATGTCTTAAAGTGAGCAGTGAAAGTACGTTGGTTGTTTTGGGTTACCTAATATAAATGTCACTTTAATCTATATATTCTTCCAGCCACACTCCTGTTGAATTTTTAAAGAGCTGTCCAGACTGTGACTAGATAATCTGGCCTAGTTCAATAATCTCAAGGGAGATATTAATAAGATGACTTTCATAAGCCTCAGAGTTTGTGTATGTTCACTTCTGGTTTTTCAAGCACACATACACATCTCTGACTAAAATAGCCTTATGTCTATTTTGGCATCTTTAAACCTTCAAACTCTTCTAGATTTTGAATCAAGGTTACATTGAGTCACAGCCTCTTCTCACTGTTACTTGCTTTTAGTGAGTGAGGTACCCAGGGAGGAGCATTAAGTCCTTTAGTCCACCAAGGCTCTGCTTTTGTATTAACACAGGCACACTGCTTCTGCTCTGGCACCACTGCAGGAATAGTAGACTGTGATCTGGAAGAACTAATGTACCATCCAAGTGCCAATTTTACTGCCAGGGAAGGGCAGCAAAGAGCAATCTAATTGTGCTCATTTGTGTGTGTGTATGTGTGTGTGTGTATCTGTCTGTACACATGTGTGCATTATATATACATATGGATTATATGTATGTGTGTATGTGTGTGTGTGTATATATATATATAGAGAGAGTGTGTGTGTGTATATATATATATAGAGAGAGAGAGAGAGCACACTTTTGTATATGTAGGTGAAGTATTCAGTGACACAATTTTGAATTTAACAATGTAATTGGTAACTTTTTCATAGGAGGGTGATTATTCATAGTACTCTAATGCTAATTCAATGGTTAGAATAAAGTAAATAAATCTTTCATTTAAAGATATGCATGAGTAACTTTCCCTGGACATTTTAATTGGCCTTTTAATCAGATTTAACTTATAATTTAAAGTGAAGATACATGAAATAGTAAAAGTGTTTCAAAAAAATTTTAAATAATATAAGCAAATCTTATTATTTGGATATTATAATGCCACTCTCTTTTGAAACGGAGGTAAAAGTTAAGGCCTATGGAATAAGAGAAAACAGTATACTTGTGAGCAAAGATCTACATATAGTCTTTGTGAGGGCTGCCAGAATAAACTGAATATTTTTAAGGAAAGGAAACCATAAAGTTAACATTAGAAAATATTCCCAGATGAGAATCTATAAAGAGGCAAATTGCTTCTGGCAAGAGGTTTAGTTAATGACAACTTCGAAAATCTTAAGATGATAAGTTCATAACACAGAAAGCATTTAGATAAAATTATCTAAATGCATTCTGCATTGTGACTCTGTTATCAAAACACTTTTACACCATGAAAAGAACAGGAGTTTATTAATATTCATAATGCATTTTTGAAAGCACATGTAATAGTTGCATTCTGAAAACTCACTCTAAGAAGTGAAAGTATCTTTTTTTAAAATAATAATTAGAATATTGTATAAGAATAAAATGATCTGGAATACCAGTCCTTCCTTTTTTGCATTTATGCAACTCCTTTCCCACTTACCCCAGTTACAACCCATGCCAATTAAACAGCCTTAAAAGGTGCCTTTTAATAAAATAACTGGAAATTACAAACTTGTTACCTCCTATTAATAACTAGTTCTCACTTTTAAGGTATTCACTGCATTTATCAGTTGTTCTTGCTCGTCCTATCATGGAACTTTCTGAAAAAAAGGTAAACTAATTTTCAGTTTTAACTAAAACTGCATTCATCCATTTGGTGGCTGTTAAGTGCTATGTGTAGTATTCTCTGCTTGGTGCTTGGAATACAGAGGATAGTAGGATAGACATTGTTTCTTCCTTAAGGAGAGACTATCAAAATAAGTTAAATAATTGCGATTATTATAAGCCATATGAAGGAAACAAATTAGACTCATGAATTGATGTAGTAAGAGATAAAGCTGGCAGGATAAAATGGAACCAGATTTCTTTCCCTATTGTAATATAGTTTCAGTTTTACTTACTGGACCTCTGTAAGTAATATACTTTCAGCTGGTTAGGACAGTAAGATAGATTATATGATATTTTATAAATTATAGGAGAACTTATCTTGCTAGCCCTCCCCTTCTCATGGATTTGGGTCATTTCTTATAGAAATGTGGCATTCTTTACATTGTTTTGGGTACAGAATGATACATGATATCGAATGACAGAGAGGGCCCTGTGGAGGCTGGAGAGGGAGCTCAGAGTGTACCAGCCCTGGGAGCCAGGGCTTCCTGTTCACCTCCCTTCCAGGATGCCCGGGAGGGTTTAGGGTTCTGCTCTGCCTAGCTACTCACTCAACTAGTAGAAGGAATTTCTCTAGTCATTGTCTTTTCATATTTATATAACTCATGATTCCTACTTTAGAGAAATATAAATATGTTATTTAAAACCCTGATGTCTATGAGGCAGGAGCCAGGAAATTTGATTACTCACAATTGATATTGCTATATTTACCAAGGAGTTACTTTTGAAACAAAATATTTCAGTGGCCTTTTTCTTAGTTTGATTCTGAAAGAAACAGATCTTTGATGCTCAGATCAAAGATGAAATATGATAATAAAGCACCTACTGTGAAGGGGTGTAAGCATTAATAAATTTCCCTAAGTCATGTTATATTCAAATAATTTCTTATTTGAAAAAAGCTTAATAAATTGCTGTATGATCACCTCTCTATCAATGGTATTTGTATAGGGCACTTGAAATGACATTCTATGAACAAAAGTAAGCCCAGGTGTTTATTAGTTGTAAAATAATTATCCCAGCATTTGGTTTGCTTTTAAAATCCTTAATATGAATGTGTTCCAATACTATCATTATGTTCTCTGATGTGATTTTTGAAAAACAAAGTTCAGTTGATCTCCATCTCACAGACACATACAGACTTATACTCCTCCTCCTACCTCCTCTTCTCTCCTTCTCTTATTTCCCCCTCCCTCTCCTTTTATTTCTCTTTCTTCCCCTTTCTTTCTGTCATTCTCTCCTCCTACTTTCTTCTTTTCTTTGTCTCTTTCTTCCCCTTTCTCTCCCTCTTTTCCCCTATTTCCCTTTGTTTCAGTATCTTAGAAAGAAAGAACATGATACAGAGAAAGCCTTGTATTTATAAACAAGTTTAGATCCATGGTACCTCTGAGCATGTGGTTCAGGTACCCGAAAAAGAAAGTGATGAGCTCTCTAGGGGCAAAATAAAAAAAGGAGCTGTGGGGGTGACTTTAAATTATGTGGTGAGGTTAGATAGGCCTTGCTGATGTGGTGACATTTAAGAAAAGCGTGCAGGAAACGAGAGGGAGAGCTCTACTGATACCTAGGAAGGAGAGTTCCAAGCAGAAGAACAGCAAGCTTAAATAGTGATTGTGTCATTTTTAAGGGTAGTGGAAAGCTTCTTGGGCTAGAATGGAGAGAAGAACAGAGGAGAGACTAATAGGCAGTTTGGTCCGAAAGGTAAGTAGGACAGGGCATTGAGGCTTACTGGGTTTTTGAGTTCACAATCACTATGGTTTAATAATAAATATTAGTGATACTGGTAAGTTACGTCTCTCATTTTGTTTTCCTTCAAATTATGACAGCTTTTCTTGATTGTGTTCTTTTGTATATATTTTAGAATCAGTTTATCTAACCACTTGCTGATATATTGGTAAGAATTGTGTTGACTTTATAGATCAGTTTAGGGGGAGCTCCTGGTTGTTATGATATTACTTCATATCCAAGAATATGTTGAATCTTTTAAAAGATTTTATATCTTCTATTTTATTCTTCAACAGAATATTCTGTAAATTTTTCTGTAGAAGAATAAAATGTCGTGGGCTGGGGATGTGGCTCAAGCGGTAGCAAGCTCGCCTGGCGTGCGTGCGGCCCGGGTTCGATCCTCAGCACCACATACAAACGACAGATGTTGTGTCTGCCGAAAACTAAAAAATAAATATTAAAGAAAAAAAAAAAGAAGAAGAATAAAATGTCGTTTACTGATTTATTTTCTATGTATCTTACAGTTCTTTTTGCTACTGCTAATGGGGTATATTTTTTCAATTGTTTTGTAAGTATTTTGTTTTACAGTTGCTGATTTTGCTTCTACCAACCTTATGAACTTTTAAATTATTTTTTAGTGCTGTTAGTCTGGAAATTATCTTCCTAGAGAACTTTAGAGAATTTTATTATCTATACATGTAGTGTTACTTCTTCCATCCTGATTTTTATACCATTTTTTTCTTGTTTTATTGCATTGAATTGGACATCTGAGACAGTGTTGTGTAGAAGACTAAATACTCATGTCTAGTTCCATTTTTTTTTTAAAGAGGATCCTTCTAAAGTTTGAACAGTCAGCAAGAGAATTACTTTATCTGTTTAAGTTAGTTCCTTTCAACTCCCAATTTACAGAGAATCATTTTTAATAATTACTGTCGATCTTTTTGAAATTTGATACTTTTTTCTTTATGTATTGAGATAGAGTTTTTGATTTTTTTTCTCCTTTATCTGTTACTGCATGGTAGTACAATCAGATTTGCTGATGTTAATCCATCACATCATTTGTTGAAACAATTTGAATAAGAGAATTGAGCGAGTCTAGGAAGTTTGTGGAACCCTTCTTAGTTGGTGTTGAGATGGATGGATGATTATTTTTTATTATTTTGCAATAGTAGGGATTGAGCTCAGGGGTACTTTACTGCTGAGATACATCCCCACCCTATTATAATTCTTATTTTAAGACAAGGTCTCACTAAGGGGGTGGGGGCATTGGCTGCTTTAGGTGGAAGGTGAAACCAGAGAGAGGTGACAGATAGAAGATTGCACAGAATGCAGTTTGTTGGGAACTTACTGGGAGGAAAATGTCTAGGATGGTCATAAGTTCAGTGTATTCCCCCAATTTGAGTCAGAGGGATGGGAACTATATGGTCGGCAGGACAAAAATAACTTTCATTCAAGTCATAATTACTTGATTTATCTCAAGCTCCTATCAAAGAAGTCAGTCAGGCACATTCTTGGCGCTCGGTGCACAAAGGTCTGGTGGTGAAGCTCCACACACTACCTGAAGTAATGGCTTCCTTCATTCACAGTAAGCTGGGGACCTGCCTGGGAAGCCTAGTGGGGTACTCAGGCAGGCGCTACGGTCACTGCCCAGGATGGTTATAGTCAGGTCAGACTGGATTTTATTATTCTCATCCTTCTTTTGTATTGTGTTTATACTTTTTTTTGTTTCTCAACTTCTTGATTTGAATTATTAGACTTTTTCCTCAGCATTTAGGTATGTAAATTATTCTCTTAGTACTGTTTTCTTTCAGATTTTGACATGTATTACTTTGGTTTCATTTAGTTTTAAATATTTTGTGATTTCTGTTGTGATTTCCTCTGTAACCTATGATTTATTTAAGGAGTACATGTTTAGGTTTTCAAACAAAAGGATTTTATTTTAACCTATTTTTAAGCTATTGCTGTCTATCTAAAACATACTGTTTTAGAGAGTGTGTAATATATACGATATCATTATTTCTTTGAAATTTGAGACTTGTTTGGGGTCCTATTACCCATTCAATTTTAAGAGACCTTTCTTCTGTTCTTGGAAAGAGAATTGGTTCTCTGTTTATGAAAAGCCAACATATATATATACATATACACACATGTATATATGTTTCTCATTCTAAACTTTTGTATTCTTAATAGCTTGCTTATTAAATTATGAGGAAAATATATTAAATATTAATTTTAAATCTGTTACTTTCTTCTTAACCTTTTTAAAAAAATCTTCATATATTTTTAAGCTATATGTAATACATTTATGATTGTTTAAATTTCCCGTTGAATTCCTGTTTTTTTTTAAAATCTGAACTTAAGCTTAAAACATGTTTTATTTATTGTTATTTCTATAAACTAGTAGTATTTTCGTTAGGATTCGTGTAACATATGATTTTCTACCTTTTATTTTCATTCTTTTGGATGATTTTACTGAAGCAAATGGAGGAAAGAATGAAGATTATAAGTGAAAGAGGATGAGGATGGGAGCAGCTTCACAAAGAAAAAGAAATATCTAGGACTCTAGGGAGAAAAGTGAGATAGGGTTTAATTGCAAATGTGTTTGAGGTCGGAAAGAAGTTGAGTAATTACCTGAATCAGACTAGACTTGCTGAGTAAAGAGAAAAGAATCATCAGTGTTGAGAAGACCTGTGATACCTTGTCAAGAAGCGTGGCTGGCATTGGGGTTGTAGCTCAGTGGTACAGCATTTACCTAGCATGCAGGAGGCTCTGAGTTTGATCCCCAGCATTGCCACCAAAAAAAAAAAAAAGCAAGGCTCCAATTTTAGTTGGAGTGAACTTATATTGTTTTGATCCTGAATAATTATTTGGTACTATCATCTGTACTACTACAGTAAGGGAAGATAGTAGACTTGATGCAGAGGCTGGTTTAAATTGCATAGTGTGTGTTTATGTTAATGAGAGGATGTATTGTATAGGAGCAAAGCAGTGTTTCTAAAGTAGAAAGTCTTGGATGCACTTTATACACTGTGCTCAGGAGGACCCAAGCTCTGCCCAGCTGTGCTCTGAACTTGTTGGATCCGTTGGCTCATACTCTGCCTTTCCTCTGATCTAGAGGCTGATCTTTTTGATAATCTCTAAAAGACCCTTTCAGTTTTCAAATAATGAGGGTATCTGAAACAGAGTTGAGTGATTAAAAAAGGTTCAAGTTAAAGTGGGTGATTGGTGAAAAGCAGCAAGAATAGATAAGGAATTGGAAATAAAGATTTATCTTCTAACTCTAAAATACCTCTATACATCATCATATGCCTTTAATTATACTTGTAGAGTTCCCTATTTTCACTGTTCTTTAAAATCTGATCTCATTTTACCAATATAAAATATCAGTTGGTAGGAATTTAAATGAACAACTGTGTTTATACATGAACTAACTAATGGAAAGAACATTAAATTCGAAGGCTAATCCACTTGTGCCTCTAAATGTGTCATTGGATAAGCTAAACTCTTTAGCTCTATTTTTGTCGTATGTAAAGGAGGAGAAGCTAGTCTTTGTATAAAACCACCTGAATTTGATTTTTAGATAGGTTTTTTAGAACAGAGAAGTATGATTGTTATCTAACTTCATTTTATCAAGATGTGGCATATCTTTTAGATATGTCTATGGACAAGAAAAAGTAAATGGGTGACAACACTCTGGTGAATTTATAACTTGGCAGTTTTCTCCCAACGTGTATCACAAGGTGGTGTGATCGTTTTCACTGTTTGAAGCAATGCCATGGATAAAGATATTGATGGCTTACTGATCAGATAACCAATATGTTGGATATAGAATCAAAATCAGTGATGATCTTAGCCAAGAGCCAGGTATGACAAGCTGAAGCATCATGAGTTCCTCTAATGGGCCAGCAAGCACATTGCACGAGGACAGAGTCAGATGCTTCCTCTGATCCTCCCTCCATTGCTCTCTGTGTAACGTGGCCACACATTGAACAATACAAAAGAATATTGTAAATTATCTCTCACCTAGTCATGCTCCTTCATTCCCCAAAGCAGCCCAGTGTTATTAGGCTTTTTAAAGTGAATTGTTCCTGGAAAAAAAAAATTATGTCACTAACAAGCAAATTCCTGTGCATGTATTCCCCCCTTTCTCATTTTATAAAAATGAAAGTATATTATTCATATTATTTTGAACCTTTTTTTTTTTTCGTTCTCTTAACAGTTTTTGTTGGGGTTTTTCCATGGTAGTATGATCATTTCCTTTTAAGTGGCTGCACAATATTACTTTGTAGGGATATGCCATAGTTCAGTTAACAGGTCTTCTACTGATGGCTATTTTGGCTGTATTCAGACTATTAAGAGAGGGTTGTAATCAGAAACTGCTCAGTAGTTTTATCTGTGGCATAAATTTTTAGAAGTGGTATTGCTAGGTCAAAGTGGAATTCTACTTCCTAGAATTAGTATTGTCATTTCTGTCTGACCTCTGACTGCATGTTATCACTGGGGGAAAAAAATAGAACTTAATTGCTAGAGAGGGTTTTAGTTACTTTCAAATCCAGTAATTCTGTGAGTGTAGTTCTTAGACCTGGAACAGTAGCAGCATTGCTTGAGAAATTGTTAGAAATGCCTCTCCAGCCCACATCACTCTCAATTCTCCTGAATCAGAACCTCTGGGGGCCTGGCGGTCTGTGCTAACAGTTGCTTATTATCTATAAGGAAATTATCAGAGAGATGCAGTAACTTGCCAGAAAGTATACAGTTATTGATGGCCTCTGGTACATTTGTATTATGACTTGCCATTTTTCTTTTTTCTTTTAGTTGTCTCTTTTAAACTTTTTTTAGAGTTGTCAATATTAAAAATAGGTGCTTGCATCATTCTTTGTATTTACTAGTTGATAGCTAAATGTTGGTTGAGTTTATTTTCACACACAGGTTAGAATAATAGAGAACATATTCTGTAGCTACATTCTATGTCTGGAACTCCCACCAGCTTCTTTAAATTAAGTTACTGAATACACAGGATACTGGGATAGAAAAGGATGAGTCATTTCAAATCCTTGGCTAAAATTTATAGCTAAAAGATTAGCCAGTCCACAATCAGTAAAACTGTATTTTGGTTCTATTATATACTATACATGTTGAGTGTTGGAAATATTGTGTTTCTAGTGTCATTATCATAAAGGAAGAACATTTTTACTATTAATATTGTTTGATTCCTATGTACCTTTAGGTTATGTGCAAATTTTCCTCACATGCTGAACTTGAAACTTCGAAGTATGGTGTCAAAGATTTAAACCCCTGCCTCTCCCCACCAATTTTAGCTACTATATTGCTTGGCTATACTAAATACCCATACCAAGACTGCATGTATCCTATTGGTGAAATTTCACATTATTCTAGTAAAACCAAAAAAGTCAGTATTTCAACATATGTATCAAAGAAGAATATGTATATATCACTGTGTGATAGGGTGATATTCTTATCACTTTCATTTCACATTTTCTTTAAAGCGTTATTATTTTACATTAAAAATAAAACTTAAAGATGAGTAGTACTCAGAATATACTTTATGATATATTAAAGAACTTTTAAACAGAAACAACTTCTTAGAGATGATTTTTAAAAATGGTGGTTTCCTGGCCTTGTTTAGTAATGTGATTTTGGTTTATCGGGCAAGTGCTCCTATGAGCTATTTTGAGGAATGGGGATTTGTTATGCCTGGCCGAGGGCCAAAGTTAACAAGTTTGAAGGAATGTGCTACTATAGTAGTATTGAAATTCTTTTTCTCTACTAAACTCCCCCCCTTTTTTTTTAATCAGTTTTTAGCTCATTGTGTAGAAAACAGAAGTGGAATGCTTCAATAATTTTTTGGTGATCAGAAGTGAATTGTAAACATTTAGTATAATAAAATTACCAGTTTCTTTAGATACTGATTACCTTAACAATTGTATATTAGGAAATTATATACAACATCGTTCTTAATTTCTGTTTTTATATCAACAGCTTTAACCTTATTATAATGTTGTAAACTTGCAAATTTTATGTTATTGTTCTGTTTTACCAAAGGCCAACTGTTTTGTCATTATCCCTAGAATCAGTTAAGAGCCAGTTCAGACATCTCAGGAGTTTGCCTTTTTATCTTGTTCATGAGTCATTGTGTATAAGCCTTTTAAATTTAGTTTTCTCACATAATTTGACTTAACACAGTTTTAACTACCTTCCATGTACTAGGCATGAAAGGTAGAAAATGTTTGATTTTTCCTGATCTTTGTTTATAGTTGACATAGGAGTTAGATTTTATGCAAATCATACTGCACAGTAATCTTGGAAAGATCAGAATGCAACATATCTAAATTATCAGATTTGTCTGGCAGCTTTAGTTTAGTTTGTGAACAAGTTATTATTTTCTTATATTATCAGTACATAATCAAATAGAAATTTATGTGTTGTCCACAGTTGACAAGAGGTCAACTTTGTGCTGGATGGCTGGTAAAGTAGAACTGTATCTCCTCTGTAGTTTCTGTTTCTAGCACCTGTTTTCTACCAAAATTTAAAGTTTAACTTCTAACTTTTTCCTTTTTTAGTGAACATTTGTCCTGTGCATTTACATTTTTTCTTCATGGAGAAAGTAATGTATGCACAAGTGTGGAGATTGCCCAACATCAGCCAATTTATTTGATCAGTGAGGAACATATACACATGGCTCAGTCTTCACCTGCACCATTTCAAGGTAAGCAATCAGTGATGTTCCTGCTCTCTATGGTGTCTCCCCCCGCCCCCACCCCCCACTGGCGTGCCCACCACCAGGCCATCAAGTGGATAGCCATCTTGCCCCAGAAGGCTTTGCAGGTGGAGGTGTTATCTTAAATGGGCATTTGAAAGGTAAGCACAAGGGTCAGTTATTGAAGAAAAAAGGAACAACTTAGTTTCACAAGTAAGTATTATTAGTAGCTTTTTGTGGAAGCATATCATATATATAACACGGTCTTATGTGAAGTTGTAATAAAGAATATGAGGTAGAGAATTTCACAACAAAATAAATCAATAAGTATTTGAGAAATATAATCCAATGAGTATTGACAACTTTTGTAAATGAAAAGGTTTCATCTCTGTGTTTGTTAACAAAGTTACAGTAATATAATGACTTAGTAAAGATTACTGTTAAACTTGGTATGTAAAATTTCAACCAAAAGTAAAATTTCTAGAGTTGATATATAGGGTATAGTTTCTTCAGTTAGTATCTTCATTATTTTCTTTAATTGTAGGGCTACACTGTTAATAAGTTTTTGGTTAATAATTTTACTTAGTTCATTCATATTTTCATTAATTCTCAGCCTGAGCACCTAGATATCCTAAAATAGCTTTATGTCCTTTTCATTGACTGAACATTCTAAATCTTTATTTTTGTCTTTGCAATTCAGAATTTTCTATTAGTAATAGTTTTAAAGTGTTACAATATTAGGTTGAGCCATATGGAAAAATCTTTTGATTCAGTATTAATATATTATTACTAGAGATATCTGTTTGAGATAGGCTTATTAGATCAATATAATTTTTAAAACACTGATATTTAAACTGACTTGACTAAAATATTTTAATCACTATAGCAGCCTAAAAAGAGTATTTAGCTTTCATATTTTATTTTTTTGTTTTTTACATACTATTCTGACCTAATTTGACAAATGAATCTGTTTCTTGCCCTAAAGTTAATTAAGCCTTTTTAAAAAATATACATCGGAACATTGAATTCTCATTTATTCATGTCCCAATTATTATCGATAGCCCACCGAAACACACATGTACTTTATCCTTCTGTAAATTGTTTTTTTATGTATGAATTACAATAAAATTTAAAACAATCCAGTTCTCAAAATGTACACTTATAAGTTATGTAATATATGCTATTATGGATTGTCAGACTTAGTTAAATACTATGGGTTCTTGAGTATGAAGTCGCAGAGGATAATCTGTCTTCTTATACTTTATTAGTCAAAATAAAAGAATTTATTTATTATAATAACAGAAGGAATTGCTAATCATGAGAGAAGTGACTTTTAATCTTGTAAGTGGGGAAAGATCATATTAGGAATGCCAGGTCTCTATTGACCAGTAATTTTAAATCTTTGTTGTTTGTTAATATTCAAATCATAGAAAACTTCTGAGAGACATTTTCCTGCTTAGTTCCTGTGATGGTTGGTGTAGAAGGTGCTGCCTTATATATAATTATGCTGAACATAATTATACAAATTAATATGAAAATTTCCTAGTAGACTAATGCAAAAAATAAATAAAAGGCTCTTTATATATATAATATTTACCTTTAGTTTATTTATTTTTATGTGGTGTTGAGGATTGAACCCAGGGTCTCACACTTGCTAGGCGAGTGCTCTACTGCGGAGCCACAACTCCAGCCCAAGGCCCTTGATTAAGTGCTGGTTGGAGTCAGTAGTTTTATTCCATTTGGATCATTGAGGAACAGCAGAAAGACCCCAGAAATAGGTGGTGTTTATATCTCTCATGACTAATACTCCTCTCCTGATTTATGTGACGTATCACCAGACTGTTAAGGGAAAAAAACAACAAAAAGGACATGTCAATAACTATGCTTATTTAAAAAAATAAAACTTAGGATTAAAATAATAGTAATTTTTATACCCTGAAAAGTATTTGGGGGGGGGGTTAAATACCCTGGGGCTAGGAACTGACTGGGTTACTCACAGTAACATGTCAACTATATTTTCATGTCTAACTCAGTGAAAATAACAGTAAGATAAAAAAACTAACGAAAATGGAAGGACTTTGAGTTCCTTATTTTGAATTAAATAAAATTTTCATGTTTTTAAGTTGTTTCAGACCTCCAAAATCGTCATATAACTAAAATTATAGTGAACATTATACTTCAAGCTCTGAATATTAAATCTTTTCTGTCATTAAAAGTTTTATTTATATATTCTTCACTGATTACCACAGATATTTAAGAAGTCTCAGTAACCACAGAGTGTTCAGTTGGTGGATTTAGGGCATTATATATTGAATAGTTTTCTTCTGTTATGGAAGATTCAGTATTCACATTGTATAGGTCATTATCAAATGTGTATGTGCTTTAATATTCAGATAGTTTACATATATTATGTGTTGATAGACTTGATAGTATAATATGATGCCTGATTTTCCTCAAAAATAAATAAGTTTGAGAGGCATATAAAAATAAATACCAAAATAAGAAATCTTTAAAAGTCATACTTTAAAAGATGTTAAGAAATAAAATGCAATGTACATTAAGTGGTATTGTGCTTTATCCTAAAATTACAATGTATGCAGCATCACACATAAGCAGAATTTCTCTTCTAATGTGTAGCTTGTTCTCTTCTCCCTGCATAGTTCTGGTGAGTCCATATGGCTTAAATGGCACGCTAACAGGCCAAGCATATAAAATGTCAGACCCAGCCACCCGCAAATTGATTGAGGAATGGCAATATTTCTACCCGATGGTGCTAAAAAAGAAAGAGGAATTGAAAGAGGAAGAAGAGTTGGGATATGATGATGATTTCCCCGTGGCAGTAGAAGTAATTGTTGGTAAGAGAAAATATTTTGCCCAAAGAACTTTATTCTATCTTCTTCATCTTCCTTAATTTAAAAGATAATCATTTAGGTTCATCAGGAACAATCTGTAATTTTTCCATCTTATTTTTTATTCTCCTGACACAGTGGTATGTGCCGAGTAGTTATCTTGCCTGAAGCAACCATGGTCCCTGTATTCCAAATGTTATTATCATCAGGTTGGAGTGCATGTTCAAACAGCTATTAACTTTGGAAAGAATGAAACATATCGCTTTTGTTAGCACTTCAGTTTCCCATTGAACTTTGAACCCAACCCCAGGAATTGTGAATTTGACTTTCCTGTGTGAACTCTTTCTCAGGCCTCACTCTGTTCCCTTACAGGTGGTGTTCGGATGGTCTACCCTTCAGCTTTTGTATTGATCTCTCAGAATGACATCCCAGTTCCTCAGAGTGTTGCCACTGCTGGAGGCCATATTACAGTTGGGCAGCCGGGGCTTGGTAGTGTGAAGGACCCAAGTAACTGTGGGATGCCTCTGACCCCTCCCACCTCTCCAGAGCAGGCCATCACAGGTGAGTGTGATTGAGCAGTCTCCTGGGTAGAAGAGATCCCAGAAAGGCACTAGCTCCCTTGCCATGGAACACGTGAACACCACCGAGAAATTCCAGGTGGAAGAGGTGGAGGTAAGAGAGTATTTAGGGATTTTACAACATGGAGAAGAAAAACTTGAAACAGAATATTTTAAGTTTCAGGATTTCAGTTGTGCATATATTAATTGTATCTTTAACTGAATAGTTTGATTGTTGCTCCTACGTTCTGTACACACATCTATATCTTTGCCCAGATGGCCATGCTAACCAAGGACATGTCTTGGACATTTCTCTTTCTGTTATAATATTTTCTATTGTAAAGTTAGCGTATCACCTCAGAGTTCTGACCTTTGTCCTGTCAGTTGTATGTTTCATTATTAATAAATATTAATTACATATGAAAAAATTTGATAGTTTGAAACGTCTTCCATCATTGTTTAAATTGGGAACATTTTTGCTTTCTTTGTTCAGTAGTGTATTTCTTATATTAACTTTTTTTATTTTTGTAGTGACCTCATTTAAATTGGAAATTTGGTCACTAAGGAAAGTATACTTATCATACTTGAGCTGAAATAGGATTATTTATGGGCATCTAATGTGGACCATGATGGCAGGAACATCAGAGTAAATGAAATCTTGGCTTCTAAACTTTGAAAACAAATATTCAAACACTATATATGCCTACATGGTAATTGCTGAATTTGCTACATAGTGAGCATTCAGTAAATGTCTGTGGTTAGTGAATATATTTAGGGAAAGCCCTAGAGTTTGTAATTGAATAGATATTGTCCTCTCATACATTTTTCAAGGTGAATGTATTTAATTCTCATACTTATTCTGAACCTCAGTTTCCTTTTCTGTTTAAAACATGCTTTACAGGATTGTTAGAAGTATTAAGTAGGGTACATGAAAGTACTTTTAAATAATATAGAAGTATACAAATGGAAAGTTCAGAATATTTAAAGCAGTGCTTAGAATTGCAGTTGCAGCACATGTTATTAAATTGCTTGGAAGTAATTATGCAGATACCATGTGGGAGACAGAAATGGACAACATGTAGTCTCCGCTTCCCTCCTCCCTTTTAATTTATGTTTTAGTTTATAAAGGCCCATTTGTTTGCTGAGGTGGTGGGGAAAAAATTTTGCATTTGGCCCTTTGTTTCTGCATGTTCTTCACCTGTGGGTTCGATCAGTAGCAGACTGAAAATACTCAAGCAAAAACAGTTGTGTCTGTACTGAATACATACCGGCTTTCTTCCCTTTGTCAGTATTCTCTAAACAATAATGTGTAACAATTATTTACATAGCAATTACATTGCATTTGGCATTTTAAGTGATCTAGAAATTATTTAAGTGTGTGAGTTATGTGCAAACACTACTTCATTTTAATAATTTTAATAAACTTAATAATGTGCAATTATTAAATTATCAGTTTTTTGTTTATCTGTTTGTCAGGTGTTTAGTGAAATTGTATTAAACTAGAATTGATGTGTATATGTTGCCTTGACCTGATTAGTTCAGAACTCTAAATTTCACAGTTCAAAAAGAAGAGGGTTTGTTTATGGTGGGTTTCATTGTGGGCTTCATAACTCTAAATCTTCAAATTCCTTCCCTCCCAATTTTTTTGTATGGTATTATGGCTGGCCTTGGAGAAATAAAAGGTTCTGATACCCTTTTTTTGGGCGGGGATACTAGGTATTGAACTCAGGGGCACCCGGCCACTGGGACACATTCCCAGTCCTATTTTATATTTTTATTTTTGAGAAAGGATCTCACTGAGTTGCTTAGTGCCTCACTAAGTTGCTGAGGCTGGCTTTGAACTCATGGTCCTCCTGTTTCAGCCTCTGATATCCTTTGACTAAAATGAATTTGCCCCTTATTTTGAAGTAACAGTATGTTGAAAATATAAATTAGGACCATCAAGAAGAATCCTAGTCACTCTAACATTAAACATTGCTGTGTTTTCCTAGATACAGGACAGAATGGATTATTTTACCCCTTAAAATGGCCGAGGGTCTCCTAGATTAGCAGGGATATAAGAGGGCCAAATGGTTGGTGAAATCACTCATGCCTTATCTGGATAGGTGCACCCACTTGCCTCTTGTGTTTGATATATGGAGGTAATTGGAGGTAACAACATTCAATGTGCAGTTACCAGCTTGTAGTACAGCCTTAAGTCTATGTAAGATAGCACCCACAGTTCAGTATGGTTATTAAGTGCTACTGAAAAGCACTAACCCAGCTTTAATCAGAAGAGTCTCTGTTGCTTGTTT
This sequence comes from Marmota marmota marmota, assembly GCF_001458135.2. Taxonomy (NCBI): domain Eukaryota; kingdom Metazoa; phylum Chordata; class Mammalia; order Rodentia; family Sciuridae; genus Marmota; species Marmota marmota. The sequence continues at coordinate 6,118,760 of NW_026000138.1, forward strand.
TCCTCTGCCTCTCCTTTTGGGGTCATAAATTACTCCCTCATGAACTGTGGGAATGTAGCTTCTTTAGCTGCTTTATAGATGTGTAGGGATGAGGACTTTTATCTTCTTCTGTTTCTTCAGTTGCCTAGTTTGTGTAATAGGCATGAAAACCAATTATAAAATTGAAATGAATTCTATTGCACAATGAACCAAGGCAAAAAAACTTTAAAGGTAGCAATGAAAGACCAAATTTGTTGTCTCCTTTAATTGATCTCACTTAATATAATGTAATATAACAGTACTTTTTTGGGGTTTAATTCTTTAGAATGTAAACATTTAGGTTTGGTTTTGTTTTTAAAAGCAGAGCCAGGCCTGACCATTCAGCCCTGAGTAATGGTTGTGTTGCATTGATGCAAAGAATATTTAGTTTGTGTTATAAGATTGCATCTTTCTTTTTCAAATAGGAGTGGAGATTTTCCAGAGTGCTTAAATATACTGTTTTGGTGAAGATGTTTTGTATCATTGTTCTATTGAGACTAAAACCCACAATATATTTATTTAATCAAGTGAAAGTACTTAAATCATAATTTAACATTAGAAATTGACTTTACTATTTGTCTTTTATGAGGCAGAAGTAGTAAAATACTCACACAGTACTTACATCATCAGTGGTCATAGTGAAAAGAAATGGATTATACATCAATTTTAGTTGGAAAAGTAAGTGAACTTATTAGAGCGAAACCAGTGAATTTTTAATCCTCTGACATAAAATGTCAAGACAACCCTTTTCAGTATTTTAGAACTAAACTTTCTTAAATAGTGTCAGGCATGAGGACAAACAGTTCCACACACAAATTTGAAATTTGACCTTGTTAAAAGCCTGTGCTATTAAGTTCTTTCTCCTTCTCAGGCACTGTGTGCTGTTGTTACACAACCAGTTTTGCTAAATGGGCATAAAGCTCCCTCTACTGCTTTGTTCTCCCTTGAAACATTTGCTGTGTTCGGTTTTTAAAATTCAAAACAATCAATGCATATTTACATCTTTAATAATGCAATTATGAGCTCTTCCTAGTAAGTTGTATCCAGTACGTGCCTCTGTATGTGTATTCCCTGATGGCTTTGACTGTTGATTGAATCAGTTCCTTTAGGGAAATAGAATGTTAGAAGGGGACAACAAAATACCCTGACACAGATTTCACTCACAACTACATATGATGTTATTGCCAGGGGTAGGGACAAAGCTACAGTGAATATGATTCTCAACAATTAAAATGTGTATTTTAAATACAGTAGCAGTCTGTGCATGAGGAGACATTTTTAGAACATTCTAACACTCCAAGTTGTCTTTGTTTTCCAGGAGAGAGTGGAGTTATGCAGAGTGCTACCAGTCACCTGGGTTCCCAAGATGGGGGGATGGTAACTATGCACAGTCCAAAGAGATCGGGGAAGATTCCTCCAAAACTCCACAATCATATGGTTCATCGAGTCTGGAAGGAATGCATCCTCAACAGAACCCAGTCCAAGTATGTTTTCTGGATTATGTCTGGATTGTGATTTAGTGACCATCTCCTGTTTTGCTGTATGAAGCGGGTCAGTCACACTGTACTGTGTGGCCAAATTTGAGAGGTCATTGGATTGTTGTTTCATCTTTTTTAAGCTTAATAGAATGAAATTCAAAATAGACATGTTAAAATCAGGAAACTGATTTGATATTACCTTTTCATTTTTCAACATAAATAGCTCAGAGATTCACTGTCAGGACAGTAATCAGTGGGTTTGGTTTTTCTTTGTATACCAGTTTATGAATGCTTTCCAATTGCAAAGGGAAATAACCCTTTTTGACAATTTACTATCATGTACTGCTTTATGTTGTAATCAACAGTACCTGAATTGAACTGAGGGGTGTATATTAGCTGTTTTATCCCTGTTTTTTGATTTGAGGAAGCTATATTCTTTTCTTCCTCTACCCAGCTTTTCTTCCCCTTTTCTTTTCCTTCCTTTATCCCTTCTTTCTTTATAACATTTTTTTTTTTGGGGGGGGAAAGGGAGAATCAATTCTAAAAAGAGACTTTGGGTAATTATTTTAATGACCTCAATGATAATGACCAACAATAGCTAGTAAATACTATTCAACTTGCCAAGTTTTATGTTAATCTAATGCGAGTTTCATATCTCTTTTAATGTGGGTGAGATATCCACTTTGTTGAATAATTCAAGTAAACAAATGAGTCTCCATTTTCTTGTAAAGACTGAATATGGACATTCTTGTCAATAACTGCTAACAAGTTCACTCATTTAGAAGTGAATTAAATGTTTCCTAAGTGAAGACTGTTGAGAGTTTTACATACTGGTCTTTTGAATGTGGATTTTAGCAAATTCATACTAAATGTTTATTTCCCAATGAATTGATTCTAGAAAATGTAGTAGATAAAATTTCAAATAATTGTAGTGGAAAATCATATCATATTATAGAGCTTAAGAAGTATCTCTAGTCACTTACAAATGATCTTTTTTTTTTTTTTTTATCATCACTAACTTTACATCTCCACCAACTTTAACAGCCCTCAGCCTCCTATCACTATCACAGAACGGGGTAGTGAGACACCCAAGAAGGTAGGGGAGAATGGGGAGCAAGAGAACTCCCTAGAGAGCTATCATTGAACCACTTTGTAGTATCAGCTGTACCTAAATCAGAAATTCTTATTTTCATTATGTAATAATAGAGATTTGCTACTGATAATCATCAACATGTGGGTGAAGTTTTTCTTTTCCATCTTTCACTTCACATTAATAAGTGCTAAAGCACTACCCTTAAATGCTAATAAGTACTAAAGGAGTTTTAAGAGTGATTTAAACAATCTAATTGAGTGTATGTAATTTAATGATGCTGTGAAAACATTAATTTAGAACACTATTCATACATAATTTAGATGACTTTTTTTTAGGTGACCTTTAAAAAAGCAAAAGCTAATAATGTCTGATATATTAATGGCTATATATATCACCTGTGTTAAAATGTGCATTAAACATATATAGGAATATTTTCCATTCTGCTTCTAGGGCATAGAGCAGGTTCTCCCCCTCCACATGGTTGCTCCAAACTAAAATATCAGCAGGATATCATGACTGTGTGAAATGTATTCAATTCTTTTTAGCATTGCATTTTTTCCCACAGGGTAATGAGTGTGTTATCTCAGTGTTTACACATAAGTCATATTTTGCACTGTTTTAGGAGGAGCCAAATGTCAACTCCAACTCTTGAAGAAGAGCCTGCTAACAATCCTGCTACCTGGGATTTTGTGGATCCAACCCAAAGAGTCAGCTGTTCTTGTTCCAGGTGGGTAATAAAAAGGCAAACCCTGTGGTCCAAGAGAAGGAGGCACAGTTCGTGGTTCATTTCCTGGCCTTACCTACCAATCCTCTCTTTTTGTTTTGTTTTAAATCTTCTTCCTTTTTGACTAAAGAAGAAAACAGTCTTTTCTTATATGCAGGTGATACAGTTTTATTGTCAGGAATCAGAAAGAGCTTATTGGACACAACTGGCCTTGTCATCACATTATTCCCACTAATTTCTTCTAGTAAGCTGCTTTAAAACTAAAGGCATCAGTTTGGCAAGACATTCCCTAGCAATTTAAAAATGGAGATACATATTGAAATTTTAATTAATTTTAAAATGGAGATACATATTGAAAATAGGTAGGCTTAAATTAATAGAATTTTTTAGGTAATTTTTATTACCTTCTGTAATAAAAGAAAAGGTTGGTGTTAGTGGGAGTGTTTTAGAATGACTATGGCAGGTATTTGGTAGCACCTGCTGAAAGCTAAAATTGTTGTAGGCATAGCATTATAAGTGCTCATTCATTTAGAAGTTTGGATAGGCTCCCGAATTGTTCTCTAGAAAATTTTTGCATTCCTTGTAGATTGTCCCTTGACTTACCACTTATTGTGGCAGTAAAATATTGTGCCATGGATTTTCATGAGAGTTTTTAAAATTTTTAAATGGATTTAAGTCTTATCTACCAGCTCATTTGACTGTTAGAGCACATCTTGATTTTTTTTCATTTACTGAGCAATTTAAAGCAGCTCTATTTCTAAAGTACATATTTTTAAATTTGACATTGCTAAATATTTATGAAAAGTTTAGTTAAGTATATTTAAAGTATAGCCATTAATTTCTCTAGTTTAAGTGAAAAGTTCTTAATGGGGAGATGGTCCATATGCCCCCTAAGAATGTATGTGAACCTTTTTGTGTAACTAAAATAAGGGAATGATTTGACACCTCTTCCAATTCTCTCAGGCCCTTCATGTTGATTCTCCTATTAAGCTCTGCCTTGGCAGCCAACCTCTTGTTGAAAGGTGTTGTATCAGCTTAATAAAATGCATAGTTAATTTTCTAGGAAGATGTTTTTGAAGAAATTGCACATTAAGAGTCCTCTGTTAGCATGTGAGGATCTCTCTCTGGTCTTAGCATAAGTATGGTATACTGCAGCTGAATATCTGTTTTATTTTCTATCTAGGCTGCTGTAAATTGTGTGAGAAAAAGTATTTTTCTATTAGCATTGATTTATGGACAGCTCACAACCATATTGTGGTCCACCTTTAGCAAGTACATAGAATATAAATTATAGTGTATGTAACTTCTGCCTTCATCTTATTTTTCCTGCTGTTTTTCTTAATCTAGATTTTTCACATTAAAAATAAAACACTTTTTACTGATTTAGTTCACGTTTTTAGTAGCTATACTTTGAATTATTTTGGGGATAATTATCAGCATAAATAAATAGATGGTGCTCTTCCTTTTGTGCTCTGGATTGTTGATCAGTTTCTTCACCAGATTCGTATACCTTCGGATCTTATTTTTTTCTTCTTCTTCTTCTTAAATAGATGTATGCATATCAGGGCCACCATCCCATTGACTTCCAAATATTTATTTCTAGACCTGACTTCTCATCTGTGCTCTAGTTTTGTATTCGTGGTGGTGCTGTTAAGAAATATCCTTGGGGGCTGGGGATGTGGCTTAAGCGGTAGCGTGCTCGCCTGGCATGCGTGCGGCCCGGGTTCCATCCTCAGCACCACATACAAACAAAGATGTTGTGTCTGCCAAAAACTAAAAAATAAATATTAAAATTTAAAAAAAAAAAGGAAATATCCTTGGGCCTGGGTGCAGTGGTATATGCCTTTCATTTCAGCAGACCTCTGTGGCAAGAAGATTGAAAGCTCAAGCCCAGCCTGGGCAACTTAGGGAGATCTTGTCTCGAAATCAAAAAATTTTAAAAAGAGGGAGAGCTGAGGGTGAAACTCAGTGGTAGAATGACCCTGTGTTTAATCTCCTGTTAACCCACTGTCTCCCACTCCCCCACCCCCCAAAAAAAGGAAGAAAGAAAAGAAACAATAGTTAAATATTCTTGGAGTTGGGGATGTGGCTCAGTGGTAGAACACTGGCCTGGCATGCACAGGGCCCTGGATTTGGTCCCCAGATCCTTAATATTAAACATGTCAGTTTCCTACATACCAGGTCCCTTACTGCCAACACTTCACACCCACCCCCCCCATGCCTTTCAGCCTAGAAATTTAATCACTTGTCTATTTTTTTTTTCATTTTCTAAATCTAGTCTGTGTGACTCCCTTTGAAATGTCTACTGTCATCCTTTTCTCATTCTTCTATTCACCATGTATTTTTTGCTGCCTGGCTCTGCCTCTTGTTTCTTCCTGCCCAGTGACCAGTGTGCCTTCTGACCTGATCTTCCTGCTGTCTGCTCTTGTGAGGTTTCTTTCGTACTTGGAGATTTGACAGGATAGTTTGTTATCTACAGGCACATTCCTCAGTCTAACCATTTTGCAATGTAACTGAATCATTTAATACAGCTGAAAGAACCCGCTTTGTAAGATTATCTGCTTTACAAAAGTACTTACTTTGAAGAGTCTGCCATAAAGTTTCTATCTGATATTAGACTACAATTGTTAAATGCTGAGAAAATCCAAATCAGAAAAAGATTGTGTAAAAGATTTTTTTAGAGCCTAGATTTTAAAATAAGTACTTCTAGAAGCTATAATGGAGGTATTTTCTGATGAGACATTCACCTGTTATGGTACTGTATCCTTATTGCTTAGTGTACACCACTGGCTGAACTATCTATAGCCTTATGCTTAGATAACCTACTTCAAAATCAGGAATTCTGATTTTATCTTTTTAGAAAAGTAGAGACTTTGGCAAGAGTGTTTTCAGATTATCTGCTGCAGGATTACCAAACCCAAGCGGTGGAATGGTCCACTCCTCCCACTGTTTAATGGTCTTATGGAACAGGGCAGCTATCCTGCTGTCCCACTAAACCATCCCATTATGCCACACAAATCCGTTTTACTGCCCACTAGGGCATCATTTAGTGTGATGCAGCAGTAATTTAATGCCACCCTAGTGGCCTCAGAGAGTTATTGCTACACCACAGGAGAGCTTACATTTTTTCCCTGGGAATGATTTATACATTGGGAGGAACCCGCTGACCTGCTATATAACTTTGTTGCACAGATTAAAACTTGGCATCATCTGGGAGGTCCTTACTCAACCATTTCTCACACCCATGCTTGCCAAGAAGTTTGTTAGGATGTGAGCAGACTTGTATTCTTGCTTAGCTCGTCCATTTACGTTAGTATATTGTTTTACAAACTTTTTACTTCTGTCTTATTTTAACCTGTGGCTGGTGAGATCCAAAGTTGTCATCTATTCCTTTTTTCCTGGTTATAGTGGGCAGATAAGTTTTTTAGTATATTTATCATATTAAATGTTCTTAGGAATGGATCCTCGTTATTTTACTTTCATACTTTACAGGGAGATTTGTTTTAATTTAAAAAAAAAAAAAAAAAAAAAGCCAACTTTTATAGTGTAAATGTAGAAAAACATGTTTTTGGTTTATTTTTCTAATAGTCCCCTCCTAGTAGGATAAATGCTGCACTTCTGATTTTCAGAGAGATAATTCACTATGAGACATTGTACAAAACATTTCCATTTTCATAAATTTAATTAAAAAATAATGACTTTCTTTTCTGTGGTCCTTTTCAAAATTCATATTGAGCTAGGTACAGTGGTCTACACCTGAAATCCCAGCGACTTGAGAGGCTGAGGCAGGAAGATTGCAAGTTTGGTACAAGTCGGGCAATTTAGGGAGACCTTGTCTCAAAAAATCAAAAGGCCTCGGGATGTTGCTCAGTGGTAGATCACCCTGTGTTCAATAGTGCTACTGTTGCTGCTACTACTACTACTAATTCACAATGAAGTTTTTGTCTGTCTGTCTGTCTGTCTGTCTTTCACTCATTCATGGTACTAGGGATTGAACCCAGGGCCTTTTATCACTAAGCTAAATCCCCAGTCTTTTTTTGAGACAGGGATCTTGCTAAGTTGAACTTTGGATCCTCCTGCCTCAGCCACCTGAGTTTTGTGTTTTCTTTTGAGATCAAGGAGTTTTCTCATATATATGCTGACATATAGTATATTTTAGTACATTCTTTTTTCTAAGAAGCCACATTATTGTATAAGAGAAAGGAAAGTCAGGGCAGCATGTAAAAGTTCTCTGAAGCAGAGACATAATTCCATAGCAAATCATTCTTCAATAACTTCATCTGGTAATGAGAACAAATTGAGGGGAAAAACCACTGTGTCACAGGGATGAGTCAAAAAGTTTTATGAACCTATAAATGTAGTGCTGATTTACTCAAATGTAGAAGTGGGAAGTATACAGAGATTGGATTTTGACAGCTTTAGTGGATCTATCACTTTTTTAAATATGCAAAGCTTTCTCAAGCATGACATGAATGAAAATGAATAATGATGGCCAGCCAATTGCTGTAGTTTTTTAATTAAACATTTTCCTTTTTTTATTACTCTGCACTACAGAATTTTTACAAACACGGAACTTCACAGATTAAAAGAAATAGTTGTAAAATAGATACATATGGGGTAGGTCAGATGAGTGATTTTTTTTTTTTTCCTTTTGAATACCCAGTTAACCCTTTGCCCTTTTTGACATGAAGTGATAAGCAGTGATATAAGATGTTAAAGTGCCTGGGAGCATGTCACAGATGTCCTGCTTGTTATGTCTTTGCCCAATAGAGTATACTGCGTGCTCTCTCCTTTCATTTTTATTCAAGAAGAAATTGTTTTGAGAAGAAGCTACTCAGAATTTGATGATAAAGTATAGGTATAAAAATTAATTAATATGAAATATTATCACTAGGAAGAGCCAGATAAAAGTATGTATGTAAATTTGTGTTTGGGGGAGGGTGGTGTATAGACATTTATACAGTATTTCCTCCCAAGAAATGACAATGAAAATAGACTAGCAATAAGTTTTCATATCTGTAGTAGTTTTATTGGATGTTGAGGTGGAAAGACATATGTGTAATGACATTTAATGTCTAGAACAGCACTGTCCAATAGAAATACAAAGTGAGCCACAAATGACAGCCACATATGTATTTCTAAATTTTCTAGTAGCTATGCTAAAAAAGTGAAAAATGTGAAATAAGTTTTGATAATAATATTCTATCTTAATATATCCTTGTATCAGTATAAAAAGTTATTGGGATATTTTAAATTTTTGTGTTACTCTTTGTATATTTATATTTTATATATTTTATACATGCAACTCATCTCGGTTTAGCCTAACCCTATTTTGAATGCTCAGTAGCCACATGCAGCCAGTAGTTACAGTGTTGGAAAGCACAGGTTTGTGGTTATTAATTTGTGTATATGATAATGAAGAAAGCAACAAATTAACAACAAGGTTTAGTGTAGGGTCACCTCTGTGTTAAGGAATATTGTGTTACAATAAAGTAATCAAACAGGTGTTTTTCTCAGGTTTTACTAATTAGTTGCTTATGAATTTTTGTCTAGAAGTGTGTCAGTTTGAAGTATGAATCTTTGAAAAGGCAAAAGAAAGTTGGAGTTTTTATTTGGCGTCCTTTGTTCTGAAACGGCATGTAACTATTTTCAAAGGACTTTGGTAGATGCTCTGGGTGGGGAGGATGCTGAGAAATCAACAGGACAGCCTCTGGTGGAGTGTTTTGGTCCTGGTGGTGTGTGTTTGTTTAAGGCTGAAGGTCTGTGTCCTGGCTGAGTTCCTGCTGAAGTGTGGTGAGGATTCGCAGGGTGGAAGTCTTGGAGCACTAGGAGCTGGCTTCCTCCCCTACCTTCTGTTCTGGGAGCTGTCCCTGACTTCACTTTAGCCCTTCTCTAGGAAGAAAGTTGAATGGCAATCCATGTTTCTCTATTTTTAAAGACCAAGTATTTTTTTCCTCTGGGTCTCTATCTTCTTTTTACCTTACCCATTTTGAGGCCAGTTCCCCGTTCGTCATCTCAAAACTAATCTGGGGTCAGCTCTTTTCAGAAAATTCCTGTAACTAAACAGCAATTTCATCTTTTTCCAATGAAACCAGAATTGAGCGGGGAGGACTGAATTGTGCTGACTTCATCACTTACAGAATGTTTAAGCTGTACCTGGCACAGTGTTCATGTCGTCTCATTTAACACGCACAAAAATATGAGGTAGATATTATTACCAGTTTACAGATGCAGAATTGAAGTTAGGTTAAAAAATCTTCTTTAGGAATATATGATAATAAGAATGGTGAAGACCACTTTTTAAAGTGAATTTCTAGCAAGTGAAATTTTATCTATGCTTTCTTTGTTACCTTTGATAAAAATTAACAGGGTACCTGAGACTTTGAAAACTTAAAGATATATGAGTGCATTAAGTAGCATCAATAAAGTTGGGTAGGCTTAATTGGAATATGCCTTTATTTCATTTCTTAGAGAAAATTCAAAAATTAATTTAATAAAGCCATTTTTTGTAAAATATTTTATCATAGTTGGAATGGTTAAGCCCATCACTTTGACTTTGAGAGGCATTACACGTTTTCTGTATTTTTCACAGATCTATATCGAAAATTAAGATCTTAAGACAGTTCTAGTTTAAAGATTTTATAAAGCAGAATAATAATTTAAAATAGCATGCTTATAAATTAGCTTATATTAAAATTTTGTAGTAGCTGTTCTTTGGCTTGGGAAAAGTTTAAAGGGGAATAGATTTATTTCAAGTGTAACCTAACTCCATATTAAATTCTTCGTCTTTGTTTTAAAGGAGACTTAACTGTTAATATGGAAGCTACACTCTTAACTGCCTCAGAGTGTATCAGCTATATTGTGTCTAAAATGGTTTGCTAGTAGTTTGTTTGTGGCTTAGTTGGTTTTGCTAGTTTCTAGAAATTGTTCAGTTTCTTTCGAGTAGAATATTCTCATAGCAAGAAGGTGCCTTGAATATTAACTTTGGGATTTCAGCTCTTCTTCTTCTTCTTCTTCACAGTAGTAGGCACCATTTTGTCTAAGGAAATCTTTTTTTTTTCAATTAGAGCTTTATAATTATGTATAGTAGTTGTTCATCCAAACAGTCTCATACATGAACAGAATTTGATTTCAGTTCATGATCCTCTCCGCTTTCCTCTAATGGAATCTTATATAGATTCCTACGATAGCAAATAGAAGGGAAGCTTCTCCAATAGAAGTGAAAGTTGAGATCTGATTTCAAGCCTATTGGCCTCTCTCCTCTTTTTCTTATATAGCACCTGAAGCTTAGACGTAGTAAATGATTTAGGATTATATAGTTATTTCACTAGTCAACATGGTAAAAATGATCTAGTCCAGACTTTCTCACTTTTTCTCGGCCTGTATATGCCAAGATCCTCAGAAGTTCCTCCTATCCCCCAAAAAAGGGAAACATGGAAGAAATGCTGAGAACTACACATTTTGTCGACCCTTCCCAGTTAGCTGAGGGATCTGAGGCCCCGAGGGCAGAAGAGACCTGACCATAGCAAAGCTATTCCCCCACCTGGGTTTTAGACCTTAGCCCCCTATCCCTTTTTTATACAGCTCTGCTTTAGACTGCAGCCTGGGGAAGTCTGAGACTGTGTGAGACAGTTCTGTATTAATTTCTGATTAAGGGTTAGACGTCAGATCTTAGTCTATTTGGTGATGACTATTTGTCTGTTTAAATTGTGAAATTGCTAGAAAGACAATAGGATAGGAAATTAGGATATTCAATATGATCCCAAATTGCTGATTTAAACTTATGGCTTCAAACTTTATAAATTTGCAGTGCAGGCACCCCCTAGTGGGCGAGTTTTACAATGACAACTTGTATTTCATGGTGTATATTCTGCAATCAGTATCTTAATGAGTCTGTTAGTGATGATATTCAGGTGTAGTAAAGTTGTGTTTTGTTTTGTTTTTTTCTAATTGAGAATCACTGTTCTAAGTATTCCCCTTCCCCACTGGTTGTTTTATGTTAAATTATTTTGATTCTAGGTTGGGTTTTTGATCCTAACTATAAAATTTCATTTTAATGTCAGCCTAGAAAGAGAGTGTGGAATTGTTTTCGTGAAAGAGCTTCACCAAGTAATCGTACTGCATAAAAACCACCATTTTGGCTCTAAACAACTTTTATTTTCTGTAATATTTCATACATAATTGTAAGCATGGATAGAATTTTTAATAATGCGGTTACTCCATCAAATTGCTTCCAGTTTCTATTTAATTCATCTCTTTAGACTTTCCAAGAAATAAATTACTAGAAGAAAAACATATTTTGTAGCACTCATTCACTTAATTAACATGAAGTCATGTCATAAAGCATTAAAAAGGTACTAGTAAAGTACCAGAGGAGTAAAATTTTCTACCAAAGACCATCTTCTTAGAAGTTTCCATTATTAATATTCTGTTGTATAACTGATTCAGTTAATATTATTTTCTGGTGCCTAATTGGGTACATGGCTGTGAAGTAGACTTGTTTTTAGAAGTCTTGATTGTTAAAAGAAATGTTCTTTTTTTTCCTTCTTTTAGCAGTTGCAGACTTACAAAGGATGTTCCCCACCCCTCCATCTTTGGAACAGCATCCTGCATTTTCTCCTGTGATGAATTATAAAGATGGGATCAGTTCAGAGACAGTGTCAGCATTAGGCATGATGGAGAGTCCTATGGTCAGTATGGTTTCAACACACCTCACAGAATTCAAAATGGAAGTAGAAGATGGATTAGGAAGTCCCAAACCAGAGGAAATAAAGGTAATTGTCAGTATATCAACTTTTCCAAGGCAGGGTATTTCCATGTGGATCCATAGGTACTGTTTTTGAAATGGTATTGTTCATGTGCCATACATATATGACTAAGAACAATTTGTTTTGGAGCATGAGGCATACTTGTCAGTGTCTTGATTAATATAAAATTTTGGCATCAGCTTTTTTCTGATGAATTAACAGTAGTTTTTGTTGCTGTTTATAAAAGTCTGCGCAGCTGTGGTTTTGTCCTCAGTAGCTTTCCAGAACTAACACCGGCCCTTTTGTTGCCACAGGACTTTTCATATGTGCACAGAGTTCCACCCTTTCAGCCTTTTGTGGGATCTTCCATGTTTGCTCCACTGAAGATGTTGCCGAGCCATTGCCTGCTACCTCTGAAGATACCTGATGCCTGTCTGTTCCGGCCTTCATGGGCAATTCCTCCTAAAATTGAACAACTGCCCATGCCCCCTGCAGCCACTTTCATTAGGGATGGCTACAAGTATGTACAGGAGCTCTGTCAGTTCTTGTACAGTAGCATGTCATTAGAATTTGCCATTATTGGCCATTCATGCTTTTGTATACATGATCTTAGGTTAAAAAAATGTATTTATTTCTAAATGACTTTTCATATATTTAAAAACTGAGGGTAATTATATTGGGAACTTTGATGTTTGTGCTCATTCAGTGCCAAATTGATGTGTACGATGGAATTGAGCACTCGACTGGAGTTAGTAATATTCTTTGTGTGGTTGTGGTAAGAACTTTGTTTTGGTATAAGGTGATGATTTCAGTGTGTTATTTAGAAACAGTTTAAAATTAAGTATTAATGTAGATAATTTCTGTTATTGACTCCATATCATATACTAAAATAGCTACAGGATGGCGGAAAGATTTAGAGGATGGGAAAGGAGGTGTCTATAGCAGCATGGACATATTTCATTCTGTCCAGAAAAATAGTACTTATATCAATGATATAGAATCAGTCTTTCCTTAAATAAATAATTTCATAATAAGATAATTTAAATGTTATAAAACAAAAGGCCACAAACTCATGTTTCTGTTGGGGCCAGGTAAGCAATATATGAATGAAATGGGCAGGTTAAAAAGGTGGTTCTACTGCTACTCAACCTCATTTTGGGGGACAGAAGGAGTGTGTCCCATGTGTGCCACAGTTGCTAGTCAGAGGCAGAGTTGTTGTCAGACAGGAGTGAGGTTAATGTGGTTGGGTTTTGTTTTTGATGGTGGGTAGAAATCTGGACTTGGATGTACATTTTCACATTTTAAAGTGTTGGCAGCTAATTCAAAGTCAAACTTTAGGAACCAATGAAATTGTGTTCAGACCCCTTCCATGGGCTACATCTTTGTGACCTTCTTTAAAATATATTGATGAAATCAAAGTTAATGCAATAACCAGGTTTCATGTATGTAAGTCAGTCTCAGAATGAAGAACTATGATGGATACACATCACATGTAAATGTGTAGATGGATGTCAAGAACCTAGATTTGGGCAGCAGGAAGCCACAGCTGCAGTGTCATAGAGCAGACATTCCTGCCTTGTAAAAATCCTGTGTATGACATTAGATGACCTTTTTATCTGAGTGCTCTTCTTTTTAAAACGGAGTAATCCTGCCCTGTATGCCACAGGGAACTTTTGAAAGGCTTCAGCAACTAATGTTTGTGGCAGTACCACAGAGATGACAACATACTAGCAATGTGGAAGAATGTGCTCGAAAATAAACTGATGTGAGCATCTGGTTTTCAGGGTGCTACTGTGCTCCAGTTGTTCTCGAGCTTTCTTAGTTAGATATTGGCACAACACCACTAGAACATCCTGGGACATGGGGGGTAGGTTAACATGCACTGTTGCCGATGAATGAGGCAGGACCCTCAGGTACCTGTTCAACAGTTTAATTCTCTCACATGCAGTTTCCCTGAAAAGGTCACTTGCCACCACATTGCTATGCAGTGTTTTGATAATTTTGATTATTGTTTTGATCTATTACATCTGTCATTTGCCATCTCAATGACTCTTAGCATTCTAAACTGACATGATTAATAAACCTTTTTGTCAAAGAAGGTGTTTTTTATCTGCGCTGTCCTATGTGGCAGCTACTGGTCTTGTGTGGTAGTTGTTGACACTTGGTGTTTGAAAAGCGAGACCAAGATTGAATTTTTCATTCTGCTCATGCTATTTTAAATCTAGCCCTGGGGTGGTGATGGCTACTTTATTGGCCAGCACAGACTGTGTAATCTTCCTGCTGTGGCCTCTGGTCTCCATCACTCTGGACCCCTTGACACACTCAGTACACCTGTAGTCACTTGCTTTGAATATGCTTTTCTTGCTTATGAGCCAACTTTTCTTTCTCCTTGTCTGTTGAATGCCAAGCTTCTGCCTAGAGTTGGTACTCAATTCATTTTTATTGAAAAAAAAATGAATATGTTGCTGTATGAGCTCAACCATTCTTAACTACCTAGGGAACACTTTAATTATTTAGATTTTCCGTTAGTAGTCATAGCTCCTTTTCAGATCTGAGCTGGGTAATAATTTTAGGGTTTTGTTGAACAGGAAAACTTGAAAAGAATCCAATTAGTGTGAAGATCATTATTACATTCTTATTATTTTGGTCTCTGAGAGAGCAGTGATTGTCAGTCAAGTTTTCTGGGTCATTTTTTTATCTATACTCAGATATACCACTGTGACTCAGATTTGAAATTTATTTATAGTGCCTTATTAGAATTTTTGGGCTAGTGCTTTAGTCATTTAAAAAAATCACACAAAAAATTATTTGACAAAGGGTATTTATTCTCGCATTCTTTTTTCACATTTATAAGTGAAGGAGGATGCAATTTATTGGAGGATGGTCAATTTAATCACTGTGTGTAAAAATTCTTGAGACTAAACAGCCTGTATTCTTTTGGTACCTTGTAAATGCAAAGATTGGGCTCACAGGATGTTATACAGATACATCAAGCAAAGTGTGTCAGAAAAGTGTTTTATAATGGGAAATCAAACAGAATACCACAGACACTACTGTTTTGTTTTCTGTTTGGCTATTCAAAAAAAGAAAAGTCTCTGCTTATGAGTAAATAGATAAAATATCCCAGTTCTTCTCAGGGAATGGAAATAATTGTATTATATGTAATGCATAGCATGTTGAAAAATAAAAGGTGAACTAAAGTGACTGCCACCCCACAAAAATCTTTTAGAAGCTGGAGACTATGATACTTTATATGCCCTTCTACACCCCGACTCTATTAATACTAAAGCCTCTTAATAGCATGTGTAATATTTCTGTTAATTGCAGGATGGTACTGGTAAGTGGGTTATGTGAATCAGAATTCCCTTGTGGTCACTCATTACTAAGCCTAGAGAGGGATGCATTTTGAAAATTAGAAAAAAATGTTAAATTTTCACGTGTATTTGATTATAGCTACTTCAGTATCATATATAGATTATAGCCTCAGAGAACAAGCACACTGGCAGACTTTTAATTTCAAAAAATGACAAAAATGTAATTGCAAATTAGATGGAAATTTTATCCTGTGATCCTGTAGCTAATTTAGCATCTGAACTTGTGTGTCCAAGTTCCATTTGGTAGTTACAGCTTTCCAAAATTACATTGATCAAACCCAGTGTCATGTTTGCTTATAAAGATCGTGAAAGTTTCCTCCAAAGGTTGAGATGAGGATTGTTTAAATGTGGAATAAATAGAAGGAAAGAGCTGCATAGAATATTCTTCATGTGTTGCTTCTCGATTCTCTAAGACGCTGCACTGATTGTTTCTTACATTTGTTGTTGTTGCTGTTAAAGAGAAAACTGTACATACCAAATGATAGCTGATTGGTGTGTGGACTCTGGCTTCTGCAGCGTACCACCCTGCCTCACCCTTTCTTTTATTTGTTGCAGTAATGTGCCTAGTGTTGGGAGCCTAGCAGATCCAGACTATCTGAACACACCACAGATGAACACGCCGGTGACGCTGAACAGCGCTGCCCCAGCCAGCAACAGTGGGGCAGGAGTCCTCCCATCTCCAGCGACCCCTCGCTTTTCAGTCCCCACACCACGAACCCCCAGAACCCCAAGAACTCCCAGAGGTGGGGGCACTGCCAGTGGTCAAGGGTCTGTTAAATATGACAGCACTGATCAGGGGTCACCAGCCTCTACCCCCTCTACCACACGGCCCCTTAACTCTGTGGAGCCTGCCACCATGCAGCCAATTCCTGAGGCCCACAGTCTTTATGTCACCCTGATTCTCTCAGATTCTGTGATGAATATCTTTAAAGACAGAAACTTTGACAGCTGTTGCATCTGTGCCTGCAACATGAACATCAAAGGGGCAGATGTTGGGCTCTACATCCCTGATTCTTCCAATGAGGACCAGTACCGCTGCACCTGTGGGTTTAGTGCGATTATGAACCGCAAACTTGGCTACAATTCGGGACTCTTCCTTGAAGATGAGTTGGATATTTTTGGGAAGAATTCTGATATTGGTCAGGCTGCAGAGAGGCGCTTAATGATGTGTCAGACCACCTTTCTTCCTCAGATGGAGGGAGCCAGAAAATCCCAGGAGACACCCATAAGCCTTCTTCTTCTCCTTCAGAATCAACATACACAACCTTTTGCTTCTCTGAGTTTCCTGGACTATATTTCCTCTAACAGTCGCCAAACTCTTCCCTGTGTAAGCTGGAGTTATGACCGGGTACAGGCAGACAACAATGATTACTGGACAGAGTGCTTTAATGCGCTGGAGCAGGGACGGCAGTATGTGGATAATCCCACTGGTGGGAAAGTGGATGAAGCTCTGGTGAGAAGTGCCACTGTGCACTCTTGGCCTCATAGCAATGGTAGGTGTCCCAGAATTCAGATTTGCATCTTAAAAAGTATCTTGATGTGACGATAACTTAAAAGTTTTCTTGGTTTATGTGACAGAAATTTTAAATTTCATCTCTTGAGAAAAAAAAAAGATACAACTAAAATGAGAGCTTTGTTGATTTCTCCCTAAATTTAGAACTGGGGCAGTGGTTTCTATTGAAATATTTTTGGAGAAGTGTAATTGTGTTCTGAAAATTTCTTCTTATATCAATCACAGCAGGCAACCCATTTTGGCAGCCTCTGTCTGCAGAGTATCAAAATCATCCCCAGTGTACACGCTGATCGTTTGCATACCTTGCATGCTAACATGCACCCATTCCTCAGGATCAGGTGCTAGTGAGGCCTCATTCTTAAACCCTTCTGTCCATTTACCAAGTACTTTCCCCTTTCTCTGATTTCCCAACATATTGAATCTCTTATGAAAATGATCACATTACTTTGTGGTTACTGAAATACATTACAAGCTCTTATCATATTAAAAGCTCCAGTTGGGCTAAGGGTATTGCTCAATAGTAGTAGAGCGTATACTTTGCATGCATGAGACCCTGAGTTATCCTCAGCACCATACGGGCAGGGGATCTCCATTTTGGAGTAGGGCTCTAAAAGTTCTAAGCGACCTGCTTGCCTCTTCCCTTAGCATTCACTCTCTACACTGTGATACATGTTGGGACATAAAATCATGACTGAGGGAGACAGGGTATCTTCCCTCATGGGTAGATCTTATCCATTTTGAAAAATGGACATTTGAATGTTAATAAAATAATTACACACATAAGCATATTATTACAAATCATTGAGTGATGAACACATGGCTAGAGGGGCCACCCCAGACTGCAGGTCAGAAAACACTCACCGAGGCAGTAGCACCTACTCTGAGAACTCAGTGATGAGCATGGACTAGGTAGCTGAAGAGGGTAGGGCACAGGTTGTTGCATCCCAGCCAGAAGAAGAGGCAGGCGTGAAGATGCAGAGTTATGTGAAGCCTGGGACTCCCAGAGAAATGGAAGAGTAAAAAGCCAGCAGAGGCTAGATTACAGAGAGCCTTTAATGGAGGGGTTGGGCCTTCATCGGAAGAGTAATAAGAAGTCATTAATGGTTTTAAGAAGAGGCATTGACATCAGATTTGCATAGTTAAACAAAACACTATATTCTGGCCATAATGTGGGGTGTGGATTAGAAAATGGCAGGAATGGATCTGGGAAGATATAAGACCAAATGAAAAATGGTAGCTTGCCTTAGAGTGGAGAAGAAATGGACACAGTCAAGAGATGTTTAGAAAGTATTATTGCAGAGTTTGTTAATGCCAGGAGTTTGGGGGATTAGGGTGAGGGAGAAGTTAAGGAAGATGCCCAGGTTTGTGGCTTGGGTCCCTGGGCAGACAGTGGTGTCATTCAGAGATCCACATACTTGAGTAGGATGAGAAGTCCAGGTAGAAATGTCAAGTAGAGATGTAGTCCTGGAGTTCAGTGGGCATGGAGAGGTTGGAATGTGGGTGATATTTCCAGTCAGGGCACAGAGAAGCTCACTAGGAGGAGGAAGTGTAGGGTGAGCAGTGGACAAAGCCACACTGAAATTTGACAAGGACAGAAGTGGGAGCCTGTAAAGGAGGTAGAGAAGGAAGACCAGAGAAAGACCTGTCTTGGAAGCCAGGCGTACAGGAGTAAGCAGTGTTGCAGAAAGAAGACAGGTCTGCAGACATTAAAGTGCAGCTGAATAGATTCAGATAAGGGTTAAGCACATTTTCTGAGCACAGTGAGAGCTGGTTCTGTTGGGGCGTGGGGACAGACAGGATGACCACACAGTGAAAAGAAAGGGACAGAGACCATGCTGGAGGGGGTGTGTGAATGAAGCATGGACTCTGCCTCTGAACAGCTGTCAGTCTTGCAGGAAAAGGTCATTAATGCTCCTTAAATGTGGACTGAAGTAAAGAATAATAAAAGCAAACCCAGAAGACAGAGGTCAGTGGAATAGGGAAGGACACACATTCCAAGCAGGCTAAGCAAGAAGGTACTCATGGCTACTCCATGGCAGCAGCCACCCCTAAGGGAGCATTAAAGGGTTGTCTTCATTTTCATAACTGCTTAAGTTCAAATAGCATCCTGTGCTTAGCAAGCCTTTAATTAATGTCTACAGAATAAATTTTATGAAGTAAAGAAAATGCCACCTTTTCCTTAAAGAAATGTGCATGATCACCTGCAGTGGTTCTTTTCACTAAATCGTGACCTTTGGACAGAAACACACTCTGTGAATCAGTGGTATCATCTTACCCCTTGAGAAGGTGGACATCTTTATTGCAGGGGAAGTCTGGAAATTTTTAAGATGTTAAAATTAGCAGATATTACTATAGATGAATAAGATGGGAGACAGAGTTGCAAAAAAGCAATGCCTTAAATCACATCCTTTCACAACACACCTTTTATTTTCTGTGTAGAGGAAGAGAGTTTATGGCTTGCTTTTAATTGTAGATTGACACAATACCTTTATTTTATTCATTTTTTTTTATGTGGTGCTGAGGATGGAACCCAGGGCCTCACACGTGCTAGGCACTGGGCTACAACCCTGGCCCTCTGGCTTGCTTTTATTTTTCTCAAATCCGTGGTTTTGTCATTTCCCACTTTAGGTCGCTATGGGTATAGAAGTACTTTCTGTCTTTCTTTATTATAAATTAAAGAGAAGCACAGGTTTAAGGTACAGGTGATTAGCACTGCTTTGTCCTCACCAGATAGCTGGGCAAGGTGTGGAGAAATGTCCAAGAGGCCAGGCTGCCACTCAGCTCCGCAAGTGGTCATATGGGGATATGGGGTTTGACCCTGACTTGTCAGGTCCCCCATGGCAGCAGCCACCTCTAAGGTTTTCAGAAAAACTGGGTACCCCCCATTTGTGCATGAAATTGGAGTAGTCCTTCCAGAGTTTAAAGAAAAAACAAAAACAAAAACTCTGTGTACTACCAGTTTGTAACCTGTGTTGTATTGATGTAGGGACAGATCTGAGAATATGATAAGAACCCTTAAATACCCTTTCTAATCAGCCAGAAAAGTAGAGCAAGCATCCATCTTCAGAAGTCCAGCTGCAGGCTCTCCTAGCATGCCACCTCCAGCTGGATAGTTGTTTTCTGCAGACATGTTTTAGAAAATGATGAGCATTATGGACCCTCCATTCTGGGAAAAGTGCAAACATATTCACACAAGTACTCATGTGGTCTAGCATGGATTCTCAGGGGTTTTCAAATTCTAGGTTAAAAACTCCTCTCAAGTGACAGCTGGCAGAAGGAATATTTACTCTTTAAACAATTAATTCCTTACCTTCTTCAGCACCCAGATGGCTTCATGCTGTCTCTGCTGCAGTTCTGTTTGCCTCTGACTGCATTGCAGGTCTTCTCTTTACGCATTGGTATTTTGTGAAAATATTTTACATTAAGAACATTAAAATCTCTTCCTCTCCTATTTTCCCTCCCCATCTTAGTGTTGGGGATTGAACCCATGACCTTGTACATGCTGGACAAGCACTCTACCACTGAACTACATCATCAGCCCTAAATAGTTTTGTAAAGTTTCTATTTTAGGTTCATTTTGATCTACTCATCTTAAGTCAAAGCATCCATATCCATACAAGTTTGTTTGTTTGTTTGTACTGGGAATTGAACCCAGGGGTGCTTAACCACTAAGCCACATCCCCAGCCCTTTTTATTTTGAGACAGGATCTCGCTAAGTTGCTCAGGACCTTGATAAGTTGCTGAGGCTGCCCTTGAACTTGTGAGCCTCCTGCCTTAGCCTCTGAAGTTGCAGGGATTTTAGGCATGTGCCATCAGGCCCACTTGCAAAGCATTGATAATCACAAGTAAAAGTAATGTGATGTAAAAAAGCTTTTGAAGCTCTCTTATGGAAATTCTTAAACGGGTTTCCATGATTTAAAAAATTATACCTATTCATTTTTTCTCTTTTAAACAATTCTTTAGGTAAACTCTTATCTAGAATAACAATTTTTCTTTCTGTTTGTTTTGGTTAACAAGTTATCAGTTATTTTTTTTCTCTAATTTAGACTATCTTTTCTCTTGACTCTTAGGTCAAGAACCTTAGAATCTGATACAGCTAATAACATCTTTGTCATGGACTATGACTGAGATCCAAGATGATGACCAAAAAGAGGAGAATGTTAATCCCCTTATCCTTTGTGTTCCCATGTCTCTTCCAGTGCTAGACATCAGCATGCTCTCCTCTCAGGATGTGGTCCGCATGCTGTTGTCCCTGCAGCCCTTTCTCCAAGATGCCATCCAAAAGAAGCGCACGGGCAGGACCTGGGAGAACATTCAGCACGTGCAGGGACCACTCACCTGGCAGCAGTTCCATAAGATGGCGGGACGTGGAACCTACGGTAGTCCTGGCTGACTTAAACCCCTTCTCACCTCAGTGCTCCCCACTGAAGTGTAGCATTAGTTACTGTCCAACCCTCACTTCACTAACAAAACTAGTTTTTTAGTCAGGATCATAGTGCCCGCGTTAAAGGAAATGAAGTAATACTGCTTGGAAAGTTAACTTTCACTTGTTCTGGTCTGTCCTCTGGTTTTATTGGGCCTTCAGAAGAAACTTTAGACTCAATTAATGGTCTTCATCAAAGACTGCTTAATTAGATGATTTGAAAAATACTTTTAAGAGTATTATGTCACAGGTAATGACATTTCAGATCCAAAATTAAGACCAGTGCCCCCAGGAATTTCTAAAATGCCCAGACTGTGAGAAATAGAATCTCAAGCACTTTCCTAAATGATAATGTTGTTCTAGGTTCAGAAGAATCTCCTGAGCCGTTACCCATCCCTACCCTGCTGGTAGGCTATGACAAGGACTTTCTGACCATCTCGCCATTCTCCTTGCCCTTTTGGGAAAGGCTGTTGTTGGACCCATATGGGGGCCACCGTGATGTTGCCTATATTGTGGTGTGTCCAGAAAATGAGGCCTTGCTCGAAGGAGCCAAAACTTTCTTCAGGGACTTGAGTGCTGTATATGAGGTAAGAAAGTTATTATGAGCATTCTTTTTATGACATGAGTCTCCTGATTGTTTCTGATTATGAACTGAATTTGAAAAAACAAATTTCTTAAAAGTAGATTTCAAAGTAAAAATTGCAAACAGAGGATGAAGAAAAGAATTAAATTGGCAAGCCCCCCCCCCCTTCCCTCTTGGCTTTATTCTTGATTAGATTGAGAAAAAATTCCTCTACCAGCCTTAGAACACATCTTAAAATCCGATCCACTGTTTTTTTTTCCCCATTTATGAGCTCAAAGTTTAAAGGTATTGTACACTAGGAAAAAGTGGTAGCTGTGCGCAAGATGAACTCTACAAAAAAGAAAGCACATCTGTTCTTTTTATTTACTTTTTGGTGGATGGATACAAGTTCTCAAAAGCTATAAAAAAATAAATGTTTAGCTTGAACATTTCTGGATCAAAAGAAAAGTTGAATGCATTGTGCTTCTGCTGTGTTTTAACACTACCTTCTTCTTAATAACCATAATCATGTGAAAACCAGCTGGATAATGTTCTCTCTCTAATATGTAAATTCTTGTTACTTTTGAAAGGTTAGACTTGTGGCACTTACATTTCTTTTGTTGAGGTCCATATACACTAAGTTCTTTGTACCTTATGATTCATATATGGCAAGATTAAATGAAATTATTTGTTAAAGTGTTTATAACATAGACAGGTACCTAATAAACATTACAAAGTGTTTTGTAAATAAGATGCCAAGCTGAATTTCAAATATATTTCCAAAGAGTACATTCACTATCTGTAAACATACAAGTAAACATGGAATAGTAAATTTAGGAGTTGCTTCAGAGAAATGAGGAGATGCTAAAATGCCATGTGATGACATCTGTTGAGCCATTGAAAGAAACCCTTGGGTATAAGTCATTTCTGCATAGCACATGGTCCATGGACACACAATACCATTAAGTCATAATTAATCTATCACAGACAACTCATGTCTGTCTAAAGCTCACCCATTCTCTCGAATAAAACCTTCAAAGTAAGTTTTAGAAGGTTCAGGCACCCCTCGCCCCATTCTCTCTTGCGTTACTGGGGCTGCTCAAGGATTATGCACTAGAGAATTTTATGGTGGCTTGATAAGCTTTCACTTAACCCAACTCTAATAAGGGGTACTAATATGGACTCTTTTGCTGCTGAACAGATAGTTGGCTCTTTGGAGGGTGTTGTGAGTGTCCATTGAGTGTCCTGGAGATTACCAGCAGATTCTCATTGTCCTAAAACAGCTACTTCCTTTTGAAAAGTGATTGGGATGCTTATTGCTTTACCTCTGGACAATCAATCTAACAGATGGCCTATAAAATCTTAGTATTATTTTATGAGAAAACATTATGTGTAAGGATTACTTAAGAGATTTTAGTGGACATATGTCTCAGTTTTAGTAGTTAGAAATCCTGTTAATTCTTCTTCACTTGCTCATTAGCCTTAAGGTAGTGTTCAGCAATCTCCTTTGTGCAAGAGAAATTGGCCTGGGTGAAGAAACATTTAGTTTTCTTCTGAGGGCCTAGTTCAGATTTTGGAGAGAGAGCAATTTTAGGGTAAATTAAAAAGTCCAGCTTATAATGTTCATTTGATTGCATGTGGATAACCTAAAGGAAAAGGAAAAAGCTTGCATGTTTATGGTAACCTCCCTTGCTGAGTGAAGGGCCGAGTGTAGGTACTGTGTGAAGGACTGACTGACTCCTATTGAAAATAATGGGCTTGCTTGTGTCCTCAGATGTGTAGGCTTGGGCAGCACAAGCCCATCTGCAAAGTGCTACGTGATGGCATCATGCGTGTGGGAAAGACCGTGGCACAGAAGCTGACAGATGAGCTTGTGAGCGAATGGTTTAACCAGCCTTGGAGCAGTGAGGAGAATGACAATCATTCCAGACTCAAACTTTATGCGCAAGTTTGCCGCCATCACCTAGGTAAATGGAGGGTTATTTGGCCAAGCAGAATTGCAGGTGTAAAGTAGCAGGTCCTACCCATCTCCTAACAGATGCGGTATTAAATTTCTTTTGTCTCAAATAATGTTAGCATTTCATTACTATACCTAGTTTAGTCTAATTTTTGTGTTCTAGGTAGTTAAATCCTAATTTTCTTAAGGAAGCAATATCTATTTATACCACATTTTGAAAATTTAGCAGCATGACTTGGTATTAACTGCTTACATTTAACCCATATTCTCCAGAGAACCTCTGAGGTTCGTAAAGCCATATATACATAAGAGCATAATACACCACGATGGCTATGCAATATATGGCTTCTTATTTTTCAGTGAAGGCATGTGAAGTCTGTCTGGAAACAGAATATTATGAGTGATTAATATTTATTTTGAAATAATCTTTTTCTAAAAACTCATAAGTTGTGTCACATGCATTTCTGTGTTTGCAGTGTGTATAAGCACATCCGCAAGTGTGGAGATAGTATTTAGGGTGTTAGAATCAGAGTACAGCATCCCAAGAGCATACTTTTTGAAAAATGCAACCATTCTAACATCTGATGAAGTTTGACTCTGCCAAACATTGCTGACACCAACTGTCTGTGTATTCTCTTTCAGCACCTTATTTAGCCACTCTGCAGCTAGACAGCAGCCTGTTGATACCACCTAAATACCAGACCCCACCAGCAACAACACAGGGACAAGCTCCGCCTGGGAATGCTGGGCCTTTAGCTTCAAATTCAGGATCAGCAGCTCCCCCAGCTGGCAGTGCATTCAATCCCACCTCTAATGGTGGTTCTACAAACCCTTCAACAAGTAGTTCCACATCTGGTTCCTCCGTGCCCCAGGTCTCGTCATCTGCTTCTGCTCCGGGTATTAACCAGATGAGCACTACCTCTTCCTCAGGACTCAGCGGTAGTGTTGGAGGGCAGAACCCCAGTGTTGGGGGCAGTGCCACGGACAGAACCCAAGGGAACATGGGCTGTGGTGGAGACACTGAGCTTGGGCAGAACTCCTCCCAGCCCGTGCAGGATGGACAAGAAAGGTGGGTTCAACTTGGACCTCTTCTTTTGCCCCACCTCAGTGAATCTCCAAATCCAATAGAATGCTCTGTTTTTCTTCTTTCCAATAAAAAGTGACAATTGTCAATCTGTAGCTACATTAAGAAATTTGACACTTCTAAAAACTTACTGTAACTGACAAACTTATTAAGCTTATTAATTCACTATTAGGCTTGTTATAAAATCTCTTTCTAGAGTATTACCACAGAAAAGAAAAGGGAGTTGAAAAAGAGACCTCCCAGTTTAGAGGTTTAGTATCCTTCTTCCAAAATACTTAGGACTGGAAGTGTTTCAGAGTTTGGAGATTTTTTAATTTGGGAATATTTGCATAGACTTCACAGGTTGAACATCCCTGATCTGAAAATCTGAAATCCAAAGCACTCCAAAATCCAAAACTTTTTGAGCATCATGCTAAAGTTTTGGATTAATGATGTTGATCACTATTGCCATTTCCATCTGTCCTTGGTGCTAGTGGCTTGATTTGCCTGCTCCTAGTATATGATGCACACATATTCATACCTTCGGCCTATAGTCATTGTCCACAGAGTCAGTGTGCTCTACAATTGGCTTGTTTCATGTACCTCACAAGTGACTTTCTCTCCAGTGTTACAGAAAGGGAGAGAATAGGAATTCCCACGGAGCCTGACTCTGCAGACAGCCAAGCCTACCCTCCTGCTGTTGTGATTTACATGGTGGACCCATTCACCTACACTACAGAGGAAGACTCCACTTCTGGAAACTTCTGGCTCTTGAGCTTGATGCGCTGCTACACAGAAATGCTGGATAATTTACCTGAGCATATGAGAAATTCTTTCATTCTCCAGGTTATTGTCTACAAGTTTATTCTTTACATATGTTGTTTTTATGAAATTAAATTTATGATTTAAAAAATTTAATAGTACATGAAAGTATGAAAGGAAAAATATTCATAATTTTTACCTTTTAGATAAAACCATCATTATTTATTTTTGTCTTTTAGCTTTTCCCCTACATTTTTACAAGGTTGAGATTCTGGTTTTAATATAATTTTTAATCTTTTTCTAGGCATTACTCATGAATATTTTTCCATGTTCCCTACAATTTACACCAGTAACCTTTTCTTTTTGCCGTGTTGGGGATAGAAGGGCCTTGAGCATGCTAGGCAAGTGCTGTACTACCGAGCCCACCCGAGCCTCCCCTGTTTTTAATGACTACATATTTTCCATCTTTAACTATTCCTATGTAGATAGACCTTTATCTCTGCTTTTTTTATTTATAAACAAAGCCAAGTAAACATGTTTGTGTCTTATCTTCCCCCACCCTTTTCACATTTTTAGGTCATTTTTTAAAAGTGGATTCTTAGCTGTAGATGATGAGAAATGTTGTCAGATTCCTTTCCCCAAAACTTATTTACCTTTCTTTTAGCAGTAAGCAAGCATGTTTCTTTTCACTACATCTTTGCTAGTTTTATAGTGAAATAATTTTGTAAAAAATATTTTATATGGATGAAAAATGAGACCTAGGGTGTATTGGGTTTATTTTGTTTTGTTTTATTTTGTTTTGTTGGTGGTAGTAGTGATGTTACTGAGGATTGAACCTACTGATGGTCTACCTCTGAGCCACATCTCCATATTTTTTATTTTTTGATAGGGTCTTGCAAAGTTACTTAGGGCCTCGCCAAATTGCTGAGGCTGGTCTCAAACTTGTGATCCTTCTACCTCAGTACCAAGTTGCTGGGATTACAGGTGTGTGCCACCGCACCCAGCTTTGGTTTTGTTTTTAAACTTTTTATTTGTTCCTTTTGGGTTTTGTTTTATTGTCACATAAAATGAAAGTTATCCTATAGAATTAAAAGATTGAAGTTTAGGTGATCAAAATAGAAGGTTGATAATTGTTCATTGTTTCAACGTCATTCACACACGATTAAGCAGTAATTCCAAAGATGCCATGCATGCTATGTGTATACATTATACAAATGAGAAAAATAATAAAATGCAAGTTTTAAAATTTTGGAACCATGGCAATAGCAAATCAAAAATTTATACCAAAAGTAGGAGTCGGGTAATTTCTAAGTGAAAGTATGTCTTGGCCAACATAATTTGCTGCTCGTAACATTATGTTATAAAAAATCCTACATGTCACATAGGACTTTATGCCACTGGAAGAAATTAGAATTTAATCGTCTTATGGTTGACATTTACATTGTTTAAAGCCAAGGTCCCTCCCCCACATCAAAGAATAAATTCATGCCATTTCACTTTTCAGCTGCCTTGTAAACATAGTAAATCTCCTGGGGTTGGTTGGTTTGTGTTTTAGATTGTGCCTTGCCAGTACATGCTGCAGACAGTGAAGGATGAACAAGTTTTCTACATTCAATACTTGAAGTCCATGGCATTTTCAGTGTACTGCCAGTGCAGGCGACCTCTGCCTACACAGATCCACATTAAATCCCTCACAGGATTTGGGCCTGCAGCCAGCATTGAGATGACCCTCAAGAACCCTGAGGTGAGTATTGGAGGGCAGAAATTTGTAGAAAGAATGCTTTGGTACTAAAAATGCAAACCAGGAGGATGTCTTATCTGATGCACAGATTTGTTGGTTGCTTGGTTGGTGTTCTACCTTTATATAAGAGTTGGTAGGTTTCTTTAATTGTTAAGTTAAAACAAATACTGCTCTGAACTTTAAAATTATTTTGAGAGAAGAGATAAGCAAGCTCTTTTTTGTTTCACTTAAGATCTAAGGCAATAATATACTTATCACTTTTAGGTACTAATGTTCAAATTTCCTAAATTTATTTTGTTTCTTATTGTTCTCACTAAACTGTCTTATGTTACAGATTCTCTGCTCTCCTTTGATCTGACTCATGTCTGAGGCAGCAGTGATCTGTGTATTCACTGTGTGAGAGCACCTCACTTTCTGAGATGTGCTCTCCCAGAGTCCCAACTTTATTATTCCTCATCTCGTGCTGTTGGGTAGAAATGAATGCTTTTCCCTCGCATCTTCTTGGGTCTACATCCCATAGATAACATACCTTTAAGGGAATTTTAAAATATAAAGCCAAATATGTCTTTTTTTTTTTTTTTTTTTTTTTTGAGGCAAGATTTTGCTGAGTTGCCCAAGGCTGCCTCAAACTTGAAATCTTTCTGCCTCAGCCTTCTGAGTAGCTAGGGTTACAGATGTCCACCACCACACCCAGCCAAAATATCTCTTAAACAAAAATCTTATGCTCCCCTTGTTTTTCTCATTCTTTATCTTGAAAATGTGTGTCTAAGCAGTGTTTAGCTTTATCAAAGCTTTAAAAACCAATTCCCACAATCTCATGGCATAAAAGAAAACCCATTAATAAAAGCCAACAAAAACCTCTTCGCCTTAAGAGACCTTTTTAAAAACATGTTTCTGGAAAACTGCACAGGATGCTAAAGCTTGGAAGTGAGAAATGATTCAAGTAGTTAATACTGTATTGGAACTTGGTTCAGGTCAGCCTAGTCCCAGGGGAGAAAGCTGCTCAGCTGATGACCTACATTCAGTCTGGTGTTAAATACAGTTTCTATTTTTGGCATTTTCAGTTTCGTTTAGTCTTGGAGTTTGAATTTTTCATTTTTGTGAGCAGTTCGTTCATCTATTCTATTAGCTTTTTCGAGAATTTAAAATTTTATCTTTGTTTCTTTGTCTCCTGAAATTATGAATTGATGTTTTTCTTTATAAATGTGGGATCTTTCTGTTCTTTACCTCCTTGTGGAGGTAAAGAATTCAGATGCAGTCATTTCTTGATGCTTTGAGAAGTGATCACAGGTCAAGTAATAACTAATAGTGTTGTGTATTCTGTAGTGGAGATTAAAGAGAGGCGGGCTGCCTACTATTAATATATCCCAAGGCATCATATAACATTTTTAAAGATTATAATATACTTTATCAGAACATCATCAGGGGCTCTTGAGACAAAGTGAGGCTTAGTTTAAAATAAGTGGCAAACAGACTTCAAGTAACATGCCTCCCCCCATTCCTTTCAGTGGGAAAAGAGAAATAAGTCTATTTTATTTGAAATAAGTCTATTTTCTTTTAAAAACAGAAGCACCACATTTTGTAAATGTTTGCCAAGGTGTGTGAGTTCCTGTATGTGAGTCATGGTCAGTTGGTCAGTTGGTGGCCTGTCCGGATGGAGCACTGTGCTTCCCTCGCTTCAGCCATTGAGCATCTGCTCTGTGCCAGGTGCTGCCTTCCTGCCAAGACAGGGGGCAGCAGTGAAGGGAACAGCCGGGCCCCTGCTACATGCAGTGCTGATTCCCTGGGGTAGCACATGCAAGCACCTTGTCACATAAGAAAGCGTGTACTTCAGTATTTATATGCAAGTTTCGATACTATAGCTAGTATCACTTTCGTTTTCTTATGTAATATTTAGCATCATAAAAACAATTTGGTAGTAGTAGACAGGATTCTGAATGTTCTCAACACAAAGTAACAGTTTGAGGTGATGGATGTACCAGTTACTCTGGCCTGATCATCACATGTTGTCTACATGTTTTAGAATTCACAAGATAAATATATGCAGTAACTATCAATTAAGATTTATATATAGAATCTTATGGACTGGGCTGTGGCTCAGTGGCAGAGCGCTTGCCTCGTGCATATGAGGCATTGGGTTCGATCCTCAGCACCACATAAAAACGAATAAACAAAATAAAGATATTGTGTTCATGTATAACTAAAAATATTAAAAATAATAATAACAATGAGCTATATAGTATCTTAAAACACTGTTTGGGAATCATATTTTACCTAATTATTTACCACAAGCTGTCTATTGCAGCTAAAATATTTGACATTTAACCTTTTGTTTTATGTCAGACTTTCAAACAACCTCACTTGGACCTTTTTTTTTTTTTTAATAACAGCTTTATGGAGATAAATTCACCTTTTTAAATTGTGTAGTTCAGTGATTTTAATATAATCACAAATTTATACAGCCATCACTTCTATCTGATTTTTAGAACATTTTTGTCAATCCTGAAGAAAATTCTACTCCTCACAATCATCCCTCTTTTCCCTCCCCTCAGCTCCTGGCAGTCACTAATCTACCTCTGTCTCTCTTGAGTGCCTGTTCTGGACATTTCATATAAATAAAATCATATAATATGTGATTTTTTAAATATTTGGCCTCTTTCATTTAGCATAGTTTTTATAAGGCTCCATGTTATAGCATGAATCATTTCATGGTTAAATAATATTCCGTGGGATGGTTATACCATATTTTATTTATCTCTCCAGTAGCTGGTAGACATTTGGATTGTTTCCACTTTTTGACTATTGTGAATAATGCTGTCACAAACTTTTGTACAAAGATTTTGTGTGGACATGTGTTTTCAGTTCTTTTGATAAGTATGTTAGAGTCCAATTTCTGGGTCATATAGAAAGTGAATGGAATAGTGGTGGGTTGGTTTTACAACTTTGAGGAAATCATTGAGTATCTCTTGGCCTGAGTTTTTGAACCCTAAAATGAATACTTTGGATTAGATTATTTCTAAAGCCTCCTTTATCTTTAAAATCGTGTTTTTCTGTTAACTACTATGCCTCCTGCTGACAGTTCAGGAATCAGTAACTATGGCTGTGGGTCAGATCTGGCCTACCCCTGTACTTGTATAACAAACCAGGTAAAAATTATTTTTCCATTTATAAAAAGACAAGAGTATATGCAGAGACCCCTAAAATATAATCTTTACTATCTGGTCCTTTATAAACATTTTCTTACTCCTGTTGCAATTTATTAAATAGCAATGTGTATATGATAGCTGTTAAAAAAATGATGTCAATTACATTTTGTCTAGTTTTCTAAAATATTTGTCTTGGGTAACAGCTAATGGTTTGGATTTCTAAAATTTCCTTTTCACACATATGCCTATTATTAAAATATATGTGTACTGCTGCTTGGTGAATTTCCAGTAAAAAATGTCACATAACAAGCACATGAAACAAAAGCGTAACCAGCAACAGAAGCTCCTTAGTGTCCCTTTGTAGTCACTGATGGTACTATTCTGACTTCTACCAGCATAGACTGTTTTTGACTTTACATACAGTTTATATTCTTTTGTGTCTGGCTTCCTGCACTCAGTGTTGAGATTTATCCATTTTTGTTGTTTGTTGTTGTGTTTTTTTTCATTATCTTTGCTGTTTAATATTCTGATTATGTGACTCTAACACAATTTGTCATCCATTTTACTGTTGATGGGTATTTAGGTTGTTTTCAACTTGGAGCTTTTATGATTAATACTGTTAGGAATATTATGACACCTGTTCTTGGGAGACACATATATGCTTTTATTGAGTCACAGAGGGGCAATGTGTAAAAGCTCTGAATTCTCACCAAACATGGTATTTTCTGCCTTTTTTATTCAAACATTCTGGCTGATGTATGTAGGGTTATCTCATTGTGGTTTCAATTTCCACTTTCCTAATAACTAATGAAATTAGTCCAGTTTACTTTCCAAAATAGTCATTTCTTTTAATAAGAAAATATTAGGTTGGTTCGGTTTCCTACCTTATATCATTTAAACAGTCTTTTTGTCATCTGTGTGAACATTACTGTTTACATGTGTAGTACTGAAGCAGTGGTGGGAAACAGTCTGTCATCATCACCATTTGTCCCTGTTGGTTTCCCTCAGTCTTATTCTGGGTTTTGTTGTAAACATTACATTGGGTGACTTTGTATTGAAACTGATTTTGATCTTGATTTCAGCGGCCCAGCCCAATCCAGCTTTACTCCCCTCCCTTTATATTGGCCCCAATCAAAGACAAATCAAAGCAGACAGAGCTGGGAGAGAACTTTGGTGAGGCCAGCCAGAAGTACAATGTGCTCTTTGTGGGCTATTGTCTATCCCATGACCAGCGCTGGCTCTTGGCTTCCTGCACTGACCTCCATGGGGAGTTATTAGAGACCTGCGTTGTGAATATTGCTTTACCAAACAGGTGAGAGGCCTTGATATCTGTGTTGTGTGTAAATTAATGCTGTATCTTTGATCAGATGTGACTTGAGCTCATTTTCCTATCTAAATGCAATGGAAACAGCATGGATATGTCCTTTGGAATTTTACAGCGTGTGTCTCATTAAGTGGTAACTTTGACTTATGCAGGGACCTCTTCTCCATTTCTTTCTTTCTTAGGTCACGGAAGAGTAAAGTATCTGCACGTAAGATTGGACTGCAGAAACTGTGGGAATGGTGCATAGGCATTGTGCAAATGACATCGCTGCCCTGGAGAGTTGTGATTGGAAGACTTGGGCGCCTTGGCCATGGGGAGCTTAAAGGTGAGAAATTCCTGAAGCAGGATGTAAAAACCGGAAAGGGCTGAGCAGATGGAAAAAATTTAAGCAAAAAGGAAAAAATTTAAAGCTGGTAGTAAGACTAAAACATTATATTTTTGGTTGATTTACATGTATAAGTATCATGTTTTTAAATTCTTTTTTAAAAAATATATATTTTTAGTTGTATATGGACTCAATGTCTTTGTTTTTACGTGGTACTAGGATTGAACCCAGTGCCTCACACTTGCGAGGCAAGTGCTGTACTACTGAGCCACAAACCCAGCCCTTAAACTTTTCTTTAGTAGCAAAATTATTTCTCCAAATAAAATTTCAAGTATAAAACAGAAATGGTGAGTTATTATAACTTATTATTATATTATGGTATAAAAGTTATGTGCTCAGTAAATCTAAATTTCTAACAATTTATATACTGAGGCAGTGAGATGAACAAGTCAATTTTAAAGATCAGAGATCTTCTATCAGAGATTAAAGGTGATTGTTGAAATCATATATAAAAATTTCCTTCAGTTTATCTGTTTGGTGGCTGAAGATGGTGATTTTTGTGTTTCTCTAGTTTGTTTTGGCGACATATTAGCAAGAAAATCCTGTTTCAGGAAGACATAGAGTAGCAAGTAGGAGCAGGTCTTTATTCCCAGTACCAACGCCTGGTATTTTTCAGTCTGGAAGATAAAAAGAACAGATTTTTCTTTTTTAGTTGTATCCCCAATACATCTTCCTCTGCTTGTATTCCTTATTAAAAGCATAACAGTCAAGAAGTACTAAAAGTAACTTTGCCTAATGCACAACCAACCCCTAGCAGCTGCCTTGCCTGGCACAAGCCGAGCTCACGCACTGTCCTCATTTGTGTAGCTACTTACATAGTGTTTACAGGAGTAATACGAATAGGCCTTGACAGATACTTAAAAACCTTATTAATTAATGACACATTTATAAGAAGTTTTGTATATGATTATTGATGGAAATTTTTTTCTAAAGACTGCACCAAAGAAAAACTTACATCACAAATTAGCTTAGTGGTTTCCTGCATGCAAGTACATTAGAGCCAGCAGAGGGTCAGAGTAAACATTTTGCACTTTGTAGGTGAGATGGTCACTGTTGCAGCTGCTCAGCTCTGCTGTTGTAACATCAAAGCAGCCATAGAAAATGCCTACATTAATGGAGGTGACTGTGTTAATAAAACTTTATTTACAAAAATAGGTAGTGGCAGGATTTGACCTGCAGACCATAGTATGCTGACCCCTGCATTAAGCATCTAAGATATTTCTTTACGGGAAATTGATTTCAGATATTCGTGGATCCCTGAAATAAAACACCACTGATATAGGTAGAAATAAGTGTAACTCATTGACTACAATGAACATTGCATTTGAAGTTAATTTTCAGGGTTTGTGTAAGTTTATACAAATATTGCATAATATGTATTATTATTAAGCATCAATTACACATGAAGTTATTTTAGTAATATTGTGAAACTAGAGACCAATAGGAAATATACCTTTTTCATTTGTTAAGGAATATCATAATGAATCTAATATCAGTAGCCTGAAGGTTAATACATTCAGGGATTCATCATTTCATTTCTGTCAGATTTCCTATCTTCCTCCGTACTCTGCTTTTTAGTTAATCTTATTTCTTAAAGGCTTTGAGCTATTCTTAATCCTTGGGGAAGGTTAGCATATAATAGAAAAGAAAAAGTGGGGATAATAATGTAGTCTAGTCACTTAGTGTTTTGGAAAATGATTAAGGCCATCTCTGTTCCTGGCGTGATTTTCAAAGGGGGCACACTCTTGCTTCTTCTCTCTTAGAGGAGAGGGGCATAAATGACTAGAGGAGCCCATCCAAAGACTGATAGAAAGCACACTCTCGGTAACAGAAACACCGGTGAACCCCACGTGCAGATCTGTTTATTCATCTCTGTCTCCCTCCTTTGTGGATCCATCTCCCTCCATTTCTGTGGCACTGTCAGATCGCAGCCTTTGGACTTTTGATTCCGCTTTATCAATTTCTATTATCTCCAGAGTGCTTATGATGAAGCATTCACCCTGCCTTTACCTTCTTGTTTGGTTTGAGATGCAAAGCTCACACCTGTCTGATTTCGGACAGTTTTAAAACATACAATCTTCGTGTTCCTGGAAACCTTTATTTCACCCATTTCAGATTGAGGTTCCTTAGGAATATGAAAACATTTTTCTATTCAGCTTGTCTGAAAAAAACGTGCAGTTGAGAAGCCTGCAGTGAAGTGGCATTTGATCAGTGGGCTGTGACGTGACAGCAGTTTGCTACACAAGAGTAGTGCATAGCTCATGGGTATTGTAGAGGTCAAAAGAGAGGACCAAGTGACTTTCACCTCCCAGAGTAACATACCTGCAAGAGTGTTCTGATTGAGCACAATGCTTTTGTTCAGAAGCAGTACACAAATGTCACAAGTCATGCTTCCAGCTTTCAGTTTTAACTATCACTTTGGCACCACTGGAAAACTGCACTCTCACAAGTTGTTTGTGAGGTCCTTTGGATGTTTTAAAAAAGGTTCACTTAGTTTCTGCTGCTGCTTGCCTTTTGTGGAAGTAATAACCAACCTCGGGTAGTAAACAGAAGTGAGGCTCCCCCAGCTCTGCTGTCATCCAAAGAAAAGTACTGATAAACTGGGGGAAAGGAGGAAAAGGGCTAGAACAATCTTAACACTAACTTCATCATCAGAAGGCATTATAAGTGTCTAAATCTACCACGGTCTTTATGGGACTCTCAAGGGTCATTTCAGACATGACTTCAGCCTCCAGTATAGTAGACCTTTGTTTCTGAGTTAATGAGGTATAATAGAACTCAAGTAACATTTTCTTTGTAGTAAGGAGGTAAGGAGAGGAACTGAAAATGGAAGGGAATATGGAGAGACATGTTCCCTTTAGGGTCTAGTCATGGAAATTCAATTTCCAAATAATATTGCCAAAAAGTTCAGACCTCATACCAGTGTGTGTTTATGAAGACTGTATTATAACTATGATATTTGACTTCAGATTGGAGTATCCTCCTTGGAGAATGTTCACTACAGACAATCAGCAAACAGCTCAAGGATGTGTGCCGGATGTGTGGAATCTCTGCCGCAGACTCTCCTTCTATCCTTAGTGCCTGCCTGGTTGCCATGGAGCCCCAGGGGTCCTTTGTAGTGATGCCAGGTAAATTTCCTCTTGTCAGTTTCATTAATTAGGTATTACATCAGTTTGGTTCATTCAAACTTAAATCACAGGCACATGTAGAATATCTCACTATTATTATATCTCTGTAAGAGAATATTGTACTTTGAGCTCAGTCATGGAAACCATTTGATCTCTTCCAAGGGTAATGGTTTGTGATTTTATTGTCTTTGCTGACCACAATTTGGGGGAGAGGTGCAAGTCTGGATCTGAGGGAGAGCTCTTAGAGCCATGATTAAGGACTATTGCCCACCCCTAGTTACCTCTGTTGCCTGCACCACTTGGAAAGTGACATAACTTCATTGTGCTTCTGTCCTTATCTATAAAATGGGGGTAATAGTTAGTACATAGAGGTTACTATAAAAGTTGGCATGTGGTAAGCAAGCATTTGGTGTCTGTTACTTACAACATTTCTTATTTAAATGGTACCATTTTTATGGGATTGTTATCATTTAGGAGACATACTTTATTGTGAGCAACCATAGGAGAAGAAAAACTGGAGATTTATATTAGTAGAAATACTACATAAGTAATTTAAAAATATATTAGCTGGACTCAATCCAGTTTTATCTTAAAATTTTCAGTGTTAAATGAGGTGGGTGTGTGATAGCTGTGTGCTCTGTGTTAAATTCTTTGAAAATATTTTAACAATTGGGTCCAACTCTAAATGTGTATCCACCACGATATTTGCACTAAACTGAAACCACTCCCCTTCAGGCCCTCTGAGAACCTCATTCCAGGGATGTTCACTGCTGCTGAAGGGAACTGACAAAAAATTATTTTTTTTTTAAAGATGCTGTCACAATGGGCTCTGTTTTTGGCCGAAGTACTGCACTGAACATGCAGTCTTCTCAGCTGAATACCCCTCAAGACGCGTCTTGTACACACATCTTGGTGTTCCCAACATCATCAACCATCCAGGTGGCTCCAGCAAACTATCCCAACGAGGATGGGTTCAGCCCTAACAATGGTGAGTGGAGGCCTCTTTGTAACCAGTTAGAGACCCTTCTATCAACATGGCACAGAGTTAGAATATGGAGGTACCGTGCTGCTGCAGGTAGTTCTGTGGTGTAGTGAAGAACACATGAAATAGTACTAGGATTGGAGGGTTGAGGATCTTTTTGGTTTTAGAGCTTCAATTTGTCCCCATTATTATTAAGACCAAATAAAGACTTTTCCTCAGTTGGGTAATTAATTTTCCTCTGTTTTTCATTAAAGGCAAAAATAATTGCCTGATAATGCCTTGCACGTGGTGCCATTCTTTAAATAAATATTTGTTGATCTGCTTTTAAATGTTGAAGTACAAGGCAATATGAAGGTAGTGCCTTCCTTCCTCTAGTCCTTGGGAATCTAATTTGATTAGTCTTAAGGGATTGCTTTTGGTTTGAATATGTATTATAGCATTTGTTAAAATCTATTTTTGAACTGTGAAATGCTCAGTATTAAGCATTAATTTATACAGTTTTTAAAGAGTTGTTTTTTAATAGGTGGCAGCAGTTACTCATGTTAAATGGGGGATAAGGAAGGATATCAGATTTTATATGTAGCATGATCACAGTAAAATAACAAAAACATGAAAAAAGGGAAAGATCATAACAAAAATCTTCATGCTGTTTGGGTTATGGGTAATTGTTTTTTTCCTTTTTACACTTTCCATTTTTTTTTTTTTTTTTTTTTTTTGGAGTGCACCTTACTTTTACGATGTGGGAGGGAAATTCTTAATGAAAGCCTGGTGCTTTGATCTGCTCTTGGAGGATGCCTCCTCCTGTTTCGGGGCAAGTTCACACCTGTGAATGTGCATTCATTCAGCCTTCAGTGTTTTGGCTGCTAACTAGATGCATAGATGGTAGTTTACTGTGTTCTTAATGATGCCAACTTTAACTGTAATAGTTAAATTGCTTCTTTAACTGTTTTACTATATTTTCATGTACCTTTGGAGGCTACACAGAGTTGTGGGGCTTTGTGTGCTTTTTTCCTCTATTCTGTTAATAACTCCATGTCAGGAGGTCACTGGGGAGAACAGAATGAAACCACCATTTGCAGCACCAGGCATGCAGTCATTAGCTCTTAGTAATGTGTTAACGACATGTGGCCATTAATCATAGGTTCATAAAACATGATGTTGGTTAAGTTGGGGATATGGCATCTTTTTAATTTTTATATTTTTCCTTCTCCTCCTCTAGATGATATGTTTGTTGACCTTCCATTCCCAGATGATATGGACAATGACATTGGCATATTAATGACTGGGAACCTCCATTCCTCTCCCAACTCCTCCCCAGTTCCCTCCCCAGGCTCTCCTTCTGGAATTGGTGTGGGCTCTCACTTCCAGCACAGTCGGGTAAGGGCGATTGGAAGGAGGTTGTTTAAACTACCTGAACCCTCAGGAGAATAATCCTTGTGACATATGATCATCCTTTTACTATATATACCTTTCTTCCTGATGGTCTAGCTCTCTGCCAGAGAAATAAGAGTGGGAAAATAACTCTCTAGTTCTATTTTGCATAGAAAGCAGGAATTTGAAAGAAATGTATTGTTTATGATGCATAATTTTGTAAAAAGAATGGTCCTACTGCAGATGCAGGATGTTTTTGTGGGTTTGTGTATGTTTCATTTTGTTCTTAGGGTGATGGAGATGAAACCAGGCCAAGCAGCACTCTACTACTGAGCTACAGCCCCAGCCCAAAGTGGGGATTTTAGGCAGTTGTGTTTTAGAAAAAAAATAGTTTTGTTTGCTTGCTACTTCTCTCTTATTTTAAAAGTATTTTTACTTTTCTCTCAAAATAGTGACTTTCAAGAGGACACAGCCCTGTTTATTTAACATCCACAGTTAAATGTTCATTGAGGAGCACATTGTTAATGGTTGCTTGTTTTGCAAGGAGCCTGTCTGTCTTGCTCTTATCTGTAGTTAACCTGCAGGGGTGGCAGGAGCCACCAGGAGGCTGATTTTACAGAAATGTCCAGGTTAATGCCATAGTATTAAGGACAAAACCAAACTTGCGGCTAATTTCATCTTCAATATCCCAGGACTCTTGGAGGCAGATTGACAGTTAAGTTCAAAAGGTGAAGGTTACAATGTTCAAAAGTAAAAGGTTCTGTTAGCTCCTGTTCACTTTGTTTCACATCTAGATGGTTCATGCCTCATCACTAAACTGTATTTTTTATTTAAAATGCTATGAGATTAAGAAAAATAGCCATGTTTAGTATCTTAGGCTGAACAAGTATAAGCAGCCCAGCGCACACTCATTTTTTTAAGACACAAAAATGGACTTAAAGGAATTAGGTTTCTGTCAGGTGGAACTTGTGTTGCCAACACTGAAATCATTGAAGGATGGTCAAGAGAATGATGAGGATTTAAAGCTCAGTTTAGTCGCAGAGCAGGTGAAACCAGGGAAGGACACCTCAGTGTCCTCATGTTACTATCTGTCCCTCTAACCTCTCCTGGAAGGAAGCAATTTTTAAATGTCTTTGTTTTCTTTGTAGTTAGTTATTTGCCAGTTAAAAACAACTCGCTTGTTCACAGAAGATTCTTGTAATAAGAACCCTAAACACAAAATTTGTACTGGATGATTTTAAATGAGGATTTCTGCAAATTGTGGAGGCAGGAGACCTGGCAGCTCAGAACACGGATCCTGAGTCTGGAGAAGACAGCTCTGTGCTGCAGCTCTACCGATACCTGCCCTGTGGTCTTGGGCAAGCCTGCTGTGCCTCTCTTAGTCTTAGTTACCTCATCTGTGAGATGGAAATAACAGCATCTGCTTTCCATACACATTGTCATTCAGTTTATCCAATAGCAAACAACTAATCATTGAAACGTGATATTTCTTTTGTAAGAAACGGAGGTGTGTTGTATTTTTCTCATTTGTTGGAGCCTCAAGTCCTAAAGTCTTTAATTGAATGTCGGTTTAAACAACATAGTTCTGAAGCTAGTCGGGTGGCCTTTTTCAGTTCTAAGCTCCTGCAGCCAGCTGACCTCCATGATGCTTTTAGCTTTCCCTTTTTCTAAACCAGTAAATACTCTTTGATAACCAATGAAGACATCACAATAGGAAAGCATGTGTTCAAGGTGGCAGTAAGTTTTTATTTTTTAACCCACTCAGAATTGATACAATTTGATGATGAAGGATCTCTTCCTACCTCAAAACAAATTTATCACCCTAAAATTGCTTACACTAGAGGCACAGTTTTAGTTCCTAAAGCTAGCTGAAAGAATTAAAGGTGATGAGGACATTGGCTGCAGAAAGGCATAGTGAGCCTCTCACAGAGCTCACTATGCCTACAAGTTACTACAAATTACAACACAGCTTTCCCATGAGAGCGTCTCACAGTGGGCAGCCAGTGCTCTCGCTGCCATGTAGACTCTGGTTTGTTGCCATTGTCCTGTTGGAGGTTTGTGGAGCTGCGTGGTCAAGTGCTCGCCTACATTTTTTGTGGTTTCTGGTAAAAAGAGCCCATGGATGCAGAGCCGAGCTCAGCTGGCAGAGGCTGCAGTCTTTCCGTTTCAGTTTGTTGCATAATAATTCC
The DNA here is from genome assembly GCF_001458135.2 of Marmota marmota marmota. Taxonomy (NCBI): domain Eukaryota; kingdom Metazoa; phylum Chordata; class Mammalia; order Rodentia; family Sciuridae; genus Marmota; species Marmota marmota. Next base: position 6,158,740 of record NW_026000138.1, read on the forward strand.
ATGGAGCAGATTCTGCATTTTGTAGGGGAAAAAAAGCCAGAGCAAGTAAATCTGGGCTTACTTGACTGATGATCACAGTTTGCTGGCACCTTCTGCCGAATTGTAGTTCTTGTCAGTTGACTGCTGTGCCACAGAGACAGTGCCTTCCCTGTTTACCTGTCTCAGTCACCAGGGGATTTTGTGTGAGATACCACCAGGCAGGGATTAGTCACCACAGTGTCTGGAGTGAATTGATGAAACTTGATTTTTTTTAAACTTCATGACAAATGCTGACTGTGCTTTTGGAATCTTGTTTTTCAGAGCCAGGGTGAGCGTCTTCTCTCGAGAGAGGCACCAGAGGAGCTCAAGCAGCAGCCCTTGGCCCTTGGGTATTTTGTGTCAACTGCCAAAGCTGAGAATCTCCCCCAGTGGTTTTGGTCATCATGTCCCCAGGCTCAGAACCAGTGCCCTCTCTTCCTAAAGGTGGGTTTCGCATTGTATTTGAAGTTTGTGAGGAGTGAGTGATCCATGCTCAGATTCACTTTTGATTAGAAATTTCTGTCTCAGGCACCATAGTCCTTTTCTGTTCTGTTTCTCTCATCTCACTTCTACTCCAAGGATATTTTCGTCATAATCACAAAGAAATGAATCCACACTAATCCTAGTAGTATACTTTGTTGGGACCTGAAGGATAAAGGTAGGAGGGACATGTAGTTCAGCTTGACACTCCTTCTCCAGGTCCATATTGCATGGCTCCAAGTGAAGGTATTAGTAACTAGTTGTCCTCTTCCTCCTGCCATGAACTGTCAACATTCTTCATTAGAGAAGGGCCAGAGTTTGCTTTTTAAAAACAAAACAACAAAACCCCTCACATTTTGGATCTAAACCAAAAGATCTCCTATTTGCTGATGCTATGAAAGAACAAATGAAATCAGCTTCTTGCTCACAGGTTGGCAAGAAAACAAAGGTCTGACAGTATTTCTTTCTGGGACCTTGGGGAGAAGGCCTTGGTGTGAAGACTGAATGGCAGCAGCCCTTCAGATTTCCCTTGTGGTACCACAGTTGTACCTCTACAAATCTTTCCCAAAGATACTTTGGCAAAAATTACAAAAACATATGTAAAAGATTAAAAAAGAACCTAGATTCCCATCAGTGAAGGGGCTGATTGGATCAGCTGTCGTGCACCCCTGCTGTGGGGTATCAGTTATCCTTAACAAAATGAGGACGGCTTCTGCTTGATCATCCCAAGTTGTAGATTACCGCAGCACACACACATACTTGCTTATATTCTCACAAAGAAACAATGGAAGGTTAAATCACAAACTTAACACACAATTTTCTTTTCCTAATGACTTTAACATGCAATCAAGAAGTAAGATTAAAAAAAAACTACACAAAAAATCTATGTTGTTTTTATTTTGAATTAGAATTATTAGTGTTAATCTAGATTTATTTATTTATTTTTCCTGTCTAAAAAAGCATGCAGAGTTTTTAGCTGTGTCTACTGAGAAAGCTTACAAGCAGTGACCACTTGGCAGCGGTGGACACCTCTATTGTCAGGTTTATGGTGCCAAATACTATTTGTAATTGAGAAGAGCCAGGGCTCCCTGAAAAAATGACTGATTGCAGGTCTGCAGTAAGAAGTATTGAAGATGTGCCTGGCACTTCATGTCACCCGTACACGTTTTTAAGGTCATACCAAAGGCCCCAGGAACCAACTTGCAGTGTAATCACTAAGGCAAGAGTAGGACAGTGAGATCATTAGAAAGAATAATAGTAGTAGTAAATTGAAATAAATCCTTGAATTCATAGTTGTAGTGAAAAAAAAAAACAATAAAAATATATAGTAGTTACCTTTCGTAGCTATTAGAGCATCATCTTGTTAGTTTGAAAACTGAAAATAAAGGGAAAGAATCAAGTATTCATATATTACCTTTAAATATTATATATTTTTTAGTTATTTAATAAAGTAAACCATCCTAAATCCATTAGGTGACAAACTAATGTGCACCTTTATAATGGCTAGAGTGTACTGGTACCACCTGACCCTGTGAGCGTAGTACTCCAAGCAAGACAACCAACGTTAGATGCCTTTTGATGTGATCTGATTATAAGGATACAGCCCCAGCTATGAAGTATACTTGCCTGCCAGTCCCAGAAGTGATTGAGCCCTCTGGATCCAACTATGTTTTATGCAAAATCTGGAAAATAGAAGAATATGTTATAAAGAACCACCAAGATAGAAACCAGGCACATCTGGACTGTAGGGCCTTTTACAGATTAAGTCTTTAAGAGGCCCATGACTTAATCATTTGCAATGTAGAGACAGGTTGGCTCATTATTAAAAGAAAAAAAAAACATTTTTGAGATTATCAGAGAAAATTGTGCATGGGTTGAGTATTGATGATATTAAAGAATCATTGTTAATTTTTCCTGTGTATGATATTACTCTTTTTTATTAAAAAAGGTTTTATCAGTTAGAAACACCTACTCAGTTATTTGCAGGCAAAATGATAAAATATTTAGGTTTTGTTTTAAGATAAACAAAGGGAAATTTTATTTTAAAATAAACACAAGGGGATATTTTCTAACTCAAAAAGTGATAAATAGTGGCAATTGTGATATGAGCACATGGGACCTTATTATACTGTTTTTTTTTTTGTGGATGTTTGACTATTTCTAGAAAGAAACTGTGGTGGATGAAACAATAAAAAGAACCTTGGAAGTTTGCTTTGTTTTCCCCTCTAACATATGGACTTATTTGTGACCACGCTGGGGGGCTACTGAGCAGCTTAGATTTCACAGATATAAACCAACCTGCACTTCTACAAACTCCCTGCTTGGGCAGCGGGGGTCTCCCTCTTCTGCACTGTGGTTGTCTGGACCTGGAAGGTGACGATATTTGCTCTTTCTCCAGGCTTCACTACATCACCATATCTCTGTAGCACAGTCGGATGAACTTCTCCCTGCCAGGAATTCTCAACGGGTTCCACACCCTCTGGACTCCAAGACCACATCTGATGTTTTAAGGTAGATTCCAACCCAGGCAACATAGTTTGAAATGATGATGCTCCTTTGCTCTTGTATTCTAAGTTGTTTTAATTTGTGATGTTCTTGGAGAACCCATGCTGCCCTTAGTGCAGTGCACCAGTGTCTGGTTACCAGTGTGAGCTGCTGTCCCCCATATGTTGGGACAGGCAGTGTAGTGTACTTTGTCCACTTAGATAGTTTGTGTGTGATTACAGCTGCTCTGCTTCCTGTTCACAGGAGGCATTTCATGATGAGGAAGAAGAGGTCAGTTTTCAGGGGATGGGAATAGTTAGAAGCTTGTGTCTGAAATTAAGAAGTGCTTTGTGTTGAAAAAATTTTTGACTCTCTAACATGGATTTCATAAATAAAATTGACTAGAACATACATTCCGCAGTTAGAAACTGTATCCCAGAAATGTGTATTAATTCTCTTACACAGTCTTTAGCAATTTGTATAATCATAATTTTTAGTGGCATTAATTTTAATAATTAAATAATTAAAATTAAATAATTAAGATACTAATAAATTTGTATTATATAATATCTTCTGTTTGACTCAGTAAATCCAAAGTATTCATCTGTAATTGATAAAGACATTGCATGCTTTTTAAACTACTGGGTCCTTGAACTGTGTATTTTATGTTTATAGTACATTTCACTTCAGACTTGGCTCATCTCATTGCTTAGTGGCCACTTGTGGCCAGTGGCTACCGTAGGGAAAAGTGCAGGTCTAGCAGAATAGGGGACCATGAGTCAAGGACCATGTGAATGCGCCTGGGGCAAGATGAAGAGTAGCTTGAAGGCTTTCTGCCCCAGGATCTGGCTGTTACAATTTGAGAGCCGCCTGGCCTTCCTTCTGGCTCCTGCCCTCACCCATGTCTTCTCTTTGGCAGGTTTGTTTTGGAGCAGTACAACGCACTGTCCTGGCTCACGTGCAATCCAGCCACCCAGGACCGTACTTCCTGCCTTCCCGTCCACTTTGTGGTGCTCACTCAGTTGTACAATGCCATCATGAATATACTTTAATTGGAAAGCACTTGTTCTCTCTGGCTCAGTTTCTTCTCCCGCAGCCTCGGTCTGAGGAACCTGCTATACTTTGCAAATAGCCCACATCCTTTTCTTCAGACCAGTCTCCACAGTCCCGCACTGTGAAGCCCTCAGCAGGCACATGTTCATTCTGCAGTGCTCATGACCACAGCGACTCCTTGACACTTCTCTCATGGACCTGGGAACTTCCATAAGCAGTGACTTTCAGCCAATGTGTGGTGTGTGCAGCCCCCCCACCCACTGGTCCACAGGAAGTAGTGGTTGCCAGTGGCTTTTAAGAGGGAAACAGAAGAGACAGTGTCCTTTTGCACAAGAGTCTGTGTTTTCAGCCTCTGCTTAAAAATGAGGGCCACAGAGCCCTTTGGATGAAATCCTCTTGTTTTTGATGTATGGCCTGTGGGTTATCTGAACTCCATTCTCTGGGACTTTTTAAAAATAACCAGCTCAAGTACATGATTTCATACCGGGGTCTCCGTCTCTCAAACGCTCCCATCCAGATTGGCATGAATGCTTTGGTTGACTTCATACCTGTGTGTAGATTTGAAAGGTCTGGAGACTGCTTCATTTTATTTATTTTAAGTTGTTTTGGTCATTTGTTTTTGTGACTTTCTTTTCACTTTTTGATTCTTGAGGACCAGGTACAGTAGCTGAAAGCCAACTCAGATCCACCATAGGATTCTTTGACTACATACCTCTGTCCTAGAAGCCGGAAAAAGAGTGAAAACAAATCGGGGAGACCATGCCTAAAACGTCATGTGTTCATGACCACCCAGCAGTAGATCTTGTTAAGAACACACTGGGTTTTAGGAATTCTGCCACGCTCAGTGCGCGGCCCACGTTGCGTGAAGGATGACACTTTCACACCAAGGCAGTCGAGCTCTGTCCAGAGCCGTGGAGGCAAGTACCTTAACTAGTTTTATATAGTCACAATGGAAATATATTTTCTAGTGAATTCTTATCGAAAGCCAGTTCTCTCCTCTCATTAGAGCAAAAGGGACTCATGTACATATCACAGTGGAAAGTGTTTGCTCATAAAATCAGTTATAAATATGGTGAATATTTTCTGGACCATAGGAATATTATTTCAAAGAAATATTACAACTTAACCATTAAATTAGTACTTGAAGTTGAACCTTCATGGTGGGACTTTTTTTAAAAAAAAAAAAAAAAATGCCTTTTTAAAGCATTAATGGCTAATTGAAGTATTTTATGACTCCTCCTTCCAGGCCCAGAGGGTTGTCTTTGAGACCCTGTTTCTAACCCTTGTGTTGCTGTGTGTTTCTGTCTGAGGGCGGTAGCGGGCATGGACCGGCCTCCCGGAGCCACTTTGACCAGGCCTTGAGCTCTTGTCATCTGTGGAGAGAATCATGCAGATTTTAAAAGTTCTTCCAGGAGACTTCCATGTCCTGGTTATTAACAAAAAAAAAAAAAAAAAAAAAAAAAAGGAAAAAATGTAATAATTGATATGATTTTGTAAAAGTATTTTTCTTGAAATAATCTAACGTTTAAAACATTATATTAAAAAAAGTTGTGTGGTGGGAATGTGAAAGCAGAGAAATAACTTGTAAATGGATAATTTTGTTCTCTGTGCCACCAATTGAAGGGGGGAGGGATCGACTTTCGCAATGTATAGGTTAAAAAAATCTGATATATCAAACCATTTGTATCTAATGTGTACAGTGTAAAATTGACTTTAAAAATATTGCAGTGCTATTTTTTCTTAATCAGAAAGGAAAATTCTCAAGGCCTTTTGAAGAGCATAAGATGATGAAGATTGTAAACTTGTATAAAATTATCTTGGTGAGAAGACACATTGTAAAGTAGATATTTGTAATCTTTTACCACTTTGGGGTTGCTTTTTTCCCAGAATTCATCAGAACTTTGAATTTTTTTTTTAAATGGGCTGTTTTTAATGCGGGGCTTTTCTTCCCTAGAAACCCAATTCTAAGCAGAAAAAGGAAAAAAAAAAGCAAAAAAAAAAAAAAAAACCAACAAAAATTTTAAAAAGGCAGCAAAGGGTAGTTTTCATCTGGTGTCTTTTATTTAAGTTTTTTAAGTTAAGAAAAGCTGGTGACATATTTATACGTTTTTGTGCAAAAATAAATGAATGGCAATAGATTTTAAAAAAATCTTATTATGTACTTCTGTGTGAAAAAGTCTGTATAATATTTCCCTTAAATATGCATTATTTTACTTGTGAGTTTTTTTACTGAATTAATCTGAAATGTACAAGCCCTGGATTTGCTACAGAGTGAAAAGTTATTTTATTTTTTTTTATTTTTAATTTTGGAAATTCTGCAGAAATCAGAACTCTTAACCATGGTTTGAACTAAAAAGGGGCAGTGGGGAGGGGAGAAGGGTGGGATTGTCCAGCATGCTTGTATGTATATTTCAGAAACTTTTTTAAATGTAAAAGCTGTACATTTCTGGGAAGTTCTGAATTTCTTTTTGTTTTCTTTTTTCCTTCAAGCATTTTGCAGTGAGCTTCTTTTATATATAGCAAACAATTTGAAAGAATACAAAAATATGTGAAGTTCATTTAAAAAAAAAGACTACAGTATAGCGCTGGTACAGTACACTAAAAGACTTTGATAAAAAGAAACAATAATAAAAGGCCTCCATTTTAAATGTCATTCATATATACCTTGTGGATGAGAGCTATATACTTTTACACACTTTTTTAGAGGAATAAATTATTGAATTACTGAAACTTTGAGTGGCTGTTTTCCCTCCCATCCTGCCTTTGTAATGAAATTATCTACACCTGTCCAAAAGGTGTATTTACTATGGATTGAACATAGAATTTACTGCTCTAATCACACTGGCAGCTGTTCTGAAATGGTGTTCTTGTATTCCCATCACAAGTGCATTCCTAGATCAGTTTCTAGATGCGAATACACGCACACAGCCTTGAACTAGGAGCCCTGGAGTTTAAGTCCCTAACCGTTTTGAGTAAGTCAGGTCTCACAGTGTTTCAGGCTATAAGATCGTGACCAATCCCAGAACAAATTACAAGACTATGTTCATATTCTACCGCCTTTCTTTTCACAGTCCCAGCCAGTTTCTTTTTGATTTTCCTTGGAGATAGCAGCAATGTCTCTCTTGCTGTTTTGCTTATTTGCAGACTGGTGACAGTAGCTTGCCATCTGGCACACCACACACAGGCAAATCCCTTGTTGACTGCATACCGTACTCTCTGTTGCTCTTTCCTCTTTTGGTCCATCCATTAGAAAAATACCCCTCATTCTAGAAGGGGTTTATTCCCTATCATGCCCTGGTGGCGTCTCTCACTGAAAATGGACAAGCCCCGAGAGTTGGCATAACTTAAAGTTGGCAGAGCATTGTCTAAATTTAGAGAGAAAGCCATTGAGAGAAGTCAGCCCCCATTATTTCTTCCATAACCAAGGGACAAGAGACATCCTGTGAGAAATACTTTGCAAACTAAAAAGCGGTTCATGTTGTGATAGTAACATTGAAGAAAGAAAAAAACGAGGCCAAGGTTTTGGTTAGCAGATATTGCTCGTCTCCATCTCTTCCGATCACCACTGCCTTATACGTATAGTTCTGTACAGTGTTTGCAACTCTGCTTGCCAAAAGAATCCCTAAAGAACCACACATTTCCCAGATCCTATGTAATCTGGTCATATGATTCTTGTGTCATCTGAATAATCAGAATTAGGTGATATTTTTATAAGCATTCATTAGCTTGGATACTTGGCTCATAGGTTGGCTAGTGCTTTACCCGGCAGTTAGTGTTGGTTCTATTTATAGTGGAAGGTTTTCACAACTACCACTGTCTGCCCCGATTCAGCAACTATAGCCAGATCTCTCTGAGGTAGGAAAAGTTATTTGTTGAATGCAGCAACATTTTGAAAGTTAGACATAATTTTGAGCTGGTGCATGAGGAGCCAGCAGTGTCTGGCCAGGTCCAGTGCTCAGGCTCTGCTTCACATAGTCCATCCGCTCCAACCCGGAGGTGGCATACTTACGTTCCTGTTCTTTGGGAAATCATGGGGCAAGGGATTTGTTTCCAACTCCTATTAAAGAGCCAATAAAAAAATCATTTCCGTTCAGTTTGTCAGTAGAAAATTTTAAAAGCAGACTTCTAAGGCCCACTCCTGAGGCCCAGGCCACATGACTGAAAACTGTCTTTGCTGCTTGTCATGGATACAATTCAAGCCACTCTTTACAAAAGCACATATCTTTGGCTTTTGGATTCACCACATGCTAGAATCCTATCAAGATGTGATTTTAACATATTACCATGTTTTCTTGGTGTTAAATGATGCTCTTGTTTATATCCCCTTGACAAAAAGATCACTCTAACAGTAACTATTTCATAGAAAATTCCCTTGTGCTAGGTAATCACAGGGATGCCATGTTTGCCCAGGGCATCCAGCTCTGCTTGGAACCACACGTACCCAGCCTTCCTTCCCTGGGTTTAAAACTCCAGGTCAAGTTTTAAAAGATATTTTTTTGCCACTTACTGCTTCTGGCTAGATCTCTGAAGTAAGGAAGCAGGTGAGAAAGAAGATGAGGAGTGAGTCTGACCTCAGCAAGGAGGCTGTGTAAGACTCATTTCCTGCAGACATGTTATTTTCCCCAAGTTACCTTGAGATGGGAAGACCCAAGGACAGACACTGGGGATAGTCCCATTTTTTTCTCCCCCAACAAGCAGGGAAGTGAGAAAAGCAAGTTATGTTTTAATAATCTGCTAAAATAGCATGGTCTGGGCTGTTATTGACAGAGGTTAGACCAAGTCTGTCCCAGAGTGTACGGGAAGTCCCCCACCATTCACAACAGGCAGATGGGATCGGCAGAGACCCTATTTTAAGCCTTTGTTACCTTGCCAGTGGATTAGGCATGTTTCAATCTACCCGTTTCACAAAGCCAGGCGATAGGAAAACTGGCCGCCATAGGCGAAGACCAGAAGCTCTGAGGGGAAAAAGTTCTCACACAAGGAAATGTTTGCTTTAGGGAAAATCAACTTAATTTAACATGTAAAAATAGCAATTGTTGTCTTATTTAATTTGAGCTTGAACGTTTTTCATTAAACATTTTCAAATTAGCTCTCTTATTTAAATCATATTTTATTCACTTAGGGCTCTTGATGTTCTTAGTAATTTATATGCTTTATTCACATGATTAATTTCCTGTCTGATCCTTTTAAGTACATGGTTTCTTAATTATAAAGGAAGGAGACAATGTGGATGTAGTTTTACATACACATCAATATTTTTTGTAGGTATTTCTTGTATCACCACGAAGTTGAAAAAGTTTTACCAAGTGTAGGGGTTGACATGTTTTCTTCACAAGATGAGCCAGTGAACTTACTGTCCATAGTTTATGACATTGGAGAGGTGTTATTTTACATGACAGTGTCTTTATGTTGGCCCAGGACTGGATGTGGCTTAGGAGTTAGGCACCCAGGAAGTATTAGTGAAATACTGGTGAGGCTGTTCAGTGATCAGAACTATTTGCACCTCAAAAATAGGAAACAATTTACCAGCAAATTCGTCAGATTCTGACCAGATTCTGCTGCTTTTGGAGGAAACAATTTGGAAAAATTCAGAAATTTCTTTTTCTGTTGATTTGTGTTTTCTATTTCTTCTGTCAACTTTATTAATTTAGAATTTTACAAGGAAAAAGTTGAGTTGTCCCCAAGTATTACTATGCAATTGTGCCGAATACTCCCTGAATTTTGAACCTGTGGTTTTTGGTGAAGTGTCCTCTTTCTCATTTCTGACAATATTTATGCATTTTCTTTCTTGATGGATATTTTTCCTAGCAATTGCCTATTTTTAGATTTATATTATCTCCCCCCCCCCGCCCCAAAGAAACAGCTCATGGATTTGACAGTTCTGCTGTTTTCATTCTGGCTTTTGTCTTGCTATTTCCCCCCCCCCACCCTTGGTTTCCTTGAGAATTTTGTTTCATGTTCCTTGAATTTTAATTGTCTGCTTAGTTAATTTATTTTCACTTTTGATAATATCAGCATTTATAGCCTGGGGGCTCTGGAAGTGTGAGGCCCTCCACAAATCATATACAGAATTCTTCACATTCTTGCATTTTCTAGAGAGAGAAAATGTCTGTGTCAGGTTCTCAGAGATGCCATAAAAGGTATAGAGATTATTGATCTGGCTTTATGTTTAAGTTGATTACATCCTAGACGTTTTGTTGTTTTAATGGTCTCATTTTATGTTTACACCCTTGATTTTTTTTATTTCTATTTTGTTCTACTTTTTTTTTTTTTAAGAGTTCTTTTGGAGTTTAAAGTAAAAAGACTGTCATACTCGAATATTTATTCTCTTATTCCCATGTAACGTAGTAGTGATCTGTTTTGGCAAATATTCTCTGAAACCTTCAAAACAAGGTGTGCTCTATTGGGCAGTATTGTTTGACAGAAATGTAATGTGAGCCATAAATGTAATTTTATATTTTCTAGTAGCCATATTAAAACAGCCAAAAGAAACAGGGGAAGTTAATTTTAACAAACATTTTACTTCATCAACATGTTCAAATATTTCAACATAACACCAGTATAAAAATTATCAATGCATGAGTTTGCATTCTTGTAAATTCAGTTTGAAATTTACAGCACATTTACATTGGGATGTTAAATTCTCAGTGATTAGAGTAAAATGTAATTCTACCAAAACAAAAGTTGAGTTTAGGAAAAAAAAATTTACATGGCTTCAGTTTTTTTAGACTCAAATTTTAACAAATGCAATTGACTAATTAGTTCCTCAGTTCATACACACATTTCCAAATGCTCAGCAGCCATATGGGGCTAATGGCTACACATTGGACGGTACAGCTAGACGAAAGATTTTATATCAGTGAATTCTGAGTATATTTTCCATATCTCTGCGCCCTCGTGGACTCGAGCTCCGACATGGGCGGATGGCAGGCGTCAGCATATCCCACTGCAAGTTTGGGCTGTCCTCTCTCCCCTTTGTACTTCATTATTGGTGCATAAAGGTTTAATGATGTATCTCTGTTAATGTTTATCTCTGTATAATGACCCTTTGTTCGCATTATACTTTTTGCTTTAAATTATCCTTTGCTATTAATATTGCCATCCCTCTTTCCTTTGATTAGAATTCCAGTATTATATTTTTGACCAACCATTTATTTTCAGCCTCTGTCATGTTGTGTTAGGTGTATTTCTTTATACAAGTTGTTGCATTTTATTTCTTAAAATTTTTATTTGAATAGGGTAATTTCTACCATTTGCATTTTCTGTTCTGTGTTACACTTTGACTTGTCAGCCAATTTTTATAAATACACACATATTTATTTGCTTCCTTTTACTCTTCAGTTTTGCTTTTTTTGTGGGTATGGACTCTGCTATTTGCTTTTTTTCTTTTAAAGCGTTTTGGAAAGAAACCTCCATTTCCTAATTTTGTTAATGATGACCTTGGAGCATCTGCAAACATTCACAAGCTCTTCTCATCCCTCTTGTGCCCACCTGCTCCCTCAGGGGTGGGTGGGTGTGAACTCACACGCTGCCATGCACATGGGGACCTGCCCACCACAGCAGAGGTCTGTCCTGCTCCTTGGACATTCCTTCTGTGGTAGGCAGCTCCCCTCGTCACAGGCTTCAACAAATGTGGAAGCCACCTTCACCCAGGGTCTGCCTCACTGCCCAGTCCCTCTGTTCCTGATGCACAGAGCCACCATGTGTTTGTAGAGCGAATCTGTCAATGGCCAGCAGGTACCACGTGCCTCGGGTGGCCCGGGATGGGTTTGAAGAGATCAGGAACCCCATTCTAATCTCGTCCTCGAGGCAGGGAGTTGGCTGTGGGTGGAGTCAGCATGGATGGGCATGGGCGGCCCAGGCAGCCCGAGGGAGGACATGCTGCCTGTCTGCTTGACTGTGTCCCCATCCCGCTCCACCATTCGCCCTATATTCAGTTCTGTCCCAGCTAAGCCTGTCTAAGTCTGTCACCTCTGCCACTGACTGACAGACGCTGTTCACTTGATTCTTTGGGACACCTCTTGGCAACCTTAACCCTTGGTCTCCTGGAACTGGTGAGCCTCAGGCTCCAGACCACCCTGGACTCTGACCCAAGGAGCAGGGCGGCGCTGGGGGTCCGCGTTGACTGGCCGCCCCCAGTGGCCCGCACTCTGGGAACCTGGGGGGGCACCACGAGCAGGCAGTGGTGAAAGGAGCCTCCTTGCGTCTGGCCACGTGAACATGGGATGGTCCTTCTGTTGGAGGAGCCCGTCCTTCCCAGGCCTCCAGGCCTCCAGCTGCAGATTCTGCGTTCCCACTCGCCTCCCAGAGGCGGCGCCCGAAGCCCGCGGCCACTCGGCACACAGCTCGAGCTCCTCCTCCAAACCCTTCTCATCCCCAAACTCCTCCTCCGCTCACCCCGTCCTGTCCCTCAGAGATTCTGCCTTCTGAGGGGCATGGGTCTCCTCTGGCCACAGGAAAGACCCGCCCCCACCAGCCTCGCACTGGCAGATGGCAGGACACCCGGGTCCAGCCTGTGTGGGAGCCACCGGCCTGGGGCTGCCGTAGCCTGCTCCCCGAAGCTTCTGGGGAAGGGATCATTGGATGAGACCCTCAGGACCCATGGGAGGTGGTGTTCGGCGTGGGCAGGGAGGCTGCTGCAGTTGGGGCCACAGCCCCCCAGAAATCCAGGGGCTGGAGGAGCTGCGGGTCAGTTGTCATTGGGGAAGGAGAAGCGGAGGCTGTAAGCAGGGCCAGTTGAGAGTGAGATGGCCGGTCAGACTCCTGCGTGGCACGGAGCCTCACAAAGCTGCTAGAGAGCAGAGGGACAGTCCTCTCATGGCTGTGCGGAGAGGGTGGACATGGAGGCAGAGGAACATGGGACCATGGCTGGAGCGCACCAAAGGCAACCTGCAGACCATCCGGGCCCACCAGGTAGGTGCGAGCGAGGAGGCCGTCGAGGGCATGGAGGTTCCTGGCCCCAGCATCAAGAGGAACCCGACAGACATTAGTGACCGCTGAGGAGAGGGGCAGAGGACAGGCTGTGGCACTGGAGGAGAAAGGAAGGAAGCAGGGAGCCCGAGCTGGCAGGGGTGGGGGTGTTGGCGCTGGGCTTGGCAGGGGAGCTGGGCAGCCCCTGCCAGGAGGGCCAGCGCCCTGCAGGAAGGCCTCTGTGGGGGACAGCTTTAGCTGGTGGCTCTGTTTCTTATCAAGGAAGAGGGTGTTCAGTGGCACGCAGGGCAGGAGGTTCCAGAAGGTCACACAGCCTTGGTGCTTGACGGGGCACGAGAACCAGTGAGGGCAAGACAGGCCTGATGCTATTAATTGATGTAATGAACTGGCCTGGTTCCCTTGCCCTGGGGAGGGGACACGAGAAGTGGCTCCCTCCACTGCCCTGCCCCAGCTTGAGAACATGATCAGACAGCAGGGGGCCCAGGACAGCGGGGACCCAGGGAAAGATGCCTCTGGCTGCTCCTTCCTTGGGGCTTTGTTCTGTAGCCTAGCGTGGCCCTGGGCATAGGCTGCAAGGTGACAGGTTCTCACCTCCAGGGGTGGCGGAAGGGACCTGAGCATGCACCTCAGAGCACAAGAAGCCAGGGCTCAGCAACCCCTGGCCTTGCTAAACAAGGTACCTTTGTCTGCAATGTTCCTCGGCACCACTCAGAAACCAAGGGGCAGCTGAGGACTGGTCCCACCCAAACCCTTCCATCCCTGTGAGGTCTCCCATCAGGCCTGACCTGGGTTCTGTCCAGGCCTTACAGATCCAGGACCCTAAGGACTCTTGCAGGACTCCAGCTGCCCCAGGAGGGAACTCAGGTGTCCTTGTGTCGTCCTGGATGATGCTTTCATCGCCAAACCCTCTGAAGCCTACTGCTAGGTGCCTCACTGTCCATCACCGGCCCCTTCCCTGGCTCACAGCGCCTCCTGGCTCTCCCCAGGGTCTCCCTGCCTGTCACTCGCCTTTCTGTCCAACCTCAGCTCCCAGTGGCTGCATGAAGTCCAGTATCCCCCACCAGGAACACAAGGCTCATCCTGGCCTGGTCTTGAGCAGCCCCCCCGGGCTCCTCTCCCAAATTCCACTAGGAGGTGCCTCTTCATCGGCCAGGCCAGGCCAGCAAGGTGGGCACCCCTTCTTCCTGGGGACAGTGGAGGAAGCAAGAGGCCTCACTGAGAAATTCTTACAGGAAAGTCCAGTGGTGACAAACTATTGCCACCTCTGTCCCTTGAGGTGCTCCACCAGGCAGCACCTCCTCTCTCCTGTGGTGTTCTGTCCGGGGGTGGCCAGCTGAGTGAGTGACACATGTCCTCTCCACAGTGCCCTCGGTGCCAACCCAGTCCCCACTGAGAGGGGCTTTAGGCCTCAGGCCGCAGAAGCAGTGACCTCAGGGGCTTCAGCTTGCTGGGTTTGCTTGTCTGACCAGCGACCAGGGAGCGGCCGTCCCTGGGGACAAGCAGGAAAGTGGCTTTGCCCAGAGAACGCGACCTGCCCTGGTCCCAGAGCACACAGGACAAAGCCAGGCTCCTTCACGACCACAGGACCTGGACTTGCTCTCATTGTTCCCTTAATTTGGCGAGGTTTGGGGGAACAGAAAAGGGGCACTCTGTCCCCTTTTCTTTAAGGGCAGTACAGGAGGGTTGCAGGTTTGCTTCTGTCCGCCACACTCTGTGGCACACTCCAAGCTGGCTGGGGAAGTGGAGGAGACCTGCTCTTCATGGAGCACACATTTCAGATTCTCAGTGGTGAGTGACTGACAATAGTCCATCTCGGCCCAGAGAGGGCAAGCAAGTTGTCTAAGGCAACAGAATGGGGCAGGGATAGAATTGGTCCAAACAGGACAGAGGACGCCCCTGAGGCTCCTGCGGGGAAGCAAGCGTGAGAAACGCCTGAGTTGTTCTTCTGGTCTCTACTGCAGACCCAAACCCCACTTCGCAGGAAGACAGGCCTGGAAAGTCCCCTCTGCACAACCTTCTCGCCCCAGTCTCAGTGCAGGTTAATAAAGACTCTGGCCTTTGCACCTCTGGGGAGCATCCCTAGCTTGGGGCTGGCCTTCCTGTCCCTGCTGGCCCTCCCACAGTGGCTGGCACCCCATGTCACTACCCCCACTGGTGAGTGGAGCCGACCACCCTGCCACACTGCCAGCCCCACCTCTGCTGCTCATCCCAGCCCTCAGTGGTCACCTCCTACCCCTCCAAAACTAGGGTCACCAGGCACATGGGGTTTGGATCTGTAGCCCTCGTTGCTCTGTCCCCAAGAGCCTGGCATCTGTTGGGTCCGTGGGTGAATTGGTGGGCCTCGTCCTCAGTCCTGAGTCCAGGGCCCTCTTTATGGAGGAGGGCCCCTGCCCGACCCATGGTCTACCCGCCCGTGGCCTAGGACAGACTCGCCTGTTTGTTTTGTGTGTCCTTTAGGGGTCCTGTTCCCCCTTTCCCTGGAACAGGACCCATAAAGACAGGGACGGGATCCCCAGCATGTAGACCAGGGCCTTCCTCTTTTGGAAGAGAGCCCACCAATGTATATTTTTCTTTTTGAGATTTTTTTTGTAGTTGTAGGTGGACAGAATGCCTGGATTTTATTTGTTTATTTTTATGTGGTGCTGAGGATGGAACCCAGTGCCTCATGCATGTCATGCATGCTGGGCAAGTGCTCTGCCACTCAGCCCCAGCCCTAGCCCCCAATATGTATTTTTAAAATTTTTTCCTTTGAAGTAATTCTAGCCTTTTTTTTTTTTTTTTTTTTAATGCAACAGCAGTTTGCTGAGTCCTGTATCCCTCCTTCATCTTCCCCTGAGGTTGACATTCTACCTCTTCACAGGACAGGAACAGAACCAAGGCTTGAGCCTCAGAGCCTCCACCCCACAGCCCCACTTGGATTGTGCATGTTGCCCCACCAACGTCCTGTCCACGCACCAACCCAGGATCCCAGTGTCTCACTCTCCTAGTGTCCCCTTCATCCCCTCTGATCTGTGGCCATGCCTCTATCTTCCCTTGTTCTCTGTGAACTTTGGACCATTCAGTTATTTTATCATAATTTGGTGCCTCCATTTGGGCTGGTCTGATATTTTCTCTTGGTTAAACTGTAGTTATACATTTTGGGCCTAGAACATCACTTAAGATATGCACCTCTCTCAGTGCCCTGAGGTTTCTGGGTCATTACAGGCGATGTTCACCTTGATCCCTGGGTTAGGGTAGCATCCTCTGCATCTCCACTGGAAGCTTATTTCCTTCCTCAAATATTTTGGATTGAATAGATTCAACGGAAATCCACAGAAGGGCAGACATATTTGGTTATGTCCCAGAGAGTCCACCAGGGGGCAGCCTTCACTGACAAATCTTTGTGGGCAAAGTCCCAGAGTTTGCAAGCGGGAGATCCCAGAATGGTTCAGGGGAGCTGGCAGGATCCACCAGGGGAGCTCTCGCTTGGGTGGACAGCCCCAGGGCACAGACTCCAGGTAGGACATTGGGGCCCGGTGTAGGGTGGCTTTGAAGAGCAATCTGGCTTGGCAAATTTATAGTGCATGGAAGATTGACCAGTGGCTGTGCCTTTGCTGGTGTGTGTGTGTGTGTGTGTGTGTGTGTGTGTGTATGTGTGTGTGTAGGTTCAATGCTGCCGTTTTCAATACCTGGGTAGCTGGTTAGAAATGAAGAAGTCCTTCCTGTGATCCTCTCACACCACCCACCACCAGACACCTTGGAAAAGGCCTGTGTGGGGCCCCCAGGGTCAGGAAGAGACCCTGGGTGTGCAACAACTCCTTGTGGCCTGGGCTTGGAAAGACCCCAGGGCAGAGGGGATACCATTCCCACTGAAAATTAATTAAATTTTAATAAAATAAGACATTTTAAAACAATGTAGAATGTAAATGGCCCTGAGGGGAATTTCCAGGGTGATGAGAATGTCCCTCTTTTGGTTGGGGCGACATTAACATTTGTCAAAGCCCAAGGAAGAACTTTACACTCAAAATGGGTTCATTTAAAATTTTTACTTTTAGCTGTTAAAAGTATAGAGCATCTGAAATTTACCATCTTCACCATTTTTTAAGCATTCAGTTCTGCAATCTTAACTAGATTCACCATGTTTTGTAACTAGCCTCTAGAATTTTTTCACCTTGCAAAACAGAAATTCCACATTCATCAAATATTAACTCCTTCCCCCTCTCCCATCCCTGGCAACTTCCATTCTACTTTCTGTGTCTGTGACTTGACCCTTGTAGGCGTCTTAGTCACATAAGTGGAATTCTACAGTATTTTCCTGGCTTCTTTTGCTGAGTCTAATGTCCTCAAGGTCCACTCATATTGTAGCCTGAGTTAGAAGTTTCTTCCTTTTTAAGGCTGAGTAATATTACATCTTGGTGGGATGATGCCATGGAGACAGTTGGCAATGAAGCCCTCACGGACGCTGAAGACCCTGACCCCTTTGGTCCCCTCCAGGAAGATGGTGATGTACAAGAGCCATGCAGGATTCTACTCAGAGGGACAGGTCTTAGGGGCCTGAACTGGCCAGCCATTCTGGGACTTGAGATCAGGTGGGCTGTTCTTGCTTTTTTCCCTCCCAGGCGGAGAAGCTGCCGTGTCCCTACACGTCACAGGCATGAGGCCTGACAGGTCACGGTCCAGGGCTGGTGCCAAACTTGACCTGCAGGGAAATGCCTGGGCTAAGCCCTTGGGAGCTCCTGAAGGCTCCTGGGCTGGGAGCCTTCCCTTTTCAAGTTTGTTACTTTTCCATCCGGCTGTGGACTTGTGCAGTGCTGGGGGGAGAAGGAGAACAGAACAGCACCCTGAGGTTGAGACTCCCAAAGAATCTCTGTGCTTTTGCAAGTGACTATCATAGTTTCCAAAGAGGAAGAAAAACTACAAATTCAGGCCAGAGCTTGCAAACGGGTGGCTGTTGGGCCCGACAGGGCCTGCTGCTGTGTGTGTGATGGGATGGGACTTCGCAATGTTTTAAACAGCTTGAATTAGTAGCCAACATTTCAAAATTAGGTAATCCATATTTTTTGAAGAGAACATGTGTCACTTTTTAAAAGAATGATTATTTCCATCTGGGAGCAGGTGGGTCTGCATTACCACCTGACAGTGATGAGTGGAGCCCAGTAGAGGCCACACCCCATCCCTCCTTAGTGAAAACCCGAGTTGTCCAATTTGCCGTACTCCTTACCACTCCATAGTGCGTTGTGCTGGCATTTAACTTATTCATTTATGTTATGAATGTGACCTCTAATATAGAGCTTCTTATCAAGTCACATAATTTTCAGAGCTCAAAGAGCCTTTAGTGACCTTCTAGCCCAAGGGTCAGTAATCTGCAGCCTGAGGTCCAATCCGGCCCCCCACTTGTTTTGGTCAATAAAGTTTTATTGGAACGTCACCAGGCGCATTCTTTTAGGTATTGTCTGTGGCTGCTTTTCTGCCAATAGCAGAGTTGAAAAGCCTAGAGTGTTCGCTGTCTTCCCCTTTACAAAAGAAATCTTTGCCGACACCTGCTCTGGTTCAGCCATCCAATCTCCTTTTTTGTTTGTTTGTTATTGATGAGCAGAGACCCTGAGAGGAAGGGAGGATGTCGCCAAGGTCATCTGGGTGCCCAGGTTGCTGCACTCAGTGCAGGGACTGGTCAGCACCTGCTGTCTCGCCTGACTAGTAGCCCTGGCCTCCAGAGCTGCCCCAAGGAGAGGAGCCCCAGCCTGGTCCCTGTCCAAGCAGCGGGTCCAGACCCCTGGCTCCCATCACCACTGACAGTGGGTCCTACACGCCCTGCCCAGGCCCAGGCTGACCCACAAGGCCTGACATCAGTGACAACCCATCAATCGTGCTGTCGGGGCGGCCTGCAAGGCCTGTCTGGAATTCTGACCCGACCAGGATCAAAGTCTAGCCATGCAGAGGCCTGGGTTGGGGTTGGAGAGGAGGAGGGCTGGCTTGGCTCTGCCTGTGGCTTGACCTGGCACCTCATGGTACAAGGTGTGACTCAGGGCCCAGGGGACCGGGAGCAGTGTAAGAGCTCCACTCTGCAGCTCTGTCACTCGGAATGTCATCCCCGAGCCTCAGTTTCACAAGAGTGAGAAGGGATTGCAGTACCCATCTCCCAGGGGGCTGGGGGTGCATAAGCAGCTCAGAGGTGTAAAGCTGGATAGAATGACATGATCTGGGGTTGGCTTTGAACCCGCACAGGGGAAGTGAGTGTGGCAGGTGGCCGAGGAGGGGCCACAGATGCACAGGGGTCAGTTGCTATCTCAGGTGACGGAGGCCTTGGCTCTGCCTACTCTTTTCTCTACTTTTGTGGATGCTTGAAATTTCCCATAATAGCTAAATTTGAAAAATCCCACAATTTTGTAGAAATCTATGGGACAGTTTTTTTTGTTTTGTTTTTCCTGGTTTGCTTTTCCATTTTGGAAGAAGCTGTGTCTGATTTCAAACACAGCGCCCCACACGGTGCTGGGCCCTAAAGCATATGTTTAGCTTGGGGAAGAATATGGAATGGGCTGCAGCGTGTGTGTGTGTGTGTGTGTGTGTGTGTGTGTGTGAGAGAGAGAGAGAGAGAGAGAGAGCACACATTCCCCCCATTTTTAGTTGGTGCATTAAGTCGTACATACTGATGGGATTTATTGTTACATATTCACAGATGCACACAATACACAATATAACAGTACAATTTGGCCAATATCACTCCCTAGCACTTCCTTCCTCCCTCCCTACCTTCCACCCCTTGGTCCCTTTCCTCTACTGATCTCCCTGATTTTCTTTCTTTCTTTCCTTTTTTTTTTATACCCAGGATTGACTCAGGGCCACTGGACCTCTGAGCCGCATCCCCAGCCCTATTTTGTATTGTATTTAGAGACAGGATCTCACTGAGTGGCTTAACGCCTTGCTTTTTTTGCTGAGGCTGGCTTTGAACTTGTGATCCTCCTGTCTCAGCCTCCTGAGTGGGAGCCACTGGGATTATAGGTGTGTGTCACCACACCCAGCTCCCTTTGATTTTCATGAGATCCACCTCCCACCTTTCTTTTCCCTTTTCCTCTCTAGTTTCCATATATGAAAGAAAACATAGTACCCTTGACCTTCTGAGTTTGGTTGATTTCACTTAACATGAACACATTTTTCTTGAGGACCTATTATGTGCTCAACCGTGTGTGCCAGAGTATGAAATCAAAGAACTTGCTTATCCAAGGTCACCTTCTCATATTCCCTTTCATATTGTCCTCCCTAAGCCTCCTCTGACTGTCCCTTTATGAGGTCAGAGGTAGAGGGGCTCATCCTCGATCCTTGGCCACCTTCCTGGGCCAGGTTCTTCAAGGCCACACTTGAGAATTCATTATTCTTCCATGGTGTCACTGGCTGTGCCCACCCCTCCAGCTAAGTCCAGGCCTCTTGTATTTAAGCTTGACCTCTTTGTCTTGTGACCCCTTTCTGTCACTTGTTGTAGGTACCTCTGATATAGGTTGTCAGCCTTAGTAAATAAAAACACATGATATCCAGTTAAACTTAAAATTCAAATAACAAGTTATTTTTTAGTAGAAGTATATCCCATGTCGTACTATAGTACATATTTAAATAGTATTCAACATTTATCTGAAATTCAAATCAAACAAGATGTTGTATATTATATGTGGCCACTTATCCAAGGGACATCTATTATTCATGCCCGCATGCATTCGTTCATATGAACACCCACCAGATGCCTGGCCCTCGGTGGGGACTCTGAACTACCTTAGTTCCCGCCTTTAAGTACCTTCCTGAACTGTCAAGGAAATTAAAAATTGCCTTGTGTTTTATCAAAAGATTCAAGCAGAGTTTATCAGGAGCAGACAATAAACATAGCCCAGGGAGGAAGGGGCCATTGGAGGAGACGGGGTTCTAGGTGGTGCCATAGTCTGTGGCCACGCCGTGCCTAGTGAGGTGTGTGGCATTTCCAGATCATTTCCCATGCTTCACATTCAAGTCATGGCTTGAGATTAACTAGAGTTCCTGAAATCAAAACTCCAGCAGCTTTTCTTAGTCACTCACAGATTTACCCAGTATCTATGGAAAGCCACCATGTCTGGGGTACTGAGGCTACAGACGAGGTTCCTGTCCTCAAGGCGTGGATGGGGAGAGACAAGCATATAGACGAGTGTTACTCAGGAAATAAAACAAGGCATTGCGGTCGAGAGACAGGGGTGCTGGTGAGCGTTAGATTCTGGGGTGGTAGGTCCATAACAATATCAACCACTAAATGCATGGATTGCACCTACTGTATACTGGGCAGTGAGTTAAATGCTTCTTATATACCAACTTGTAATTCTCACACCAACCTGAACAGTTTGGCACCATTATGATGATGGATGAACAGGCTGAAATGCAGAGAAGTGACATTATTTGCCCTCTATGCCTCAGTTTCCTCATCTTTAAAAGGGGGATATTAGACCACTGTGAGGATGGAAGCAGTTTGTAAACTATGAAGAGTCTCGTGCATTGTCGTTATCTAGAAGCGACTTCTCTGCCTTGGCACCAACCACATCTTACCTTGGCTAACGACTGGGGGAGCAGTTGGGAACTTTGGTTTCCTGCTCTTCCATATTGGACCATGAACTCCCCAAGGTGAGGTTCACACTGCTTACCTGTCAGTCTCTCGGAGTCTGGATGAACCCCAGGAATGTTGCAGCAGTTCAGTTAACACTGTCTCCTTTCTCAACTTTCAATCACAGAGAATTTCTTCCCCAAGGAAACACCTCTAGGAACTTATCAAGCTATCTTTATTATTGGACCTGTTGTCTCCACCCCTGTCTTAGTCTGTTTTCTGTTGCTAATGATACAATACCACAGATTGGTATGCCTTACAGAAAAGAGGTCTATTTGGCCTCAGAGATCTGATCCAAGGTCTAAGGACCGTTTAGGGAGGGACTTGTTGCTGGCAGAATCCTGAGGTGGTGCACATGACAAGGCAAGAGACAGGGATCAGGTGAGAGGCTTAGCCAAACTGGCCATTGAAGTACCCACGACTGAGATAACTCACTAACCCATTAATCCTTTAATCTATTTATCATATTGATTAATCCATTCACGAGAGCATATTCTAATTACCTCTTCAAGGTCCCACTTCATCTCATCTCTTAATATCTCATAATGGGGACCAAATTTCAACATGAGTTTTGGAGGGGACATACCATAAGGAGACCATTGCAACCTCCATGTCCTAAATGGAAGTCAGACTCACTTAGTACCTAAGGCTTGGGATGCTCTTGACCCTGTTCCCATCCTTTTAGACCTGTCCATCAGCCCAAGGCCAGGCAGTTCTGGGGGCACACTTGGGCATTAGTGAACTTTGACTTTTTTTGTTGCTCTTCTGGCAACACTGAGGGCTACCACACTCAAAACCTGATACTTACAAAATACAGAACAATTATGAATCATATATAAAAACTCTTCTTTTAGACTAAGGTCTTATCTTTCTTTGTGCCATGATATCTGGGTTAGTCTGTGGAAGTCTCAGAATCTCTTCTTAGAGCGATGGTCTTACATGTTTTAAATCAGATTTTAAAGGGAATGGATAACTGTATTTTAACATAACACCAGTATCAAAACCAAATCGCTGATATAGTAATATATGAGCCTTAAAATTAATGCATGAAACAAGATTTAGAAGCAGAGTTAAGAACAACTAAAGTTTGAAGTAGGACAGAAGAGCAAATTAGTGAACTATAAGATAAATATGAAGAAATATCCAGAATGCTACTCAAGAGGGCTGAGGTATATACCCCAGTGGTAGAGCACTTGATAGCATGCACAAGGCCCTGTGTTCCATCTTTAGCTCTGAGAGAGAGAAAGCAAGGGGGAGTGAGGGAACATAAAAGGAGATTAAGGGGCCTTGAAGATAGAATAAGTTCTGACAGGCATATATAAGGAATTTTAGCAGGAAAGAACAAAGGAAATTGGACAGCGCCATTATTCAAAGAATGTTTATCCTAGTGAATGAAAGACATAAATCTTCAGATCCAAGATATGCAACTATCGCCAAGCAGGATAAATATAAGCGAATTCAGGTTATCATACAACTGCAGAACATAAAAGTTGAAGAAAATATTGTAAGCAATTGAAAAGCTCTTAATAAATGGAAAGAGAAGGATTATCAGCAAAGACTTCTCAGCAGTCACAATAGAAGATAAAAGTAATGATCTATCTGCTAAGAAAACAGTTGCTGATGACCTAGAATTCTATACCCAGTGAAACTATTACTCAAGAATGAGGGATAAAATAGATGCTTTCAAATAAGAGAAAAACTTCTTATCATCAACTGAGAAGCTGAAATAACTACTAATGCATGTACTTTAGGAAGAAAGTCATCAAATCCCAGATGAAGAAGCAAAATATGGTTAAAAATAATGAAAAGAAGTTGGTATATATATATAAATACATGTAAATTCACTAGTTGTATAAAACAACAGCAATGAGTGTTTTTGAAGATATGAACTATGTAGAAATAAGTGCTGTCACAGGAAAATCTAAATAAGAGTTCCAAGTTTTATATTACTAGAGAGGAAGCATAGATGTGGATTTGTATGGATTAAACTCAATGATCCACAATTAACTTGAAGTCAAAGAAACATATTAAAATTTCCAGTATAGACACTGATATAACAGGACCACAATGTAGCTTCTGACCCCCCAGAAAGTCAAAAGGGGGGGGGAGGAAACTTAGCTAACTGGGTATAAAGCACAAAAGGTTAAAGTGTGATAAACATTGCCGAAATAAGATGTTAGGAAAGATCCCAATAGGTCAGTAGTCACAGGACATCTAAACATGTCAGTCATGTCAATAAAAGCACTGTTTTATTGGATTAAAAGCAAAAATAAAAATAGTCACCCGCTATACATTGTTTATCAAAGAAACAGCTTAGACACTAAGGGTACAGGAAGATTTGAAGTACAAGCATGAAAAAGTAGAAGCCAGGAAAATATGGAGAGTCAGCTTGGATTGCTTTATTATTTTCAGGCAGAACGACTTTTAGGCAGAGAGCACCATCAGAAATAAAGAGCCTTACACCATGATGTTAAAAGATGTAATTCCCAGGGGAGCTAGAATCGTTTTTAAACTTGTGTGCACTTAACATATCCCCAAGCCCACCATTACAGGGGAAGATTTTAACATCTCTCTCTTTAGTCGTTGAGAGATGAAACAAACACAAAAAAGTAAGGAAGTTGGGGGCGGGGACTGGAGAAGCCCAATTAACAGCCAAGATCTAATGGACGTGTATAGAACCTACAATTAGAGACGACACATCCTCTTCAAGCATTTACAAAAAAAATAATAATAATAATCACATCTCCGAGCCACTGAGCGAGCCTCCCCAGTTACCAAGAGACTGTGGCAAGAAGGGAGAGCAGAGGACACGGGGAACTTGGCAACCTGACAGTAGCTGCCATCCCTTTAACCCCCAACGCTGAGCTGTTTGCTTCAGGACAGAAGCCGCTGCTCATAGCTGACATCCTGGAATGTGACCCAGGCCTTGGGCCCTTCTGAGGCCCCTCAGACAGGCTGGTGGGTGACTTTATCTCCCCTGGACCAGGCAGCCAATAGAGAACAGAGAGACCAGGGACCCTCCCCAGGGATGTCAATCTTCCTCTCCCTGACAGGCTCAGGGTGGGGGGACCAAGAGAGTCCTGCTGGGCAGGACAGCTCGGCCACCCAACCTGAGCCTCCGTGCTCTGACAGGTAAATGACCCATCCAGGGGCCCCCAGCAGCACGCAGAGGACCACGAGAGCCATGGGACCTAGAGCCTGGGAGCAGGGGGTGCCGATGACACCCGGGGCCCAAAATCTGTTTTTTGTTCACTTTCAAAAGATTCTAATTTATTTTTTAGAGCATGTTAAGGTTCATAGTAAAATTGAGAGGAGGGTACAGAGATTTCCCATTCCGCCCCCAACCCTACACCTGTGCTGTCTTTCTACCGCCCACATCCAAATGGGACATGTGTTACAATCTCGGACCTGCCCTGCCCTGTCCCCATCCCCCGTAGTTCACACTGGAGTTGTTCATTCCACGGGTCATATGGGAAGAGTGTGCTGAGTTTTGTAAGAACCATCAAACGGTCTTCCCAAGAGAGCGTGGCATCTTGGCTTCCCACCCACAATGAGGAGAGTTCCTGTTGCTCCACATCCTCGTCAGCACTTGTGTTGTCCAATCTAAGAATGTGGCCATCTGCCACCGTGGAACTGCTCTGGTGCTGGATACCCTTAACTGTCCACGCCCCACGTGATGGAGAACAGGGACTTGGGGCTACTTCCCACAACTTCCCCCTCTTTCAGCAGGAAGCAGCTTGGAGATGTTGTCACCCATTTTCCCATTTCAATGTAGAAATCGACAGTGGGGAAATGTAACAGTGTTGCCGAAAGTTCAGTCCTTGTCCCGGATGCCAATCCAATAACAAGGACACTGTTTGGAGAAAAAAAAAGAAAGAAAGAAAGTTTATTACTTTGCTAGCCAAGAAGATACACAGGGAACTCCTGATCTGTGATGCTGGCCCTCGTCAGGAACAGGGGGCTTTTAAAGAGGTGACTGCATTCCACGTGTTCTCTATGGGAGCTGAAATTCCCTTGTCAATTTGGGAGATAGTCATTTCTTTCTTTCTTTTTTTTTTTTTAATTTTTTTGGGAGACAGTCATTTCTGAGAGCTTCCTGTACCATCCCCAAAGTCTGGGTGACCTCATTCCTATGGTGGGTGGGTCCTCAGGGACAGAGCACTCTGCCTAGGATGGGGAAGAAAAGTAATCCTGTTTCCCCTGAGATTAGGGAGGGGGTGAGATTAGGGAGGAGCCAGGAGAGAGGGAGAGGAAAGAAACATGAGTTCATTTTAAAAATCAGTCGCAGTGGCCGAGCAGCAAGGGCTCTATTCACAGCAGAGCACCGTCACATTCCCCACAGTCAATTGCTACATTCCATGTCCATGGATTACCTTTCTTCCCCATCCTAGGCACAGTTATCTGTCCCCAGAACCCACCCACCAAAGGAACGAAGTCACCCAGACTTTGGATGGTACCAGCAGATCTCAGAAATGACTATCTCCCAAAGTAACAGGCAAATTACAACTGCAACCAAGAACAGGTGGAATGAAGCCTCTGAGTCACCTTGATAAGAGCCCCCTGTCCCTGCTGATGGGCAGAATCACAGCCTCTGGGACGGGAGCCCCCTGTGACTTTCCTTTGCTAGCAAAGCAATAAAAGAGTGATTTCAACGAAATTCCTGATTCTCACCTCTCGGAAGGCAGAGAATCCCCTGCCAGTCAACATCAGGGTTCTGTAGGCTCCCCCCCGCCCCTTGACTGGAGGCTCTCAGTCTTCAGAGAACATCAGAATCACCTGCGGAGAAGTCAAACAGATTGCTGGGGGCCACCCCAGAGAACAGGCTGCAGAGTCTGCCTGTCCCCTGGTTGTAACGCTGTTGCTCAGGACGGTGCTTCTCTGAGATCCTCTGCACCAGAGATGCGGATGAACAGTGCCTCTCCCTGGAGACTTCTCCAGGTAGGTTGAATCCCATCACCTGGTGCGCGTCCTTGGAATCAGCCTCTCACCCCACAAGGTTGAAACAACCTATTTCAACGTCAACCTGCCCCATCTAGGAGTCGAGGGCAGTCCTCATCCCGTGAGAGTGTCCCAGCCCACACTCGAATGCTAGATTAGGGGTGTGCTTCATCCACTTCCCGTGACTCAGAGGCAGGTGTCGAATCATGTCCGGCTGCCACAGCCAGGGTCCACCTCTGATGGTGATGATGGCAGGGGCCACCTGAGCCCCTAGAGACTGATTTGGGCAACTGAGTTTCGAGGATCCTCTTGCAGAAGTTTAGTCTGAGAACGGGGTGGGGGGGTGTGAATGACTGGGAGCAAGACTTGGCCCCTGAGCTTCGCTGTAGAGGTCACGTTCAGTATTCCAACTCAATCCCAAGGAGGTTTAATTTCTCATTTCTGTAAAAATGGGATCTCCGTGGGGACACGGAATGTCAACATACGTCATCCCTATGGCATGCTTTGAAGAGCACTCAAATATCTACTTGTTTCAAATTTCTCCCGTTCCATATTCACTCCGTTGGGCTTATCTTGGGGAGTTGGTTGGGGAGATTCGCAGGAGCTGTGGGTGCAGGACACTTCCAGTTTCCCTAGTCTGGTTGGATGCTTACACAGGTTAGAAGCTTCTCCAGGACTGCGTCTCATTTGCCCTTACATGCTTAAGGTTTAGCATGATCCTAGCACATAATAGCTGTTCAACAAATGCTTGTTGAATGGATTAATGGATTCCTGGGCACTGACAGCAGGAACGTGGCATGAAGCCGACCTGGGAGTGCTGTAGATCTGTTTGTCACTCTGTAAGGAAAGGCAAGTCATTTTCCCTCCAGGTCTCCACTCCAGGAGACTGCACATGAAGGGTCTCGTCTCTCCTCTCCTCTGCCTCTTTCTACCAATGTTCTAGTTTCCTTGTTTATTTCATTTCCAAATACCCAGCCTCCTTTACCCAAGGCCTTTGCCTGTGAGATTCCTGCTGTTGGTATGGGTTCCATCCCGTTTCCATCAAGAATATTTTAGCTTCTTTTAAGTCCTCTTGGTCATCTCAGAGGCAATCTGTGGAGAGACCTCCTAAACGAAAATTATTCCTTGTCTGAATAATTATCGAACGGTGCAGGGTGCATCTTTTCCAGCTTCCTTTCTCGTCCTCGTTTCCCCGTCGTCTGTGAGTTCCTGGAGAGCGGGGACAGGGCGAATCACGGATACCTAGAGCCACACTAGGTGCTCAGTAAATAACTCATTGGCTCGCCCGGGGGGTTGGAGCTGAGGACGTGTACTTCCGCAGATGGCCAGCAGGTGTCGCCACAGACCGGGAAGAGGCGAACGGAGGCCTCATCTGGCGGCAGACTCACCTGGCGGCAGCTGCACCCATCGCCCCGCCCCCCGCGGAAGCCAAGAGCCCCGGCGCTGGCGTCACCTGTGCAATTGGAAAGGCAGCGCCCGGAGCCACGGGAGCGCAGATGAAAGCCGGGCGGCGGGTGTGGCCGCCTGCAGCTGCCAGGTGGGGAGCCTGAGCCCTGCCCCCAGGGCTGCGCGGAATCAGTTTTGGCGCGGGAAGTGGCCTCCAGGAACCACGCTGGGGCCTTGGTCTGCAAGCCCCTTCTCTCTGGGGCCCTGAGTTCTTGGTATCCATTAACCCCTCTGGGAAGCTTTTATGTGGGCCCAGAGTAATAGTAACTTTCACTCATTGCACAGTTTATGATATGCATTTAGTATTTGAGCCTCGTGGTAACTCATTGAGGTTTTCTTACCTCTTTTTAACAGAAGCATGGAGAGAGGATCAGAGAGGGGAGGTCATATACTCAGGATCACACAGCACCCAGCTAGCAAGTTACAGAGTGGGGACCTGAACCCGGGACTGCCTCCAGAAGCTGAGCGCATAGCCTGTGTGCCCTGCTGCTTGATCACAAAGTTCTGACCTTAAAGGTCATTTCTAATTTTCCTTTTCTTTCTAAAAAATGTTAGTAGAATACATGTATCACAGAGATGATTACCTTAGCATTTTAGAGTGTCTAGGTTCATGGTGTTCAGCTCGTTTGTTGTTGTGCCACCCTCTGAGCCATCTACAAAAGGAAACCCTGTATCCATTCTCCCCTTCCCCAGCCCCTAGCAACCACTAAATCTACTTCCATTCTCCATGGATCTGCCTATTCTGAATACTTAAGTTTTGGCTTACTAGCTTCATTCTGTCCCAGGCTGTCACATCCTAGGAGGCCAGAAAATTGGTTCCTCCAATTTGGGGCCTGTTGGAATCACCTGGAAATCTTGTGAGGGGGTGATGCTGATACCTGGCTCCCCCCACCCCAGGGAGTGTGATTTAATCAGCCTGTGATCGGACCAGGGTTTTAAGACTTTTAGAAACTTCCCAGTTTATTTCTAATGCACAGCAACAACTAGGAGCCACCACCTTAGAGTCCTGTGGCTCACAGAGCTTTTTGTACCCCTTTTACAAATGGGTAAGCTGAGGCCCAGAGAGGGAAAGGGACTGCCCAGGTCACCCAGAACATTTGTGGCGGAGCCAAAACAGGAATCTAGCATTCTTGTGTGTTTCTACTATTTTTTATTGAAAAGTTATATAGTAGACATTTGTGGGGGGCATACTATTCTTGGGCCCCACTGACCCTGAAGCTATTGGAGCTAGTGCCTGGGTGGGCACTGGTTTTACAGCAACATAGCCACCCTGGTGATTGCTCTGTGTGGCCTTTGCAATGAACTGGCTGCCCAAAGGGCCATGGGTTCTTTGCGATGGGGACTGGGATGCTGATCTCTGTGTCTGGCATTCAGCACAGACCCTTCCATTTAATGGAAATCTTTTCAATGTGGAAAAATTGGTCAGGATCATAATGTCCTCTCTGCCTTTGCCCAACCTGGGCTCATTGCATGGAAGGTGCCTGCCTTTCCCACTGTCCCCCAACCCTGCCCACTCATCAAGGCCTGGGGCATGGAGACCCACTCCATCTGCCCAGTCGGGAGCAAGTGAGGACTCCACTCTTTAGAAAGGTGTGTGTGTGTGTGTGTGTGTGTGTGTGTGTTGTCTGCATGACTTGACTACATTGTTCTTTGGAGACTGGGGCTGTGTCTTCTGCACCTCCTACAGTGTCAGGATGGGGCTGGCCACATGATAGGCATCTGATCACCTAAGGCCATCATTGACCTTCACTGTTGACCTGGGGGAAGGGGACAGGGATTCTCTGTGCCTTGTGTGTGCATCCTAGGGGAGAAAAACACAATGAGCACTGCCACCCCCTCTTCTTGGTTCTTGCTAAGAAACTCATTGTTTAGGGGAGGCAAGGGGCCACCCTAGTCTCTAGGATGAGTGGCCTCAGCTCCAGGGGTGAGTTAAAGTCATGGTAGACTCAGTTCATTGACTGGCAGGTGGCCATATGACCCAGTGCTGGCTGGGACTCAAACAGCTCTGCTGAGGGATTCTGGGAGATATCCCACCTCCCCTCTCCCCACTGCTCTTGGAGGCTGACAGATGAGGGTGGCCCTGAACCCATGAATTGAGGTTAGAGAATAGCATCAATGTGAATCCAGAACTCTGAGATCCCTTAGGTGCCGAATAGCCTGGATGGCTGCTCCAGACTTGTTCTGGAAGAAAATCAAACCTCACTGTTTAAGGCAGCCATGAGCAGTGTGTTACTTGCAGCCGGACACATTCCCAGCCCTTCTTCTTTCCCCTTAAAGACAAGGAAGGCCAGAGGCCCCAGTTTATTTCACACCATTCTTGCACTGAGTCTTTGACTCCAAGGAACTGGAGGTACCTGATGATGTCTCCCTCTAAGGTTGTCACCACCAGTAACAATGACATTGGTAAAGGCTAACGTTTTAACACCTCTGTGCTGGTTCTTTGAGAGCATTATTGGATCTGAGGCTCACAACATCCCGTGGAGACTGTCTCCTCGTTGTCGCCGTTGAGGAAGTCAAGTCGTGGGGCAGGTTGGCCATGGGGTGGATGGGTGCTGGCTCCTGTTTCTTGCAGCTGGAGAGCCCTGTCCTTTGCAGTGTTCTCCCCTGACCTCTGACCTCTCTGGCTCATCTCATGATTTTTTCCCCAGGGTGCTTTTCTTGCTTGTGGGAGGTGCTCTACAGTTGTCCCTGAGCACTGTCTTTCCTGCTATGATTCACCTTGGCTGTCTTCTGTCCCTAGACATTCATCAACAGATAACATGCTAGGCACTCCCTGGCTTCTAACACTGTGTGTGTGTGTGTGTGTGTGTGTGTGTGTGTGTGTGTGTGGTGCGAGAGGAGGAAATGGACCTTGTCTTCAGGAAAAATACAGCCATGTACAGCATACAGACGTTCCTGTCAACAGTGGGCTGAATATATGACAGCGGTCCCGTGAGATTATACTGCCTA
The DNA here is from genome assembly GCF_001458135.2 of Marmota marmota marmota. Classification (NCBI taxonomy): domain Eukaryota; kingdom Metazoa; phylum Chordata; class Mammalia; order Rodentia; family Sciuridae; genus Marmota; species Marmota marmota. Next base: position 6,189,629 of record NW_026000138.1, read on the forward strand.
GTGACGTGGCAGCTGTCTTAGTTTGTCCAAGTGTTTGCTGTCTGTTGTGTTTGTGAAACAACCAAATCATCTAATCACCTAACCCCACCTAACAACGCATTTCTCAGAATGTGTCCCCATCAGCAAGTGACACATGACTGTGCCAGCCACTGCTTATCAGGGGCTCGGTGAGTTGCCAGCCCTGTGCCCTGTGTGTTTTCGGGTTGTCCTTGCTTAAGGCCTGCAGTAGCCCTGAGAAGTGTTCTGAGAGGTCATGACTGGGCTCTTTGAGGCCAACTGTTTTGCCTCAAGGTACCCAGAGGAGCCCTGGACCTGATCTGGCCAGCTGGAGCCCGAGTCTTAGTCTGGAGCAGAGGATGGGCCATGCCAATAGTCCATCTGTCCTGAACCAGGGTGGGGGTTCCTTCCTCCTTAAGGGAAGCCTGTGTGGGACAGGGACACCTGAGGTGAGTCTTGAAAGAGGAACAGAACTTCCCCAGGAAGGGAAGGGGCGGGGAACAGTGGCATTTAAGGAGGAAGGAAGGGCTTGGGAAGATGCCTGGGACCCGGCTTTGTGAGACTTCTTTGGGGGTTGGGGTCGTAATTAGAAGGCCCCACTAGCTGGTCCCTGTGCACCCTTTAGCTGGGACTCTTGTTATTAAGAATGATGTTGCTATGAATGGAATTGTGTTCGCCTCAAAAACCCACATACAGCAGCCCATAGGCAACTCCAATGTGTCGTCCTCGGAGGTGAAGTCTCTGGAGGTAGGCAGGGCTCGATGAGGCATGAGTGGGAAGATTTTCTTACTCTTTCTGTACCCGTATGGAGAGGACAACACGGTGAGGAGGGGGCCGTCTGCCAGCCAAGCAGAGACCTCAGAGAAACCAGCCCCGCTGACCCTCGATCACGACCTTGCAGCCTCCAGGACTGGGAGACCATAATCAAGTGCTGCTTGCATGAGGTGCCCAGTCCGTGGTGTTCCACTGCGGCCACTGAGCCGACTCAGGCAAGGGGCACGGGTCCTGAGATGCCATCGGGTTCTGAAGTCTGCCCGGGTCAGCACCGTTCTATAAGCCCCCTCCGGGCAGAATCTGGGTGCAGGCAGCTTGGATGCAGCCACGGGTGTCGGCTCCATTTTCCAGCTGGGGACACACAGCCTCTGGGGTTAAGCACTTGCCCGGGTGACAGGAAGGAAGGGAATCCGCCTCTCTGGCTTCCATCCTGAAACATGGCTTCCCTCACCCCCTGGTGTGTGCAGGAACAAGGGACAACTGGGATATTTTGTGGTGGTTGGTTTCTGTGGGGCACGTTCTCCCGTCATGGCCCCTGCCAGCTACCGACAGTTCAATGACTGACTCCCCAAAGCCCCTGCGAGCCAGCCATCAGCTCCCGCTCAGCTCCATCCTGGACAGCTCCAAGAGGGGAGGGCAGGCCAGCCAGACAGGTGACCCCGATAGCAAGAGGAACCTCCCCGTCTGCAGGAGGACCCTGGGTGTAGTACTGGGCACTTCCTAAAGGACTCGGCTTGGCTCTCTGTACTCCTGGGCTCTTGAGCCGCAGACTCAACCAACCGCGAATTGAAAATATTCAGGAGAAAAAACGGCATCTATGGGAGGATGCGGGCAGTTCTGTGCAAATCCTGTGCCATTTGACACAAGGCACCTGCAGGTTTTGGAGTCTGTGGGGGTCCTGAAGCAAATCCCCCACGGATACCAAGGGACGGCTCTGTTATGTCACACATTGTCCCTCCGAGACTCCACGAAGCCCATCTGTGAAATGGGTCCAGCCTTATCAGTCTTCCTTTGCACCTCAGAGGGCCGAGCCCCACAGGCCCGGCAGGTGGGTTCCTTCCCTCGTGCGGGTCCCTGTGGGAGTTAGGCCGGCTGCTTGGAACGGGGCTCCTCCACTCTTCCTCTTCCCTTCCTCTCTATGCTGAAAGCTTTCAGGGTGATTGCCTCCTCTCCAGAGGGATCTTGTTACAGGTCGGACAGGAGGGCGGCCTCCGGATCTCCTGCCTGAGATAAGAAGGCTGCCTCTCTCTAATCTCCCAGCTTAGCAGCTACATTTTAATATTTCAGAACTGGTTTGCAGGCTCAGGGCCAGGTGGAGAGGAGTGGTAGACGGGCCTGGCCTACTTAGGTTCTGAACGCATGCATTTATCTTTGAAAGGACCTTCCTGCTCTCAAGACTATGGACCCTCGGTCCTGAGTCCTTTCTTTAGGGTGGGTTTCAGGAGTCTGTGACAAGAGTTTGCATTTAGGGAGAAACCTAGCTGGGCAGGGGTTGCCTGCTGTAAACAGCATCGAGACTCAGGCTGTCCAGTGGCTGTCCCGGTTCCTACACCCAATGCAGGAACAGATTGAGGCCCAAATCACTGTCTCTCTTCCTTTTTCCTGAGCTGGTGTACTCCTGAAAGGTCTCACTGGGAATAAACAGGAGGACAATCAACACTAAGTGAGCAGCTACCAAATGCCCGCCAAGTTCCTAGACTGGCCATCTGGCTGAGCTGGACTTGAAGTGTGCCTTTGTTCCTTAAGTGCTGCGTGTTCTTGGACAACTCACGTAGCTACTCTGGGCTTCAGTTTTCTCCCCTGTCGAGTGGTAGACAGAGTGTCTACTTCACATGGCTGTTTTGGGACCTTAACAGGTTTGTAAAATGCCCGGTAGGATGTGAGTTTCATTTTGCTTCTTAATAAATTAATTCAAGAAATACGTATTCATTATAATGCTCTTTGGTTGGAACCTGTAACCTCTGTATTTTTCTGCTGGGAGAAGGCAGTGAAAGTAGTCAGAGATTACAGCATTGGTTCCTGAGTTCCTCAGCTTTGCCCAGAACAGTCAAGACTCTGAAAGATCAATGCGGGTGTTGATCCCAGTGTTTCCCACATTCATGGGGAAAGTCAGTTTTTGGCCAATGATCTGATGAAAATAATTGGCCAGAATCCACTGGATGAGTTTTAAGTCAAGCTACACCACATAGGAATTCCTCCAAATGACAAGTCCCTATTAAGACAATTACAGGCAACATAATAACACAAAATAGATGTTTCTTTTGCATTTGCAAATATGATTGTACACTTTTGTTTCTTATCAATATAATGTTGCCACCCCTTTAGGGAGAAAGATGATCGTTGATTCTGACCTATTTTCTGTCTCATTATTCCCCTTGGCAGGTAAAATTTCCTTTCTCTTATGAAGTGATGGTGACGATGCTTTTACATTTTTGAAATTAATTTTGAATAGGCAACACGTGGCTTGGAGATGGTCCGATGGCTTAGACGAGGGGTACACGGTTAAGAGTGAGCGCTCTGCTCAGCACCACTTTGGGAAGGAGGCAGATAGTTATTGCCATTTTCCCAGAGAAAGGCCCCAGAAAGACCCCCACTGGGGTCCCTCAGTGAAAGAGCTGTCTTGCTACCTTACTGGCCCTCTGTGAATCCCACATGTTAAATGCCGCAGTCTGGCTGGGCACAAAATCACGAGCCACTCACAGCCTTGTAGATTCAAACAGCAATTCTTTATTCCCGAACTCACACCGGCACTCTACAAACACGTTCTGGGGAAATTCACATTCTGGGCCCCAATCACGTTCTGGGCAAAATCCCAAATACTCTCTGAATCCCACGAGAACTCAAGGAGAACTCAACGGGAACTCAACGAGCAGGCGCGCCTGAGGCAGCAGGATACGCCCTATTCCCAGCAGGGTACACCTTAAACCTGGAACCGCCCTAAACCCGGATTGTCCTAAACCGGGAACGCCCTAAACCCCGATCCTCCCTAAACCCGGATCCGCCCTGGTTCTTGAGCAAGGTCACCTTACATGCAATGACACTGCAAATGACCTGGGTCATGCCATGCGTCATTCTTACTTAGCAATGGCCCTCAGCAGTTAAAAACTCCTCCTAAACATATTGAACTTGCCAATTTGTTTTGGGGTGTATCATCCTTAAAAGTGATGGGTAAAGCTCAAAACTAACAAATCCGAAGAAAAATGGAATTCAAATGATTCAGAGAGTCTAAGAGATAGAAGAAAATTTCTATAAACATCAGAATGAAAATCATGAAATCTTTAAAATCATGAAACAAGAATTGGAAGCGATATAAAAGGAACCCTTGGAACAATGAAGAGCTCTTGGAAATACACACAGGTGCCTCATATCCAAGGAGAAACTATCCATAGTTGAAGAATTGGAAGATAAAAATGAGAAAAAGTTCTAGAAAGTACAGTTAAAATGTAAAGAGAGAGAGAGAAAAAAAAATAGGAATAAAAGAATATTAGATAATTAATCCAGTCAGTTCAACATCTGACTCATAAAGTTTCTAGCAAGAAAGAAGAGGGAGGAAAAATGGAGAGTTGGCAGCTAGAAAAGAAATAATAGAATAAAATAAAGGAAATGAAACACATTCCTCCTGATGTGAAAGGCCTACCCAGTTCTCAGCATAAGGAAAGAAGGAAAACTCACACCTCGGCACACCCTCAAGAAATTTTGAAAGCCTGAGATCTAACAAAATTTCCCAGGAATCTATTTTAACACATCTTCCAGGTGATTCTACTACACACTCAGACTTGAGAACCACTGTTCAAATCCAACTACGTCAGGCCTCCCCAGAAGCTGTGCATGGATGCACTCTTCACACGCTATTTCCAAAATTTAGGGTTTCGTTTTGCTAATGCGAGTTCCTCTCATGCCCTGCACCACCCCCATCATAACACTTATCACAACTGTATGGGGTCGTCAGGTTTCTTCTCTGTACCCCTCACTTCATGTTTAGGTTCCTTGCTGACTCATCATGGTGCCTGCAGCCCAGGGATTAGCACATAGCAGGAGCGACACACAGAATATGACATGACTCTGAAATACCAAAAAGTAGCATTTCCCCAAATGTGGCCTGACACTCCAGTGTTAGAGTCTGTAAACAAGTCTGGATGGCGCCTGGCATTTTGCCAGAGGGAGTGGTTTGTGAAGTAACACCAGGGAGCCATCAAGTGTGGAGATTCCTTATTGGTTGACTGCTGTATCTAGTTTATGTTAATTAAGATACGCTGTGTGGAATGTATATATACCCCTCCTGTCCTACAATAAACGGCTCCCACTCCTGCTGTATCAATCTACACAAGTTGCTTGTCACCCCCTGGTTATTTTGCTGCAGCCGGACTGCTGCCTTTCCTATCCTCTACTATCCCCCCTCCCCTCCCCTCCCCTCCCCTCTTTTCTCTCTACCCTCTCTACTGTCATTCATTTCTCCCCCTTGTATTATTACTTATCTTTTAGAAGATAAGTGATTCAATAAAGTGATTACATTAGTTACATTAGTTTAAGGGGTATTCAAAAAAATATAGCCAAATTAAGGTTCTCTCTTTTCTAAACAAAGTTCAAGTCTTAGATGAAAGAATATTGCTATGTAAAGAGTCAGAGATGTACAGGTTTAACGTCCTTAATGTTGTACGTGGATTCTTGACACTTAGGAAATGCTGTGGGAAGGGTGTCAGTGGCTAGTGACTAGATCCTCTTCAGCAGATGTCTGTGAAATCATCAAACACTGTTGCTTTAATTTCAGGACCAAATCCAGGTACCACTGACACCTCAGAAGTCTAAGCTTCCCACACACTTACCTTCATAGGATTCCCCTTCTGCCCGCCTTCTCACACCCCCTAATCAGATCCGAGCTTCCACATCTCTCTGAGCACTGTGCCCTGTGGAGCTCAAGACCCATGATCAACACCCTTCTCTACACCCCAAACACCTCCTTGGAAACATTCCTTCAGATTCTGCTCCCTGGGAGGAACCTCCCCCCACAGTCTTCTCTGTAGAGAACATCTCCCCCCTCCCCCAGGGAACTGCACACCTAGAGACGGAGAAATGTCTTCTCTGCTCCCATGGACACTTTGAAATTATCCTTACTCCTTTATTCTTTTTTTTTCATTCATTTTCTTTCTGACTTCTTCCAATTTGTTGTAAGTCCATAAACTCACTATAACATGTTCACTATTCATTATCCCACCTCTAAACTAACCACCCAATCCAACTCAAAATAAGCCTAACCTTCCATGAACTCTTAAGGACCTTTAGAAAAACTCAAACATACTTTCAAATTAGCAAGTGTCTCTACAATCGTCATATATGGACCAAATTACTATGTGTTATGTTTTTTTTTTCAGTGCTCACACATGACTGTATTTTATTTTATTTTTTTTAATTTTTATTGTTGGTTGTTCAAGACATTACATAGTTCTTGATATATCATATTTCACACTTTGATTCAAGTGGGTTATTAACTCCCATTTTTACCCCGTATACAGATTGCAGAATCACATCAGTTACACATCCATTGATTTACATATTGCCATACTAGTGTCTGTTGTATTCTGCTGCCTTTCCTATCCTCTACTATCCCGCCTCCCCTCCCCTCCCCTCCCCTCTTCTTTCTCTACCCCCTCTACTGTCATTCATTTCTCCCCCTTGTATTATTTTCCCCTTTCCCCTCACTTCCTCTTGTATGTAATTTTGTATAACCCTGAGGGTCTCCTTCCATTTCCATGCAATTTCCCTTCTCTCTCCCTTTCCCTCCCACCTCTCATCCCTGTTTAATGTTAATCTTCTTCTCATGCTCTTCGTCCCTACTCTGTTCTTAGTTACTCTCCTTATATCAAAGAAGACACTTTATTCTTAAAAAAAAAAAAAAATCCCAGCTAATTTGAAGGACTTTTCAATAAACTCCTGCTTGGTGTAGCATTGAATCTCTGGCTCCTTTTCTCTCTTATCATCACCTTAGTGGCTTCAACAATGACACTGAAGATGTGTCCAATATCCTGTCCATTCAGTTCCTGGACCTCTGGATTCTACTATTTTTTTCTTGCTGCAATTAAACCATACATACATACATACATACATACATACATACATATAGTCATCATTTAGGACTTACATATCACATCCTGGGAGAGGCTTTGTCCCCAGCTAAGATCACCGAGACAGTTGCTTTCCACAGTCTGGCCATGTCTTATCCCATTCCTAGCAGCAACGGGCACACGAATGGTCTAATCTATTAACTTGCATGTCTACTGCTTGTCGCTTTAATTACCTGAAAGCGGAGTCTGAGATGGAAATGTTCCTCGGGTGATCAAGCAAGGAAGTGCTCTCAGGTCCAGCAAAGTGAGAGGGAAACGGGTAGGGCCGGGAGAAAAGCTAAGCAAGAATATGATCTCAGCTTTAGACAACTAGACCAACGGGACAGAATCCAGAATCCGGAAAGAGATTCATGTGCATGTGATTGTCAGCAAGGGCACTGTCTCCACGAGGAAGGGGAAGTCTTCTCAACCCTTAGCCCTGGATCAACTAGATATGAGCTTGAAGATACTAAAATATTTTGCTGTACACATAAAAATCTGAAAAGGTCATAGACCTCAATGTGAGTTTAACTAAAAGACCTCTAGAAGAGGGGCTGTGGATGTGGCTCAGTGGTGGAGCGCTTGCCTAGCATGTGTGAGGCTCTGGGTTTGATCCTCAGCACCACATATAAATAAATAAATAAATAAATAAATAAAAGTTTTGTGTCCATCTTCAGCTAAAAAAATACCTAAACAAACAAACAACCTCTGGAAGAAAATATTGGAGGCTATTTAGCAATCTTGAGGGTAAGCAAATGATTTTTTTAGAAAAGACCCAAAGTACACTAATTACAAAAGACATATATAAAAAAAGACAAATCACACTTCATCAAAATTTTTTTAAAAAAGTAAAAAAAAGAAAATCCTGTTCACTAAAAGACCCCCTTAAGAAAATGAAAAGACAATTTGATCAGAAGTACCCTCAACACATATGTCATGGGAATTGCACCTGGAAAATATCGAACAACACCTTCACAAATCAATAAGATAACTTGATGAGCAGGCGGAGATGTGAATGGATTCCTTTGGAAGAAGACAGTCTCACGAGACCTGTAAGCATGTGAAAAAGTGCTCAATACCATTCCCCATCAGGGAAGTGCAAAAAAACACCATAATAAGATATCAGTTCAAACCCAACCAAATGGGCCAAATTAGAAATCTGACAACACCAAGTGTTGGCAAGGATGCGGAGGAACTAGAATTCTCACATCATGGTGTAAAATGGTGCATCCACATTGGAAAACTCATTGGCATCTTCTCATAATATTAAGTCATGCACCCCACCCTTATCACTGGGCCATTTTACTCCTACCCATCTACCTAAGAAAAATAAAAACATAGGTTTAAAAAATGGTATACAAGAGTTTATATAGCAGCTTTATCCATAATAGCTATAAATTGGAACCGTTCAAATTTCCATCAACAGTAGAAAAGACAGATTGTTGTAAGCTCATATAACTGGATGCTCTTTGGCACTGGGAGATGAGTTACTGATATGAAAAACTGTTAACAAGGCCACTGTTTAACTGAGGGAAGATATCTACAAAATAACTCATATTGCATGACTCCACATAGGTGAAGTTTCAAGAAGAGACAGGACATTAGAGCAGTGGCTATGCGGAAGGTTGGGGTGGACCAGAAGCGGGCAGCAGGTGGTGATTGGCCGGGGTGTTGGTGACATTGGAAAGCATTCATAAAAATGCACAGAATTGTATGTTTAATCGCTGCATTTTTTTAGTGTATATTTTCTGTAAATTTAATAAATAACAAAACAGAAAGAAGAACATGATAACTGGGGACGAGAGGGAGGCTCAGCCTTTTGGAAGGGATGTCTCCAATTTGGTTGGGAGTGATTACCTGGAGCGGGGGTCATCTGTGGGTTGTGGTCAGCCAACAGTGCCACTGGGGCGTGGGATGCATGTGCCTTCCAGAGAGGAGAGTCAGCCCTGGCTGCCAAGGTCCACCCCGTGCAGCATCTGGATCCATTTACTTTTCACATAAATCCGTTTTTTTCCTGTGGACCAGATCTCCAAGATTCTGGTTGGTTACAGTTTCTGAAGCAACTTACAAGTGGAAGGTAGTGGAGTCACCAGAGCTCTCCACCCTTGCAGCTGGCCTCAAAGCCACCCTTGGTGATCATCACCTCGCTCTTCCGCCCCCCTTTGTAAGTTCCCCTCCCCCTCTTCTCGTCTTGGGCTGGCCTAGTGGGGCATCCAGATGCTCATCCCAGTCCTCGCCAGGCTGCGGGTGCTGTTGCCCCGTGACTCCAAGGCTTGGTGGTACCAAGAGATGCTCCAGAGAATCACCTGGGCATCGAGTGTCTCCAGGACGCAGCTGCAGCCTGATAGCGTCATGATGATCAGTGTGGATCACCTTCACCTGCAGGGGGACTACATTCCCCCCACCCCTTTTGGCCAACTGGCGCAAGTTGCCCAAAGTGACCAGGTTGAGCTTCATGGGATTATGACTGTGTTCTGGGCAAAAAAATCTTCACTTGGGTCCTAGACCCCTGACCCTCAGGGCTCCAGGTTGCAGAGATGGGGAGCACAGAGTCCACGGGTGAGCTGCTGGTGAGGGGCAATGAGCAGAGCCTTCTTGCTCCTGTCTTCCCACCATTAAAATGTCAGATCTCGGGGTCAACTGCTGCTCTCTGTCTCATTCTCTACTTTGTCCCCTGCAGCCACAACCCACTCGGCAGACGCTGATCAAACAAGATCCAGAAGTTGGCTCCATGCTGCACAGAGTGTGTTTAAGGGGCGTCGCAAAAATACCCGTGTTCCTTAACATGTCCCGGGTTTATCAGAGAGAATTTCAAATTCCAAAAAACTGGAGAAAATCGACATCCCCCAGAGATGACCCGTTCATCCAAATGATACCGCCCATGAAGGGGGTCCACATGGGTGCGGGGGGGTGGGGGGCCTTCGTGCACATTTCTGGAGCATGAGAGTTTCCAGGCAAGGGGTTCCAGGACTTCCTTTGGGAATAAAGGGGAAAGTGTATCTTTTCCAGAGCAGAAATCCTGTCCCAAACTTTCTTTTGTTTGAAAGGAAGGGCTTTCGATGAAAAGCTGGCCGGGTTCATTGAGCCGACATCCAGTTCCTATCACCGTCCATAAACAGAGCAGAGGGTCTGGGGTCCCCTCTCCTGGGGGGCAGTTTGCAGCTGGCGTTTGCCCACCCTCTGCTAGACGCCTTTCTCCCAGGAACAGAGCAGGGTTATGTGATAGGAAAAGGAACCTTGAGCTGCCAGAAACCAGATGCTGGCGACTGGAAGAGGCAGCGGAGGTTGAGAACTATGAATAAGTCATGTTCAGTCATCTCCGATCAACAGAAAAGGATATAAAAGATTAGCGCAGAAGAGAGTTCACCCCAGTCTCCGGGCTGTCTGGGAGCATGATTTAGATTAAAAGAAGAAGGAGAAAATAGAAGAAATCTCCAGAACACCTGCAGCGCCATCGCGTGAGACGGCTTTCAGGACTGGGATCTCAGTGCCCATCACCGTGACCTCTTCCTTTTATTTTTGGAAAGCCATTTGGATGTCTATCCAAACAACCAGACCTGGATTCGACCCGATGCAGTTCTGAGTCAGGCAGTACGTCAAGGAGCTGTGACAGTTCCCACCCCGTCAAGGTCTCAGGACCCAGAGGACAGCCTCCTCGTCGGGTCGGAGGGGTCCCCCTAGTGCCTGCTTCTCAGTTGGTGCTCAGATCAAACAGAAGGCCCTGCTCCACTGTGCGGGGTCCGTTGCCTGGTGGAGAAAACCATGCCAGGTCCGGCACCGGGGGACTGAACACAGGCTGGGAAGTGCCCCGGTCGGTCTGTGTGCATAGGGCAGACCTGCCCTGCTGCCCTGGTCTCTGGCCAGTTGCTGCCGTTCTCAGCTTCCTTTGGTTTTGGTGATCACAAGTTGACTTTGCACCTAGCAAGTGAGTTACCACTCAGTGGGGCTCTGTGACAGAGAAGTGACACTTGGTATGGTTTCACTCTTTAACTCTGGTCATTCTTGTGCGGATAGAGTAGAGTCCATGTTGGTTTTGAGGGACATTTTCTGGTCATTGATGATGATGGATATCTTTTCATGTGCTTATTGGTTGCTCAGGGAAATTCTTTTATGACATGTCAAATGTCCATTGAAGGAGAATGGGCTATCAGAGGTGCACTGTGGAATACTATAGAGCAACCAAAAAGGAACCAAATGCTGTTACAGCAACATGGAAAAATTTCAGACATGTGCACACACACACACACAAATTGAGATAGATCTCTATATGTATATATGTCTCTATACACACACATACTCTATGGCAAATGAACAGTCAATCCAGAAACTAGCCAAACTCAATAAGAGTGTTGGAACTTGGGTTAGATAAAAGTTCCCCTTTGGGGAGAAGAGGGGAACTGTGGTTAGTTGGGAGGTGGAATGGCAGGGGGCTTGGGAGGTTGCAGCCAAAATTCGATTTCTCCACCAGGGTGAGTGCTTTGTAGTATTTGATCGGGCCGTATGCTTGGGATCTGTGCATTTCTCTGTATGTGGGTTATACTTCACAACTTAAAACAAGGAGAGCAGGGGGTGGGGGGCAGAGAGTTGGAGGGAGAACAGGAGAGCCAGGGAGAGAGACCCTGGGTTCAGGCCCAGGCTGGTGGGCTGGGGACCCACACCGGGTGTTCTCAGCCAGCTCACCCTCGGACCACTTGGGAGGTAGCTCACACTCCTTTCCCTCAGGCCTCCCTGGGCTGGTCCTCCAGGAAGCAGTGAGGCTGGGTCAGAGCTTGGCCTGTGGGACGTTGTTGGGGTGCCCTGGGGACTTGTCCTGTGGAAGGCACCACAGCAGGCAGGAGAGAGTCGGGAACTTTAGAGCAAAACCACCCTCTTATGGTGCGAATATGAGTTGTTCCCCCAAAGCTCTGTTAGTGCAGGAATATTCAGAGGGGAAATGAGGTTCTGAGAGCTGCAACCTGATCAGCCCTTCCCAGTGTGAATGGGCGGACAACTGTAGGCAGGTGGGGCGTGGCTGGGGAGGTGGCTGCTGGGCCTGCACTGGGAGGGTGCATCCTCCCTTACAGCACCTCCCCACCTGCTGCTTCCTGACCCTGCCACGAGCTGACCGCTTGTCTGTCCTCCACGGGGACCACTCCCATGATGGGGTGCCCCACCTCAGGCCCAGAGCAATGGAGTCAGCCGTCCATGAACTGAGACCTCAGAAACCATGAGCCCCAAATGAACTCATCCTTCTCTAGTTGTTCTTGTTGGGTATTTTGGTCCGAGGGAGGAAGAAACTGACCAGAGCCCATCCTGTTGGAGAGGTCCCTGCGGGGCAAGGGGGTCAGGCCTTTTACCTCCTCATAGATTGGCCTTTGGCAATGGGCCGCTCTGTCCTAAAGGTTCCTTTTTATTCTCATGCGTTGACACCTGGGAATTCGTCTCGCCCTGGACGTGCTTTTCTGACTGGGACTAGCCAACTCCTAGGGATAAAAACTGAGTGGACTGCGGAGGCACCTTGCATGAGAATCACCCGTAGCCCACTCGGCAGTCCCCTTCCCTCCTGACTCTCGCACCTGGACTGCTGACCGCCTGCCTTAAAGACACCGGGGCTGGGTATCAGACAACTGGACACAGCCTGGCACCCAGAGCCGCTGATCCCATTGGAGTGGCCTCCCTCCAGCTCACATTTTGCTCTGCCCACTCTGCCTCAGGGCCCCCGGGTCCCTCCAGGGCATCTGTGGCTGAAAAACTCCTGGGTTAATGGAGGTCATCTCCCCGGCTCTTGGCCTTTCCATAACTTGAATGATAAAACCCACATTTTTTTAATTAAAAAAAGATTGGTGCACATTAATAATACCCAATGGGACGTTTTGTTGGGATGTCCTGGTGGAGACATAAAAATGTACTTTGATCCATCCCACCCCCAGTGTCCCCAACCCTCTCCTCCGCTCTCCCCCACCCCCTTCCTCTACCCAGTGGTCTCCGTTCCAGTTTCGAGGCATCTCCTTTCCCCCATGAACTACCTCTTACTTCCACATATGAGAGGAAACAGGTTTCTTTCTAAGGATGACTGATTTTGTTCAGAATTATGGCCTCCAGTTCTATCCCCTTAAATGGCTGGATAAAACGCAGTCAGGTCCACAGTGTGCCAGTGTTTCTTTCCCCACAGTCTCACCAGCGCTCCTCTCCGCGGGGACCCTCGGAGGGTGCCATTCTAACTGGAGTGGCACGCAGTCTCCATGCAGTTTCGATCTGCATTTCCCTGATGGCAAGAGATGTTGAGCATTTTGTCCTATGTGAAACCGGCCTTTGCAAGTCCACCCCTGGCGGGGGCGTGGCCCTGGAGGGCAGCTCCCTGCATGGTGAGCCACTCCTGAGGGGCTGCCAGCTGGAGACCCTCTGTGCACAGGCCTTCCTTGAATGATGTCATCTGTGTCCACCAAGACTCTTGACACCCCGGTCTAAAGAGCCCCCATAGCAGGGCTTTGGCCTTGCAGAGGTGAGGGAGACTCTGTGTGTTCCGAGGGGGTGCCTCCTTCACTGGTGGCCCTTACATGTCTGTCTGGTGTCACCCCACTCCCAGCCTTACTCCTCTCCCTTCTCTATCTGGCGGTTGGAGTGATCCTGGGTCGCACACCTACATGGTTTCTTTCTCTCTCAGCGTGAAAGTCAAAGGGCCTCCTGTGTTCTGGAAGGCCCTGGAGAATCTGTCCTTGTCTTCCACTAGTGTCCCCCTGGCTCTTTTCCAGCCTCCTCGCTATTCCTTTACAGGCACATCCTACTCAGGGCATTTGCACGTCCTGTGCCTGGAATGCTCTCCCTCCAGATCTGCCCTGGGCTCACTCTTCCCCACATCTGCTGGTTTTGATTTAAATATTACCCCTTCCTTGTTCACCTGCTTTAAAATTCTGACCTTTCTCCATCCCTGTAACTGCCTATTCCCCTTCCCCATTTTATTTTTCTCCACATGCATTTCATTTGCCTTGATATTTCATTTAAACATAAAAGGCTTTGGGGGGGGCGAGGGGAGAGGTTTTGTCTATTGTGTTCATTGCTGAGCCCCCATGGGCCCCACCAAGGCCCACCTGGTAGGATAAGGCTCAGGGTTTGTAGGAACTGCTGGGGTCTGCTCTCCTGCACCCCTGGGCTAACTCCAGCCGGACACCTGGAGGGACCGGTTAATTAAAGATGCATCTTAATTTCTCCCTCTCTGCTGTCTGCTGCTCTTCTTTCATGTCTACCTCCCCCTCCTTGTTCATATCCATTTTCTTTCTTTTTCCCACTCCTTCCTGCTTTTTCGGTACTTGATGGAATCACATTAAACTAATAAACCTTTCATTACTTGATTGTGGCCGTAATTACGCACACTGAGAGCCAGGCTTGTTTTGATTTTCTGTGGACTTTGGGTTGCTGAGCTTTTGAACACTTGTTTTTATTCCTCGGTTGCCACTTGACCCCCCCGACACACACCCGTTTTTAAAAAAGGATGAAAAGCTTTAGAAAAACATCAGAAATATCCTTTTATTTTATTCCCCCGCAATTGATTTGGAGGGTTTTGTTTTGATTTTCCTCTTGGTAATGGTGGGTGTTAAAAAGGGATCACGCGTTTCTAAACTGGCCACCAGGTCACGGCTTCTGAGACGGCAGGGAGATGGCTTCTGTGGACCGTGGGGCTCGGAAGACGCCCCACTGGAGCCCAAGTTTGGCGTGATCCCACGAGGTGCTGGTGGAGCTGGAGGCAGCTGGGCAAGAGCCGGGCTTCTCGAACTAGGCACCGTGGACTTTGGGGCTGGAGGATTCTTGCGGGGGGGTTGTCCTGAGTGCTGCATGGGGCTTAGTGGCGTCTCTGGTCTCTATTACTTAGTCCCCTGGAGGAAGAGCTGTGTCGAGAGCCGAGGCCCCCAGCCCAGAGTCTCTCCTCCTTTGTGACAATTGAAACACTCTCTCTGTCCAAAGGTGGGAACAACTCAAATGTCCATCAGCGGAAGAAGGATTGGACAAGATGTGGTCTATCCGTCCAGTGACGTGATTCAGGCACGAAATCAGCGAGGCCCTGATCCCTGCTAAGGTGCGGACCACCCTGAGAACCCCCTGCCAAGGGAAAAAAAACCCAGGAGCAAGGCCATAGGCCATATGATTCCATTTATGCAAAATGTCTAGGACAGGTAAATCCACAGAGATGCAGGCGGAGGGTGACAGCCGGGGGCCGGGGAGGGAGAGCTGGGGTGGCTGCTAGTGGCTGTCAGAGGCTCTCCTTGGAGGGATGAAAACATTCTGCAACCACATCCTGCTGATGGTTGTACCGCGTTATGAACAGACCTTGTGTCCCTGGAGTGTCCCCTTTAAAACGGTTATGATGCTACACTTCACGGTCTGTGTGTTGTATACCACAACATATAATAATTTTGATATTATATATCAAAGAAATAGCTCATGTGACCTGCTCTCGCTGGGTGCAGGGCAGCTCTTCTCGCCCATCAGAGCCCTCAACGTGAGAGGTGGGGTCCTCTCCCCCACCCCCCCTTCCCACCCCTCCATCCCCTTACTCCACCCCAGGACTAAGGATCACTGATTTGCATAAACCAGATTCTAAATCAACAGCCCTGGAACTCTCTCTTTGGGATGGATGTTTGAAGGGGATTATTTCAGTTGCCCCTTACAAGGAGGGAGTGGCCTCAGCAGCAGCCACCATTTCTTCTCACCAGTGTGTAGAGGGGTCGGCAGGGGTCGCCATTTCTGTTCTGTGTGGTGTTAGCTGGGGCTGCCCCTCGCTGGGAGCTTGCCTGGGGCTGGGGTGTCCCAGGGGACTTTGCTCACCTCTCATACCGGGCAGCAGCCGGTCCTGGCTCTTGGCTGGGGACCTCGGTTCCCAAGGCACCTCTCCCTCCAGCAGGCCAGACCGGCTCCGTGGCAATATGGTGGCCCGGTTCACCTCAGTGGGTGTGTCCAGAACACGTGTCCAGGTAACGTGGCTCAGAGGTGGCTCTCAGAATTGAACCCTCTTCCTCCGGCTCTGTGTCTACCTAGCTCCCTCTGTCCTGAGAAAGAAGTGATTTCTCTGTGTCAGACTTTATTCGTTAATTTTTTTTACTCAACAAACATCTGTTGAGGACCCACTTGGGTCAGGTGGTATCTGAAACCCAGGGGAGGCAACCCCGGGCAGGCTCTAGGGTGCTCCATAAGAATTTTCCTGTACTCAAGATTTTCTGTTTTTTTTTTTCCCCAAGCACATACATGCTTTTAAAGTCTAAAAACACGAAATAAAGCATTGATAAATAACATTAGAGGAAATTCAGGAAAAAAGAATCAGGGGGTCCAGGAGGAAGACTGTTGGGATTATCTGACTGGCAAATGACATGAACTTGAACCAGTTGGGACCACATCTCAGAGGGCAGAGGGGTGAAATAAACAGAAAGAGCTCAAGTCTGCTTCTGGCCATGGTAGGCCCTGTTGACCTGTGTAGGGTGCTATGGCCACCTTCCACATGACCATGCTGTCATGCCCACAGGGACCTAGTGTGATCTGGGCCACGATTCCAATAGTCCCCAATCCTCCAGGGGCAGTGTTATCTGAATGCATTACCTCGTCATTGTGTCGAGACGTTATTTCTATTTGAGTTGACAAAAATTGTGTGTATTTATGGTGTACAGCATGAGGTTCTGGAACAGGTACACACTGTGGATGGCCCCGTTGAGCTGATTAACACACGCATTACCTCATAGACTTGGTCTTTTTATTTTCTTTTATTTTGGTGGTGAGAACACTCCAAATCTATTATCTTTGGTTTCTGAAGCCTGCAATACATGGTGGTGGTCTCTAGTCTCCATGTGGTACAACAGACTCTTGAACCCAGCATGTGGTCACATCTAACTGACATTTTCATCTCCGAGTCCGTCAAAGGGTAGATGATTAGGTTCACACGAGACACTCTGGAGAAAAATGACTCAGACGAGAGATTGTCCTGGATAAACCAGCACGTCAGAGGATGAGCGCTGGATTAAGAAGGTGGCGTCCTTACGTGGGTCTAGAAGATTCTTTCAGAGGCTCCATATTATCCTTAAAACTTTGTAGTGACAGCTGTGTCATAATGTTGGGTTCATCTTCTCTATTCTTCAGAACACAGGTGCGCGCGCGCACACACACACACACACACACGCACACACGCACACATGCACACACAAATAACCAGGAAAAAAAGGGAGATGATACAGAGGTGATTGTGGAGAACCAAGAGAAACAACTCTTAAAGTCGATGATGAACATTTTTCAGAAACAGCCTTGCAATTGAAGAGCCTCCTCCCTGTTGAGGGGAAAAACATGTCAGATCATGAAAACTCTGGAAAAGAGTCTTTGAGACGGTCACCTTCCAAATCCCTCAGGCGAACAGAGGAGGATATGGGGGCTCCCGAGGGGATGAGGTCGGCCCAGGGACATGTGGGACATGAGCTGCCGAGTTGGGACCCCAGCTCATGTTTGTTTGCCGTGTTTGTCTGACTTCTTGGCCAGGACCCTTGTTCCAGAGCCAGAGAGCTCCAAATGGCTTCACTGGCTGTGGAGGGGGCAAACGTGGCCGTGGCTGGGTCCCAGTTGGCCCTCAAAGTGGTGGTTTTGACCTGGTGGTGCCCATGAGACGATTGTCTTCGTTTGGGAAGATTCGTCAAGCTTGCATGGCGACAGTTGGGAGGAGCTGAGACGTAGTCCCTGTTAGACAGGACAGGAACTCTCCAGCGACCCTGGACACACCAGCCCTTTCCTGGAGACAACAGCCAGGCACCTGAATGTGCGGCCTTTGGTTCACAGGGACACCAAAGTGGCAAGTCCTGTCCCTAGACCGTCTAACCCAATGATGCCGATTCAGAGGCAGAAAGCGCAATTCCTGGCCTGGTGCCACCACCACACACTGCCTGAGCTACCGTGGGTTAGAATCCCCGGACGGAGGGTCTGAGGTTTTGCATTTTAACCAGCGCCTTTGATCTCGTGCGTCCAAGTCAAAGCTGAGAACCACACTGTGCCAGTCTCTGTGTGCTTGTTAGTTCTCTCGCTGTCACCCCCCATCCTGTGTCCCCATAACATATAACTTAGTGAAGGGCAAATGCTCAAATTCTCAAGCCATCCCTTGCAGATGGGGCCTCCTTGGCTGGTCGTTCCTCTTTCGGGGACTCAGTATCTCTGTACGATGGTACAGGGATGTGGGTTGGTCCCTGGGTGCTCCTTCCAACTCCAGAGCCACTCACCCTTCTCCCTTTGCTTCGTGGTTTGGGGGTCTGAATGCATGCACTGCACCCCTGGGTTGCTGTTGGGATGGGGCCTGGGCACCCTGCTGGGAGGTTTGAGGGCAGGGAGAAGAAGGGGAGAGTGTATTTCCCCAGCTCCCTCCAGCCAGATGTAATTCGGGCACATGCCGTGTTCCTCCCCAGCCACATCTTCTGGGTGGTTCCCCTCCATGGTCAGGTCCTCTCTGGCTCCAGGAACACTGTTCTCCTGCATTGGCCAGGGGTGGAAATGGCTCCCCATTATGGCTGGCTCCAGCAATTTTAGTGTCCTGTGCTCGTTCCTTTAACCCTGTCCATATTCGTATGAAAACTTCCTTTACTAAACCCTCCTCAATTAAACCCGGGGAGTGGTCAGTGACCTCCTGCTGGAACCTGGGCGGATGATATTATCCTTCAGGTTTCGGGGCGGTCATAACACATGACCTGGCACCTAGCATTTGTGCTCGGTACACCTGAGCGATCATTATCAATGCTATTTTCACTTTTCTTTTCTTGATAGAAGTAGAATTATAGGCTCTTATCATGGAAAAGAACCACAGAGGTCTGTTCCAATCCGACGCAGCTCTTATCTCACTGGGAAGCTTTGGGAATTAATTCTCTTAGGAGAATCAGCAAATCTGGGCTAGGGTACCGAGTGCCTCGCCGTTCACAGCAGAGGGGCCCCCCAAGGCAGGAGTCTCCGGATACAGGACCATGGAGTCGGAGCCACAGACGCACATCCCTCCCAGGGTCCTTGCACAGTCCAGGAGGAAGAGGTAGGTCCCCACTGCTGTCCACAAGCAGCATCCCCAAGGTGGAAAAGCCTCCACTATGCTAACCCTTCCCCGGATCCCCAGCACCGATCCGTAGGAGACCCAGACGGCTTGGGTAATCAAACGACCTGGCAGAACCAGCCACAAAGGTGCGAAGGATGTGCTGGGGACTTCTCATGGGGACCAGGAGATAGTTTGAGAGACTCTGTGGGGTCCTTACAGATTTTTTTTTTTTGAACTGATACCTTTGTGGCTCTCTCAGGAGATCTGTGCTGCAGATGCCGAGCCCAGAGGGGGAAATAAATAAATAAATGCCGGCGCACGAGGCCGCAGCCTCGGCTCAGCTGGCAGCTCTGTGGCCCCAGGTGCAGGGGTCCAGCGCCTCATCTTGCCTCTGGACCGCAATCAATGCAGCAGGCAGGAAATGAGAGGAAATTAATTTTTCCCCCCTCTTCTCTTTCCCTCCCCGGCCCTCCCTTCTGTTTTTACACAAGGGCCTTTTAAAATGTTGGTTCCTCTCTGATTATAGTGCAATAGAGGTTCCAAACAGCCTCTTTTGGACGAAGCTCCCTCTGCCCTTAACCAGAATGATTGGTTGGTTGCCTTGGTAATCGAACTCATTCGCTGTGTGGAAGCCACAATTATGAAGGTTTTCTGGGTACCGATCCCCCTTAGTGCCTTTTTCTTAGAAGTTCACGACAAGATGGGACAAAGGAGACCTAATAGATTTTATTGCTCCGGCTTCTTTCAGGACGCAGGAGCCCACGGCCTGCGGACATGAGCTGTGAGTGCCATTTAAATTGGTTGGCTGTGCCCGGGGAGAGTGCTTTACGCTCAAGAGTGGCTGAGGTTCTATTAGCTAGAGGGCCAGGGCCGGAGAATGAACCCACGGGCCGGGCTCCTCTACCTCAGCTCCTAATGGAAACCCGAGATGGGCCCAGCCCGGGTGGCATCTGGGGCCGAGGGCCCCGGGCACTTAACCTTTCGCTGATAACCGAAGGAAATGGACATGTAACTGCTCTCTTGAAACTCCTGCCTGATTCAGGTTCAAGGCAGGGGAGGTTGTGGGTCGTTGAAATACCCAAGCTGGAAATGGTGTGGGCAGAGGCGGCTCTCCAGCCTCTAAAGAGGAACAGGCCTCCATTAGCTGGGGTAATTGCAAAGAATGAGGAGGGAGGAGAAGATGATGCTGATGATCATGATCACCATAACCACATAATTCATCTGTGGAGGGTACAAGAGGCTCACGGTCATTACCTCAGCCCGTGCCCACAGGAGCCTGGGGGTGGCTCGTCTTTTCTGGTGGACGGGGAAACTGAGGAACGGGGAGGCAGGCGATCCTGTGCAGGAGGGGATGGGTCAGAGGTCAGAGATGTCTCACTACTGAACAGCCTCGAGCTCGGAGTACTACCTTCCCTAAGATCAAGTCAGGTCTGAGTAGGGATGAGCTTGGGGGGTCCAACAGCTTCTCTCCCACAGCTCCTTCGCCTACAGGGCCCACCCTGATAGGGCGTAGTCAGTGTGTTAAGAAGGATCCTGAGGCTGCACTTGGGGTTACCAAGGGAGGGCGCCATCTTGGTCAGTGCCGTCTGTCAGTCATGAGGCTGTGATGGGGGTTCTTGCATTTGTGTCCTCTGTAGATGTGGCAGCTGACCCCCCCCCCTGGAGCTTTTCTGATGTAACCACTCTCTGAAAACCCATCGCACAGCGTGGCTCCAGTGTGGTCTCGGAGTTTTGGGAAATCTTTGTATTGGGGAATAATTTCAAACAAGGAAGTTTCAAGAATAAGAACAGGACAAAGAACAGCCCAGGGGCTGTACAAGGGTCTGCCTCCTGGTAATAATCTACTTGGGTCAGGTTCCCCTTTTCTCTCTCATATGTGCTTACATAGCTTTGGGGGAAACTGTTTGAGGGTCAGGGACACATACACATCATGGCTCTTTGCTGTTACATATCTCAGTGTTTGTCTCCAAAGACTATGGAGAGCTCCCAGGTGACCGCATCACCATGGCCAGCTTCGGAGCATTGAATGTGGGTGCACCCTTTCCCTTGTCCTTACCTGTAGTCAGTGTTCTTCTCAGAATTCCCCCAGGGCCAGTAAGGCATTTAGCTTGTCACATCTTTTCGGTTTCCTTTCTGATAACTGGCATCTTTGACGTTTCCATAGTTTTGAAGTGTCCTGGTAGAGAGGTTTAGAATATCCATTTACCGATTCGATACTCTCGAGAACCTCATGCTTATGCGGTGCTAGGTGCTGAGATTCTTGCAAAGGTGAGTTTGACCATTCTTCTCCTAACGGCAAGAGCATCAGGACAATGGATGCCGCAGGTCCCTGAGTACTTGCGGGGTCAAGGGCTTTACCAAGCCCTTCACGTGAGGCTGATGGTTCTCAGTTGGAGATGGGGAAACCACACTGAGGCTCAGGCATGTTAACGTCAGCTTGCCCAAGGTCACGTAGGTGGCAAAGAGCCCCAAGATGTGATCTCAGGTGTCCTGGCTCTAGAGACCACACTTTGAACCTCTTGGGGAAGTAAACTCAGCAGCTTGGTAGAGATGGGAAAAACATTCATTGATTCATTCATTTTCATTCATTCATTCATTGTTCACTGATTCAGTTACACATTCTTCATTCACTCATTCATTGGTTATTGACCCATCCAATCATCCATCCATCTGTTCATCCACTATGCAATCATCTATCCATCCCTCCATCCATTCAGTGATCCATCCATCCGTCCAACCCACTCCATCCTTCCATTTTTCCACGTCTCTAGAGTGAAAGACACTGTGCCCGTCTCTGTGGCTCCATTGGCAAAACAGGACAGATGAAGTTCTTGGTCCTCATGAAGATGACCGACCAAAGGGAGGAGATAGATAATGAATAAAGTGTAATCTGTCTACGAGAGTAAAATACGGGGAGTGGGAAAGTCAAACCTTGTCCAGAGGGTCAGAGAAGGTCCCCATGCCAAAGCAGCATCTAAACAAAGTCTCAGAGTCTGCGAGGGCATTAACTGAAAGAGGAAGAGTTTGACTCTGTGCAGGAGAAAGCAAATGTGCTTCCTGGAGGAGGTGTCCCAGGGCTGGGTGTAAGGCGTGGGAGGGACGTGGAGCTCCAGTGTGGGGGAAGCATTGGGCGGGGTGCGGGGACAGTACAGGCAGAGCAGGCCACGTGTGGGAATGCATTCGGGGAGGTCTCTTGTGATGGCGTCTCCTAGTTGCCAGACGCCCAGGGGTTGTCCATGTCTCCAGGACTGTTGATGGAGAAGCTGTGAGCTCGATTCACAGCCTTCCTCAGTGCGATCACATACATTGGGAGACTCGATCGTTCGTTTTTGTGACTCGGTCCCCTACAGGGGCACCATTTTGGGTAGAGAGCCCATCCAGCTCCACGTTGACCCCCTGAGCCTTGAGGGTGTCTGGTGTGCTGGCTGCCACTGTGGTGCTTGGGGTCCCAGGAGGGGACGGAACAGAAAAAAACAGAAACCACCCTTTGCTGCATGAAGCTCGCATTGTACAAATTTAATTGGTAATTTCAATCGCCAATTTCTTTGTAATTTTAATGGAAGTTTATTTGGAATTGACAAGGAGTACTTTGGAGTTTGAGTGCAACTGTCCAGATGGTGGAATCTTTGCTCTTGGCACACAGGTGGCCTAGAGTCTTACCTGGAGAGACTGGCCCCTGTTCTAAGGCTCCGTCTCTGCATTCCTCAGATGAATGGGCTCAGTTAGACGGCAGCCCTCAGAGTCTTAGATTCCATGAACCAGAAGGGCAGAGGCACCCTGAGAGCCGGGTGGCTGTGGGGGGTGAACCTGGACGTTGGTGGTGGCTGCCTGTTTTGCCAGGGGCTCCAGAGGCGGCTCCTGCCAGGTCGCCCTCTGGCCTGATCGGAATCCTCTTCAGTCGCCCTGGTTTTCTGCACTTTGACTTACAACATAAATTATTCTTCCTCTAAGTGGCAGGCGTAGGTAAGCTACCAAAAGGTCACTTGGAACCCCAATCAATCCCGGTGGCTTTGATGGCTTTATGCTCTTCAGGCTCCCGTGCGTGTCTGCCGCGCCAGCTCTGAGAAGGGGCTTGGGGACCGCTTTCTGCAAAGGTGATTGAATTTCCTTTAGGGAGAGTTAACTGCCTTGGTTTGCCTGCAGGTCGGGAGCGCACCCGTCCTCGGGGGTCCGGGAAGGGGGAGGGCAAGTTCTGGACACTAACTAAAGATGAAAATCAGAGCAAACCCATCTATTCAGGAACAGAGGCCAGGTTCTGCTTTCCCCTCCCGCAGAGCTGTGATTCGGAGCTGCCCCAGTGGCTCTGGCTGTGGGCTCCCACTCACGCCCTGGACTCAGGGCCTCCCGGCCTCCCTGGTCCCTGCAGAGCAGGTTTACCCTCAGCCCCATTTTGCAGGGGAGGAAACTGCGGCTGGGAGCCGAGTGCCTCAGCCCCAGGCCCCAACACCGTCAGGGCAGAACTGGGCTGGACTTAGTGCTTCTTGTGACTTCTCAGCTCCCAGCTGACTTGGCAGGCCACCCTGGGCCTTGGTGAGAGCCTGGGCCTCGGTGAGAGCCGGGGCAGGAGTGGGAGAGGCCCTTAAATGTCACAACAGAAATCAGCATGCCGTTGAATAAAGTGAGTCCTGGGTTCCAATCCTGACACACATCTCATAGCAACAAAGTACATGTGTTATGTGTGTAAAAGATTATATTATTATATGATATTATAATATCATTATATAATTATGATATTATAATTAGAATATTTTGTAATGAAATATATGTATATGATATATAACAAACACATATTTTCTATAATAAATATATTTTACGTTATATATATTTTTTCATGTACATTTATTATATAAATAATACATAAATTGATGTAAATATAATATATGATAAACTGTCCACTGCATTATGTTTATATATAATATGAAAATTCATATTTATAATATATTTATTATATATGAACATATGTTTAAAATATATTTATCATGTATATATATACATGATATATATTTATATACATGATAAATATGCCCTTAGTATATACATGATAAATATATACTTATTATATATTTATAATATGTAATTATACCTGAAGTTTAGCAAAATATACCAAAGATGACAGTTTAATTATTATTGCATGACACTTGACATGCAGTTTGTGGGCTGGCAATGTTAGGGTGAACAATAAAATGAAGACATAATTCTGAGACAGCTGTATATTCCAAATTAAGACTCTATTTTCTTGCTTTCTTCTCAGTATTGTGACTAATTATAATCAATATTTTCAGAAAATTGTGATACTGACAACAATACTAAATTAGGAAAACTTAAAGCAAGGTATTTTTAGGTAGGTTTTTTTTTTTTTCTGAAATTAATCTGTTTTCCCATTTTTATTTGTCTTATTGTGTCTATAACCTACATGCAATAAAGTGTATATGATCCAAATGTCACAGTGGGCTGTGCCAGATTTATGTGCTCATGTAATGACCACCTCAAGGAAGATCTTCAGAGTTTTTAAGATATGCATTTCTACTTGGAAATACTGAGTTCTGCTGAGGCAATAGTTACTGGAATTGTCAATAAACCTTTACAAGTAATTCTATTTGAGAAAAAAAATTATGGATTTTAAATTTCACGTTCAAATGTAGAACGTTGCCACTTGTGACACATCATTCATACGGCAGAAAATGTTGTTTATTGTACTCTGTGCGTCTCCCCAGGCCTCCTCCTGGTCCTGAGCAGACTGTGGGCTGTGTGTGGCCAGAGGCTTTCTGTTTTATTGACCACAGTGTGTCCAATTCCTAGAATCGTGCCTGGTGCTAAGTAGATGTTCAATAAACTCTCGCTCAGGAGTAAGTGGAAGTTGGGCTCACGGTTGTTCTGAGCTCTGTGAGGTTCTGCCTAATCTCAAACGGAACACCTTCATTTTATGAAAAGTATTTGTAAACAAAGTTCAGTCTGCTGTCGGGAGAGACAACACCGCACCTGACACCATGACCCATGTGCTCGTTTGTATCTGGGAATGCCAATGCGCGCCTCTGCCCAGGGAGGTTCAAGGTGGGCCCCTGGGTTTGCTGATGGTTTCCCGCTCATGGTCCGTCAGGTCTTCCACGTCAGAGGGGCTGTGGAGAGCAGCTGTTCCTTCTTTGATGTGCTGCGGGCAGAAGCTCTGCTGCACGGGGTGATTGCCAGCCGGTGGCCGGTGGACCTTCTCTAAGATGGTCCCTGGGGCCCCCCTCCTGATGCTCACACTCTGTGCGATCCCCTTTCTTTACATGTGGACAGGACCTGGATCTTCTTCTAACCCATGGGACATGGAGAAGGTGGTGGCCGTCACTTCCCTCTCTTACGTTCTATAAGATTGAATTTGCTGTCTTGCCAGCAGACTTGAGTGACGATACAGTAAGTCACCATGCTGGGGAGGCCCACGAGACCAGGAACTGGAGGTGGCTTCTGGCCACCAGCCAGCTGGGAGCTGAGGTCTGCCCAATAGCCCCAAGGACTGGATCCCAAGGAGACCCAAAGCAAAGCCTCCTCTTGCTGAACTTTCAGGTGAGACCCAGCCCTGGCCAGGAACCTGTAGGCTCACAAGAGACTCTCAGAGGGCACCTGGGTCCACGTGCCTGCGTGGACTCCTGACGCACAAGCCCGTGAGACGGATGCGACAGTCCTTCCCAGACTTGAGCCAATTAGAATTTCTCCTTCTCCAACAGCCCGTTGAGCTTGGTGCCGCCTGCGGGCTTGCTCTGCCCTGGGTTGGAAGCCTTGACCTTCATCTGTCAGAGGCCAGGTACTCCTCCCTCACACAACTCACGGTGCATCCCGTGAGGGCCTCTGTCCAACTCACTGTCCCGTTATTGGCATGGGTCCTCCACGAAACCATTTTACGCTGTACAAAGTGATCTATGCCCATGTTTGTCTTTGGGATCAACTGCTTAGCTCATGGGGGGCAGGCAGTGTTAGGGTGTAGATGGGAGGTGTCCCCAAAAGCTTATGGGTACACAAGGCGAGAACGTTCAGAGGTGACATGATGGGGCTATGGGAGCCTTAACCAGATCGGTGAGTTAATTCCCTGATATGGATCAACTGGGCGGTGACGGTAGGCAGGTGGGTGTGGCTGGAGGAGGTGGGTCCCTGGGGACATGCCTTTGGGGTTTATATTTTGTCCTTGGTGGACAGAGCTCTCTCTGCTTCCTGGGGACCCTATCCTGAGCTGCTTTTCTTTGTCACACCCTCTGCCATGATGTTCTGCCTCCACTTGGGCCTCATCAATGGGCTGAAACTTCTGAAACCATGATCCCAAAGACATTTTTCCTCCTCTAATTGTTCTCCTCAGGTCTTTTTGTTACAGTAACGAAAAAGCTAACTGAAATAGGCAGCAGGTGGGGGTGTGTGTATCTTGCTAATCCAGACCCCTGTGTGTCCTTAATCCAAGCTTGTTGAATAAATGCTATTCTATAGAGAAACCAGAACCTGGAAGTGATGAGTTCAGATGCCAGAGCCAGGCTGGCTAAGTTTTAAAATCTTATCTCTGCCATTGACTAAGCTGTGCGATTTAGGCAATTAACGCAGCCTCTCTGAGCCTTACTACTCACCCAATCTTTGATGAGGATTGAACCATGCAACGAATATAAAATACCCAGACAGCACTCGAAGCATCGTCAGTACTCATTAAACTGTTGGCTGCTACTTATTGTTGCTGTTCTGCGGTTATTTGGAAAAGCAGCATTCTAGAGACACGGCAAACCCAGTATTCATCACTCTTATTTAAGTGGAATGCTTCCAACCCGTGTTTCAGTTTCCATATCTAGAAACCAAGGATGGTTTCTCCAAAGACACCAGCTAACCAGTTTCTCTCTTTATATTTTCCATCAGCTGTAAAAGCCGTGACTCACCCCTAAGTCACCATGGTATTCCTCCCAGTCTGACCAGTTCAGCCTGTTGGGCACCCTGTCCCATGAAGTGTGTTGGGAAAAATAAACAGAACACACCGTGCCCTTCTTCCCCTCCCGTAGGCCTCACGGAGCTCCCGGTCTTGACACCTTTATCATTCCCTGATGTCGGAGGACGGCCGCTTCCTCCCACGGCTGTGGGACTTGAGGAGACCTGGGTTCAAATCCCAGCCCCACCACGTCCCCACCTGGATAACATGAGTGGTCTGCCCTGCACCTGTTACACAGGGATCCGGATAGGTTAGGCGTGTCTCTGTGTCCCTCTTGTCACATGAGATAATGTTGAGAGCCACAGCCGAAGAGGCCTCAGCAAACTTCCAGCTGCCAGCAAACTTCCAGCTGCCGGCTGATGATTGGCTCACAGCGGCCCCAGCAACATCTAGCTGATTGGCTCCTCGGCCCCAGCAACATCTAGCTGATTGGCTCCTCTGCGGTGATGCTCATTGGGCTGTTTCCCTGCCCTTTCAGACCACGGAGCTGCTCATTGGGGGACTTTTTTGGCTCCGCCCACGTGACCCAGCCAATCGGCCTCAAGAGCAGGAGGATTGTGGGAGGTGGAGAGAAGCTTGTGTGGGAGAGAGAGGCTTGTGGAAAGCCGGTGGTGGCAGTTGGGCTCTGAGGGTTTTTCCTGAGAGGCTGTTTTGTTTGGCGTGTGTGGTTTTAAAAATAAAGTTAGTTTCTTTTGACAAGTGGCTTCTGATTGTGCCCAGCCAGACTGCGGCAAGATAACACACGCAGAAAGTCATCGGCAAAGTCCGCACATTCAAGTGAGTTAAAAGGTCTCTGGTTCTGACGTCGGCGTGCCGTCCTACTTGGTTGGAAGAAGAATCCCTCTGATTCTCTTTCCTTCATCGCCTCTGGTTCCCCAAAACAGTTTTTTTTCCAAGAAAAGTTTCCTCAAGGTCAAAGTGATTCAGGCAAGGCTCCAACTGAACCCAAAGGTCATTGGCCATCTGTGGCTGGTGAGAAAGGGCATTCCCTGGCGAGGCTGGCCGGTGACAGCTGTGTCACGTTCTTCTCTAGGACGAAGCCTATTGCAGGTGCATCTAGAAAGCTCCTGGGTCCCCACATGCCAACGATCAGAGGCCCACCCTCTGCCTTCTTGAGTCCTTGATTCTTGACCTTTGAAATGCCCTGGAGCCGGCCTGGCTGCCCTGGGCTCTGCTGATAGAGCAGGGGCTGGGACAGCTCTGTCCCCAGAGTCCTTATCAGTGCTCTGTGCATCTGCCCCAGTGGCCACGCAGAGTCCTGAAGTCACAAGGGGACAGTGAGTTCTCACCTTGATGATGGATGTTGCTAGAAAAGGGCGTTGAGAATGTCATTGTGGGATGTGGGAGAGCTGGGGGTCCTCCCTGGTGGGAGGAGAGAGCCCCTTGGTGCTCAGCTTACCTACCACAAAAGTGACTGGCGTCTCTGCATCTGGGAGGACACTGTCCCCTGCCTGGGGGACCAGACCTCGGGAGGAGCTGTCAAATCTCTTTGTGTGTGTGTGTTGTTTTTTTCCCCTACATGATTTAATTCTTTTAAAATTTTATTTATTTTCGACATGAGTTCTATTATTATTATTTGCATTACAATTCTTAATACACCTTTATACCACAACTTATCATATCTCTGTCTATGAGATACGTTGACACCAAATTCACATCTTCATACATGTATTTTGTATAATGATGACCCTCTCCTTCCACCATCCATGCAATTCCCCTTCCCCCTCCCTTTCCCTCCCACCCCTCTTCCCTATCTAGAGGTGATCTTCCTCCCATGCTCTTCCTCCTTACCCCATTTTGAGTCACCCCCCCCCCTTATATCAGAGAAGAGGATGTGGGGAAAAGGCACACTCATCCACTGCTGGTGGGACTGCAAATTGGTGCAAACAATTTGGAAAGCAGTATGGAGATTTCTTGTTAAGCTGGGAATGGAACCACCATTTGACCTAGCCATCTCTCTCCTTGGTCTATACCCAAAGGACTTAAAAACAGCACACTACAGGGACACAGCCACATCAATGTTTATAGCAGCACGATTCACAATAGCTAAACTGTGGAGCCAACCTAGATGCCCTTCAATGGATGAATGGATAAAAAAAAATGTGGCATATAGACACAATGAAATATTACTCAGCACAAAAAAAATAATAAGATCATGGCATTTGCAGGGAAATGGATGGCATTAGAGCAGATTATGCTAAGTGAAGTTAGTCAATCCCCCCAAAACAAATGCCGAATGTCTTTGTGTTTTTTTGTAGAGCGCTGACTGCAGCCCACTGTGTCCACTGCTCAGTATATGCTTGGTGGACCTGAGTACTCATGCGTGGGGTTTTTTATTAAAGCTGGGCATGGAGAAGGGCATTCAGAAAACACACCCATCACCAGAGAGCCTAGGTGAGTTGGTTTCTGCTGAAACTAACTTGAATGCGCACCAGTCAGGGGCTAAGATTCTGTTTTTGCAGACGACGGCTGGAGTTGTGCAAGGTTGTGTCACACCCAATGATCTTGGGGTCAAGATCTAGCGAATTTGGCTCTCAGAGTCCTGAGTTAGAGCCTGGAACTCAAAGTTGCTGGTGTCTGGTGGGTAAAGGGGATTCACGAAGGTCGCAGCTGGTTATCATCTGCCCTGGGGAGTCCAGAACACCTGAGCACCCATTTTATCATTTCACATTCTCTAAAACTCACCAGCACCCGGTGACAAAGGAGCAGCACATGACCTTTGACCCAGTGCCCTTGGTTACCTACCTTGCCAAGTACCTGCCCCCAATCTGCCCTCAAAAAGGTATTTTTAAATATTCATGGCAATATTACTTCTGGTATTATTGTGCAGAACAGTGATGGACTTTTTGTTACTATTAGTTTTCCGAAGGGTAATGACCATGGCCTTGGCCGTGTGGGGAGCGAGTGGGCCACAGGCGCCTGCTCTCCCAGGTCAGTAGCTGGAGAAGACCTTGCTGCTTTGGCACCCCAAATGGAGGCCAGAAGAAGGGTGCTGACATGAACGGGGCACAGAGCCCAGAGTTTCTGGGGCTCCGTCTAATTATACCTGGCAGCTCGTTGCCCCGCCCCCGCCCCCACCTCCCAGGAGCCCCTCTGCCTCCTGAGCAAGCTGGGTTGTGTCGTGAAATGTCCTCCTGCCCTCTCCACTCCTCCATAGTGCTTGGGTAGCAGGGGGAGTCTCAGCCGGGCCAGGGGAGGGAGACGGGGGCTCCAGGGGACGTTATGGCTGTGGGTGGACAGAAGCTGCTGAGCTCTGGATTGGAAATAGAATGATCAGGAATGCTCAGCTGTCCGAGGGTCAGACTGACCTCGTCCCAGGCCAGGTCACACATGTGCCTCTGGCGGCCACTCACTCACGCCAGCAGAAATCTGACACGAGGCACCGTCACCTCTCTGGGGAGGGCAGCGCGGGGGAGTGTCACACAGCCTGCTCAGTTAATGAGCTGGAGTCTTCCCTGGGTCCCTGCTGACCCACTGTCCACCCCTCTCCATCCTGTCCCCTGCCATGGGGCACTGACTTCTGTTACTGCATGGATAAGCCCCATGGCCCCTTGGCTCCCTGTTGGGGTCAGAGGGAGGGGAACGCAGGGTTGGGCATCACCTCCAGCTCCCTGCCTGCAGGTGGCGCTCTGCTCCTCCAGGGACTGCTCCCGCCCCTGCCCCCTCCCCTGAGGGGGAAGTTTTCTAATTTCCTTGGTGTGAGAACTGGGACTCGGGGTACCATTGACTGGGTGGCTGCCATGGCACAGGGCCGGGCACCCCACTTGGCAGACTTTCCTTCCTTCGGTCTCTGTAATGACCCTGGGAAGCGGTTTCTTCTTGAGCCCATTTTACAGATGAGGACCCTGAGGCCGAGCAGGGTGAGGTCATCTTCCCAAGGCCACCCAGGGAGTCAGAGGAGCAGGAGCTGTCCCACTCAAAGCCTGAGTCCTTGGCCACGAGTGCCTTCTGCCCACTTCAGGATGCTCTCCCTGGAGGCCCCATGGACCTACTGTGCACCCCTATGGTGCTAAGCCGGAGAGAAGCAGCCTGTTGACCACATTAGTTGCCTGGACGCAGGGCCCAGCGAGACTTCTGCTCCTCCCCTCGCCATTCCTCCTCCCACCCTCGGCCAGTGGCTGTCCAGCCACCTCCAGCACCAACTGCCATCGCAGGGCAGATCCACATGTCACCCCAGATGGGGGCTCTCCTCCCCTTCACTGGGGCTGGGTGGTCCCAGGAGGGCCTCTGCCCATTCCCGAGGCGGCCAGGTCGCAGTGTCCCCAGCACGGAGATGAGGTTGGCATTTGGGGACCCCTGCCTTCTTTGATTTCTCATCAACCTTCAAGACGTTGGCCCCAGGAATGAGCTTGCAGACCTCCAGGGACACGGAGGTCACTTTCCAGGGGCTCCAGCTGCTGCTGGGACATGCTTGTTGGGCCTGGGCCTGGCTCTGCAGACGGGTCCTGCTCATGACCCAGGGAGAAGGGACAGAAGGCAGGCCCGTCCCTGGGACACCAGGGCTCCTCTGATGATGACTTGACTCTGGGCGTCCATGAGGGTCTTCAGGTCCTTCCTTGGACGGCTCAGCAGTCTAGGACGCTCTGCCTCTGGCTGCTCCTCCCTTCAGGTCAAGGTCAAGAGCCTCTGTCTGGGTCTCCACCAGCCTTTCCCAGCTCCACTCCCGTTTTCTTCTCCCGCGGCATTTCCCTCCTGGCCTCTCATCACCGAGAACCCGGACTAACACACGCACCAGCACCATGTCCCACGACTGTTGGGGTGTTCAGAAATTGATTCACAGCAGCTGGGTTGGAAGCCACAAAACCCTGGGGTGTCACGTGAATCTTTCCGAGTTCCTTCCTGTCATTTCTTCCTTCCCTCCAGATTGCTGCAGGGGAGGGCCACCTTGGAGGGGCATGTCAAAGCCGCCCCAGGCCACCTAGAGGAAGCTTGGTCGCGGGACCTGTACGCTGGTGATGTCCCGCTGGCCCACTCCACCTCTCTGATCTCCAAGTTCCTCACCTGTGAGCTGATGTATGGACCCCTCCCTGCTCTCTGGGTGGCTAAGAGCAGGTGTGCGTGGGCTTTGCACTTTGGCTGGCCATCAGGCAGCTCTCGGGACAAGGGGACAACTCGGGGCGCGGTTGACTCACATCCCTGTTAACGGGCTGTTCTGTTTCTAATGAGCTGGGCCCAAATGCCAAAACTTCTCGAGTTCCCAGGATGCTTCCCACCCCCAGCCATGTCGGAGGGTTGAGAAGGCTGAGGTTCCAGTCCTGAGGGTACGGCTGAGCCTGAGCCTCAGTCTGTTCATCTGTAAAGTGGGGGGTTATCTCTATAGCACACACCACCCAGGGTTGTGGGGGGTCCGAGAGGTCAGTAAGGACAGCTGCTTCGGTGCTGTTCTTGCCGCTGTGGTCCGTCATTTCTCTCGGAACGTCATGAAGCTCTGATTCCTGGACAGAGCCGACTCTAGGGACTGAGAGTTTGGGAGCGACCTTCCGTCTCGGCTGAGCGAGGGCAAGCTGACCCACACGTGGCTGAGTGTCTGTTACTCCACCGTCTCCTTTCCTTTTGAAAATACAGAATAATAAGTCCTGAACGACCCCCTTACTGATCTGGCTTACCGAGGCCAGTAAACCTTGAGTGATTCGAGGTGAGTGTCCCTAATGTCATTACTGGGGCTCCTCCTCCCATGATCTTGGGGTTGTTTTGTCTTTATTTTGAACCCCAGCAGCTCTCGGCACTCCTGGCTCTGTTTCCTGATTTGCGTAGACAGGAAAGAGCACAAAGGCTCTGGTCTCTCTTGGTCTCTGAGATCTCAAAGCTCCTGTGAGGACTCATGGGTTGGCACGGCCAGGTTCAAAGACTGCCCAGGCCAAGAGCACTCCAAAGGCCACCTGAAGCCCAGGAACTGAGGACCTGAGTGACAGGGATCAGCTGCTAAAAGCTCGTTTGTGCCGGACCTGGTGCGGCCTGTTCCCTGTGGACCCTTTCACAGGGTTCTCTCTGCCAGCCTCTGAGGCGGGTCACAGGACCCCAGCTCGCTCTCTGCACCGGAGAGAAGACTGGTCTTCGGGAGGCACAGGTGTTAGCCCAGTCCACCCGGCTTCCGAGGCTCGCTTGTGACCTCAGGTGGGTACGTTTCCACCCCGACCCTGGTGATTAATGTGCTGAATGTGGGTTTCGCCCAGAATTCACTCTGCAAAGACTCATTTTTATCATTGTCCAAGTTCACCCAGCTTGGATGTGACCAAGCTTAGACATTCCAAAGCTTGTGCCCTTAAGCACCCTCTGACCACACCCAGCTTACGTCACATTCTCCTGCTGCCTCCTGGCACCCTGTGTGTTAAAGCTGGGGTCTTCAGTGAGCCCTGGGAGCTTAGTGTGGAAAGGTGGGTGTCCCCCCCGCTCCCCACTCCCCAGCCTGCTACCAGGATGTGGTGGAAAATGTAGGATATGGGGGCTCATTGGAGGAGGAAGGATATGTCTGAGGGGGTGCTGGGACCCTGCCCAGCTTCTCTCTCTCTCTGCTTCTGTACCCCATGTGCTGAGCTGTGTCCTTCCGCCCTGATGTCCTGCGTCACCATGAGCCCAGCAACAAGGACCCAGTGACCATGGCTGGCAGCCTCTGAAACCGTGAGTCCGACAGACCTGTCCTCCTTGAAGTCTCTTGCTTGGGTTCGTCATGGTGATGCAATGCTATCACGCGGTATTTCTGTGCCATCACACTAGACAGAGCTGGGATATTGTATCGGACTTTCTGATGTGAAGATTTATCTGCCTTACTATGCTGTGTGCTCTTAAGGGGAGGGAGCACATCTCTGTTTTGTTCAGGAAACATCCGTGGGCTGAACAAGTTGTGCCAAGTTTTCTCTTCCCGAATCACTGTGGGTTCTATGAGTTGGGAAAAGTGGCCTTTCCCATCAGAGGAATCCGATGCGACTAATCAATGTCAGTCAGACCAGCTTGGAATCGATCGCCCACCCATGTGAATCCTTTTGGAACCTCTCAACAGATGTTGCCTTCACCGAGTTGATTTTCACAAGGTCTTAATATTGTACCCAGGTATCAGGTCAAATTATCAGATTTGTCAGGTCCCTTCAAGGAATTAGGGGTCTCACGTGGTTACTCTTCTTGCTTCATTTGGCTTTCTTCTTCTGTTTCCTTGATTACTTCTTTTGACCAAAGTTGTGCTCATGTTTGGATGAGGCGTGGGGCAGACTTACTTCCCTATTTTCTCTCTATTGCCCCTTTCTTCTTGAGAGGAGGGTCCATGTTTTGTTCAGAGCAGCACCCAGCTTGCAGATCCTAAAAGGTCTCAGTGCTGTTCTCCAGTTTTCCTTGCGGCTGAGACAGTATGTGAACCAGGCCTGTCTAAAAGGTCTGTTCCCAGACATTCTGGGGGAACATTTATTCTCCTGGATGAGGACGTAACTGCAACACTCTCCCCTTGTTTCCTATCTTGAATTCGGATATGATGGCTGGAGCTGCAGCTGCTGTTTTGTCAAAACTCCGTCAAGATGTAGTTGAGGTGTGGAATCAGAACCTTCACCTGCCTTCTGCAGGATGATTTATGTTACGCGAGAAAAGGGAATCCCTGTCAAATTAAGGCACTGCAGACAGCTTTCCTATACTTCAAGTTGAATGTGTTCTTAATGGATAAAAGGACATTTCCAAACCTCTTTTTCATATGCAATCTACAGTTCTGATCATTATTGGTATTTTACTGACCCAACCCTTAAAGACTTCAGGACCTTTTATTCTGTGCCAGGGGCAATATTGCTGTGCCCATTTGAAAGATGGTAATGCAGAGGAGTGAAGAACAGAGATTCGCCATTCAAACTTTCAGAGCGAACCCAAGAGCCCTGAGGCACACACTGTGGCTTCCATTCTGAGACCACGCGCTGTCCCCGGTTGGCAGAGCGCACCGTCACATCCCGTAGGAGGATGTAAGCCTGTCTCCATGCTGCCAGAACCTCAGACGGCGGTTCCAGGGAGTCTGAGGGCTGAAACCCAGCACTTAAGACTTCTAGGCTGTTCTTCTGGCTTGGAAACTTATGCCGCAGCTTCGAGATTCTGGAATCCATCACACAGAGACGTCCAGCTGTCTGCAGGAGCTGCTGTGTCTCCACAGAGGTGGCCACGCTCTGAGCCCCTCACGGGGCCTGAGTCCTGCTGGGGCAGGGACATCTGACCCGTGGAGAGCGTCCTGAAGGGCGAGGTGGAGGAGGAAGGTGGACCAGGAGATGTCAAGACACTTGATTCCCCAAGGAAACCACCAGGTCACCGGTTCCAAACGCAGCAGAACTTTTTCTGACAAAGTGACTGCGTCTGTCCCTCCTCCCAAGTCCATCCTCTGACGCAGGCACAGCATCCTTTCACTTAGTCAAAGCCATTTTAACTCAATTTTGTTGGCTAAAAATATCTTGGTCCAAAACCTAATCCCAACATCAGAAGACACTTTATTTTCAGATTTGTGATTTCCTTTTTGTTGTTTTTTTCCCCCCAAAGACTTTACTTGTGTCTTAATTCAATGAAGATGGGTCATTCCCTTTCTCTTTTTTACTATTTCTATAAGTTTCCTGTCCCTTAGAGTCAATTTAAAAAAAAAAAAAAAGGTAACACTTCTATAGCCTTGGCCATATGCTAGGCACATGTATTAACTCATTTAAGTCTCAAAACACGTATGGGGTAAGTACTATTATTTCGCCCCATTTTACAGAGCAGGAAACTGAGCACAGAGAGGGTAACCAACATACCCAAGGGCATTCAGCAAGCCAGTGGCAAGGCAAGCAGTCTGACAGCAGCTGATGAGAATCATACAGTAAAAATAGCCAGCATTTCTGAGTACTTAGCTCACATCAGACTCTCCAGGAAGGCTTCTGCATACAGCACCTTCTTTAATCACCCCCGTAACCTGTGGGGTGGTAATGATCATCATCACCATTTCACAGATGAGGGACTTGAGGCTCAGCCACCTCCCTGAGTGGGTCCCTGATTTAATAAAACGCAGACACTTTCCAGCGTGAACGCCCTCTGCCCTCTGCCCTCCACACGCCCTGCTTTGCTGCTCACTGCAGACCCCTCCAGGGTCTGAATTAGATGCTCCCAGCTTGGTTCCTTTATCACCCAAAACTACAATAGCCACCTTCCTTATCTCTCTCCCCCACCAGCCCAGGAGCTCACTAGACAGCACATATTTTTAGTAACTCAAGTGTTAGAAACACCAAAAATCATAAAACAAGAAAAAATAAATAGAAAGCCCACCCTGCGTTCCTGGAGACATCTCGGAGTCCCTAGTTTATATTTTTAGACACAGATGTGTTACAGAGAGATAAAATACAGACAGACGGACCTCAGGGTTTAAGCGTGCGATTCAGTGGTGTTCCGTTCCCAGAACAGAACCCACGTCCGTCTCCAGAACCTCTCCATCACACCCCGCGGGAATCTGGGTCCACTCCCTGAAGAAGGGTCAAAGGAGACCAGCGGCAGGAAAATGGGTGGGGCTGGAGGCCACTGGGTTAAGGGACACACGACCAACTCAGAAGGCTTGGGCGCGGGTTTTCTCTCATTAGTAGAAGCAAAGAGAGGGAAAGGGAAGGGAGAGGTGGGGACGGATCCCCTGAAAATCAAAGAGAGATCAGTAGAGGAAAGGGACAGGGCAGGGAGGGGAGGACAGTATATTGTTGGATCCTGCAACTATGTAAGGATGGACCCCACCGTCCCGGACAACTACGATGCACCGATAAAAATAAGGGAAAAAAGAAAGAAGGAAGGAAGGAAGGAAGGAAGGAAAGAAGGAAAGAAATCTGTGTGCATTGACTTGCACCCCTGGCCCTCGGTCACCACTGCTCTATTTTCGGACCCTGAACTGGTCCATTCTAGGTACTTCGTATAAGTGGAACCATAAAATATCAGTCCCTCTGTGTCTGTCGTCTTTTGCTAACCATGGGGTTGTCAAGGGTCACCTGTGTCTGGGATTCTGTTCCCGACTGAGGCGGAAGGATGCAGGGTTTGGGGACCTCACTCTGTCAACCTGCTGGTCAGCCGCGGGCACTGGGGTTGCCTTGCCCTTTGGCTGTTGGGAACAGGCCGGGAGGACGTCTGTGCTGGGGTTGCTGCTTTCGGTCCCTTTGGGTAAGTTCCCAGGGGTGGATCCACACCCGGGTGAGGTGACATTGATTGATTCGCGAGGTAACATTGGGCTTGGCTTATTTGAGGACCCTCCCTGGCTTCCAGCAGGGGCTGTGCCCTCTGGGGTTCTCACCAGCCACGCAGAGGGTCCCAGTTTCTCCACATCCTCACCGATGCTGGTCGTTTATCCTGGGAGCTCCGGGGAGACTCGGGGGGGTCTCCACGTGCGGTTCCCTGTGGCTGGTGCTGCTGAGTGTCCTCTTGCTGCTTCTGCTCTTGTGACAGGAGATCCATGCAGGAAACCAGAGAGATGTCCATCCAAGCCCTCTGCACCCTGATTTAGAAAGATAATTTTTTTAAAAACCCCGAAGTGTACTTTAAATAGCAACTTTAGCCATTTTAGCAAACAATTGGAGGGTCAAGGAGGACAGTCTGGTAGACCATGTGGATTCACTTCCATGGCTGCTGTAACCATGACCATGAACTCCACCTTCACCCAGCCCTCTCCCTGTGAGTACCACATCACTTCCACAAGGACGCTCCCCGTGCATTTAGCCCCAACCCTGACCCCCGGGACTGTCTCTGTGCCTGTGTTTGGTGGTGCTGGGAGGGAACCCAGGACCTTGCACTTGCTAGGCAGGTGCTCTCCCAAGGAGCCACACCCTCAGCCTGAAATTGCTCCTGGGTCCGTGTTTCTTACACCTGCAGAGACCCTATGTCCAAACAAGGTCATACCTATGCATACCAGAGGGAGGACTGGGACACGTCAATTTGGGGGATACACTTCGACTTACTGCCTAGCTCCATAACCAACATACAGAACAGTTCTTCCCATGAGCACCCCAATTCCACTATATTTTTTTCTTTCAATGAAAACAAAAATCAAAATGGACCCTCACTATAGAACCCTCCTCGTGCTCGCCGTGAAAGACCATGTGCACCTTTCGCGTGTCCATAAATTCAGATCCAAGTGTCCATCGTCATTTAAAATGAGTGCACAGCAGCGACGTCAGTTTTGTGAAGGACCGGCACTGATCGATTGAGTTCTACTGGACTCCTCCGGGCCCAGCCCACTGCTCAGCAGGAGGAGGGGCCTGATACCAGCTTGAGGAGTGAGTGGGCAGAGGGCGGAGCCTCGGAGGCCTGGGAGGTACTGCCAGGCTGGGCTCTCGGCCTCTGTGGGGCCACATGCACAGTGTCCAGCTCCTCGTCTTCCAGGCGGAATTCTCTCCTCACCTCCCCTGAAAACCTCCAGTGACTTTGAAGTCAGCTGCCTGGAGGGTCTGAGATATGTGGTCCCCCCGTTGGGGGCTCTCCCTAGTGGGGCGGAGGGACTAAGCCGACCCTCTCCAGGTTTTATAAGCTGATAGAACAGGGCTGTCAAATGCTTTTTATGGGAGAAGAAACAGGAAGATGGTTTGTTTTGCAGACAGCGGGTTATTGGGTAATTACATTTTTATAGAGCTGTTGTGGGACAGATCACGGTCCTGCTGTCCCCTTTGATGCTAAAAGGCAGACGGCCCCATAAAGATCAGAACAAGGGAAGGTGAAAGGGGTCAGGGTCAGAGCTGCCCCGTGGGGTCAGCTTCTGCCTGGAAGTCCCCCCCTCCACCAGGTGGCCCTTGCGGGAAGTGCCCTCCTCTTGCCATGTGTGTGGTGAGGGTCATGTTCATGCCCACCTCTCCCACCTCTTTTTCTGACTGCAGACAGAGAAAAGGAGACAGAGGAAAGATATTCACGGAACAGGCCCAACCGAGGGCGCCAACAGAATTAGTTCCCTCACTCGCTCACCCACCCCTTGAGCCATGCACGGAGGTGTGTGGACGCTTGCTGGAGAGTCTGAGCCACGTCACCTCTTTTCCCAAAGGGCCCCATATTTGTTCATTCGGTGCATATGAGTTGAGGGCCTACTACGTGCCCTGCACTCTGGCTGTAACGTTCAAGACAGCAGAAGCAACGGAGAAGGCCGTCCATGGAGAACTGCACCCATCTCAAATACAAAACCAGGCATAGGGACAATCTGGGGCGGGTGGGCCCCCAGGAGCCCCCATGAGGCACGCCAGCTGATGGGACAGTGGCAGATGAGCCAGTCCTTGATAGACAGAAGGAGTTGCCCGGCCGGGGTGGTGGAGCCCCTGGTGGGGAGAGAACATTCTAGATCAAGGGCGAAACTCCACCCAGGCTCCTTGGAACGGGAGAGCATGAAGCTTCTAAGAAGTTGTCCCTGCTAGTGTGGCTCATGGGGAAGCCCAGGCTGCACGCTCTGCCTGGGGCCATGACCAGGAACCCTGTTTTCAGTCCTTGTCTCTGGTTCCAAGATGACCTTCCTCTGCAGAGGCCAAAGGGGCTGCTGGGCCGTCAGCCAGAAATTCAAACCGAAGTCCTGTGGGGCACAAGTTTGGAGAAGCCTCTCAATCTTCCTCTTTCTTCTGGTTCTGGAAGTTTCTAGGAGGTTCATTGCTGATCCTTTTCCTGG
Organism: Marmota marmota marmota; assembly: GCF_001458135.2. NCBI lineage: Eukaryota > Metazoa > Chordata > Mammalia > Rodentia > Sciuridae > Marmota > Marmota marmota. The sequence continues at coordinate 6,229,036 of NW_026000138.1, forward strand.
GAGGTTTGGACGAGGGCCGAGGGCCTGGGCTTTTACTGGTCCCACCTGGAGACCCGTGTTTGGAATCAAGCTCTTGTTTAAAGATGACCGTGTCTTCAGGACCCTCCTCCCCACCTCCCTGGTTTCCTGCAGGAGACAGGCACCTTAGTGAAAGGTGATTTATTTGGCTGTTCAGCCCCTTCCTCCTGTGTTGGGTTTCCCGCTGAGACCTCCAGCCAGAGTCTGAGGCTCCTTTCTTAAAGAGTCCTCCTCCGCCCTTGGTGGCTCTGTCCTGCTTTCCTGCTGTGAGCTGGGAACCCCTGAAGCAGCTTCCCCCTGGGGTCTTCCCCTCCTCTCACTGTGAGATACGGGCCCTCCAGAGCATGGCTTGCTGGGACTCAGGGGGACCCAGCCCTGACTGTGCCCAGATCCTCGGTGCTGGACACCGGGCAGCAGAGGCCCCGGGAAAGGGTGAGGCCTAGACAGTTAAGCTGAGCTTCTGAGGGATCCGTGCCCCTCAGCTGTCTTGGTGGCAAACAGGCCTCAGCCCTCACTGAGGTGGGGGCCAGGACCAAGGACCCAGGAGTGGTTCTGCTCTGACCCTACTGTCCTCATTGCCACCATCGCTCACTCTGTGCCTGTTGCCCGGAACGCCCCTCTTTCCCACTTTTGGCACAGCTACACCTAGGAAGGGTGCAAAACGTTGGGTGACCTGGAGGCAGGGCTGAGCTTGGTGTGTCCTGGGGTGGGGGCTGCAGATAGCCACCCCTGGGTGAGGTGGTGACCAATGGACAGGTTCGAGCCACAGTGACAGGATCTAGTTCTGAATGGATGCTCACTGCAGTGAGGGCCATCACTCCTTCCTGTCATGCTCAACATGCTGGGCAAGGGTTCTGCGTTGGCTGCATTTCATAGATGCCAACACAGAATCACAGAGAGCTCAGGGTCCCACTGTGACTGAGGGGCTGAGCTGGGATTCCATCCCGGTTGCTAGCACCCAGGCTCTCTGTGCTTTCCAGAATGGGGTGAGGAGCACCATGAACTTCACCTTCCTGAGCCTCAGTTTTTGCAAAATGGGTAGGATAGACATCATGCTAGCCTTCTTTCACGGAAAACACTGTTGGCAGAACCCAGTGAAATAAGTTGCAAAATGTGTGTATAATAAACAAATCATTAAAAAACCCAGCTCTGATTTATTGAACACCCAGGGGAAGAGAATCCCTGCTCATTGGGTTTTGTTTAATGCCAGTGACTCGGATGCAATTGTTATCTCGAAGAGGCAATGATCCAAAATTTGAAATGAATTCCTACAAAGGATCTCATTGGATTCTTTTTTTTTTTTTCACTAAGGCTTCCCAAATTCTCTGTTCTCAGATTTCTCATCTCTAATAGACATGATATCTGCTTCCTAAAGAGGTTGTGAGGATGCCCCGCGGTCACCTGGGTCCCCTCCTAGGAAGCAATCAGTTACCTAGTTCTTACCTGTTCTTCCAGATACTGTATGCAAATAATTACATGCAAATAACTTACCTAGTATCAGATATTTGCCATGCAAATGCTGTCAGATGATATTCTTGCTCTTTTCACATAAATATGTCACTTAGAGATGATTTCATCCTGATACATGTCAGACCACTTTGTCCTTATTGAATTGCTCCATGGTATTCTATTGTGTGGCTATTTCAAGATTTTTAAATAAAATCTTCTTATTAACCAGTACTGCAGGGAATTCATTGTATGCATGTCTCCTGGCACATAGGTGAGGACCTTGTTTGGGTAAATACTCTGAAGAGGACTTGGTGGGTCAGGTTATACATATATTTAAATTTTTGATTGACGTTGACAAATTGCACATCAAAGAGATGGAGCCAGTTTATATCTTCCACCAGTAGGTGCGTGAGAGTGCTTCTTTGTCGACAAGCCCGCCAACGTAGTATTTCGCATGTATGCCTAAGAGATAGAAGAATATTCCTACTCCCAGTTTCTGTAATAGCAGCTAGAAACAAACTAAATGCCTGTTGGTGAGAAAGTAAATTTAAAAAGTGTTGTATTTGTAAATAAGGAGACATAATGTGTTGGTCAAAAAATGGAGGTGGGAAATAATATATGGTGGCCTTCCATGAAGCTGGTACGGTTGGCATGAGTCCTGCCAGTAGCCCTCCTGGGTACATCTTTGGTACCCACCAACTGGCCACCAACTGGAGCCCGCAGTACCATCTCCATCACAGACGGGAAGTACCAGGGATCAACACTCTTGCTGAGCAATCCTGCACCTTGGACTGACACCCTGCTCCCTCACTGCTTGGGGAGGTCACTCTGAGGCTGTTGCTTCCACATCCTGGGCTTTTATTGGTTGTCTCTCCTTCTTCGTCTCATTTCTTCACTTCCTCAGAAAATTATCTGTGGGAGAATCCTTGTTTCAAGTCAGTGGTTGGAACAATCCAAATAAAATTGATTGGCAATGTCATATTAGTTTTTTTTTTTTTAAAATGGTCCCAAGAAATTGCATGCAACCTGACATCCCTATTTATTAAATTAAAAAACTAAAATGAATAACTATTTTTAGGAATATGTCTTAGATGTGAAAAGACCCTAGGGAACATGCAAGCAAGGTGTTGATGATCATGAGATCCGGGGTGATGGTTTCTCGAGGGGCCCATGGGCTGGATGTGAGGTGCTGTAGAGCCTCAGGTTTTGTGGGGGTGGTGTTGAGTTCCCGTAGCTAATGACATTATTTTAAAAATGACTAATAGAAGCTTGGTTCAAAGATAAGAGTGTGTCAGACCATATTGTATCCAATTCTATGCAAATAATCAATGCAAAGAATCCAAGTTAGCAGGGAACGGTACTTACATTTCCTGAGTTCTGTGACATAGGCTGAGGAAAGAGGATTTTCAGGAAAGCGGTTTGCATTGCGTTGACTGGAGCAGGAATTTAATGCACCCTTCCTTTCTCTTCCCTAAAGGACATAATGCAGACGCCCATGAATAGGGAATAAGATACGTGAATGACTGCCACTCTTCAGGGCCCGCATGAAGCTGCCACTCCATCAAATTAGATTGACCCATTAATAAGCAAAGATGTTCTTGATTCACTATTAAAGAAAAAGGTTGAAGGACATGTTTTACTTGATCATATTTTTGAAGAATTCTTTATATAAAATATCATTTATTATATATGCCCTATATAATTACATATATAAATTATCTATGCATATATTATAGGACATATAATTAAATGTAACCACACTTTATCGATTCATGAATCTATGTGATTGTATACTTCACTGCCTAGAAAAAGATTTGAAAATAACTTACTTGGGGTTGTTAACAGTGCCTTTTCTATGGAATTAAGTTATGAAAAATTTCTAAGTTAAGCCTATCTATGAAGATGAAATATTTTTAGTCAGAAAAACCGATGAAAATGAAGTGTCAAAAATAACATGTTACTTAAGTGTATACAATGACAGGGAGTTCTTTTACCTGTATTGTTACTGTGTGGCTTGTAATCATTATTTACTTGTGCGGTTACCTTATTGCTACGGATGTTGTTGTTGTTGTTATCATTACTAATTATTCTACTTGTGTGGTTACCTGGTTGCTATGGTGATGGTGGTGGTGGTTATTATTATTTACTTACTTGTGTGGTTACCGGGCTGCACTCTGCCCCATGCACCCTCTGACGTTCTTGCTCAGTCCCCACGGGATAAATCCTCAGTGTCTTTTGAATCCAGCTGCTTCCCTCTTCCAGCCTCTGCGTTTTATCACCATGACTCTTCTTCCCCATCTTAAAAGCTCTTTGAAGAGCGTCTTTTCTCCTCTGAGCTTGCTGCTTCTTGCCTCTCGCCTGGCCAACTCCGGGTCCTGTGGTCTACAGTTGCTCTTGTTATTACTATTATTTTTTTAAGACCGGTTGCTATGAAATTCCATGTTCCTCTGTGACATAGATAAATGGGAGCAGCCTGGCTGGGCCCATCTATAGCACGATGACAGGGTTCTGGGAGATTCTGCAGGGGGAGAAATCTTCTGCCTCTGACATTTGAAAACCCAGGAATGTAGACATTTTTACAAAATAAAAAGCAATGACAGAAGGAAATGAAAACAGTCTTGTTTTGCGCCAATGGCTTCTTCTCTCCTGCCTCACCTCGGCTGAGTGGTTTTTCTTATTTTTTTTCCCTTCCTATGTTCCTTGGAAAACTGTTCTCCTTCTGACTCAGTTTGGGGACAAGGGATTTTTCAATAACTGAAATGCTGAGAAGATTCAGGATAGACCATATTTCATCTGTATTTTGAAGGCACCACGGGAACCTTGCTGCTGTGGAGCAGGAGTTTTGGGGCATCTTATCCAGAGCCTGGGGCCCTTTGGTGCTGAGAAAATGCTGATTTATACATAGAATGTGCTCTTGGAACCCCTGATCACAGCAGGCTAGGTATGCAAATTTCTCTTCCCATCTCCAGAGTTCTTTGTCCGATCTAGACCATACAAACGGTTTCTGAAAAGCTTTTTTCTTTATTAACTTATCCTCTTTTCTTTTTTGTGTGTTTGTGTCTAGGAACAAAAAGACCATTTTTTTCTGCTTGAAGAAATGTGTGTCTTTCCTCTCCGGCTGTCGTATTTCTTTGATCACATCTCCCATCTGGGGAATTACCATAGCAGGGTTGGTTATAAGCAGCTACACATTTTCGGTCCGGTTCACATATAATTCTTTGCATTGGACACTCACAGCACCACCTGTGTCATGGTCTCGCCAAAAATAAATCAATACATAAATCGACCCAGATTGTATGAAGTCTTTTTCTCCAACTGCAATTTGCAGGAAACACAGAGGACGGAGGAACAGGTGAAAGCAGCACCATGAGGAAGCATCTGTCCATCCTGGACTGTGGGTGTTCTATAGGACAAGGTCCCTGGGGCAGGTGGAACGGTGCTCTCCAGAATGTCCAAGCCCTAATCCTGGAATCTGCACAGAAGTTGGCTCTCATGGCAGGAGACACTGCAGTTGCAAAGAAGTAAGGTTGCCAATCAGCTGACCTTGAGATGGGGAGACTTTTCTGGGATTGTCTGGATGGCTCTGATGTCGTCACAAGGCTCCTTATAAGCAAATGAGGGAGGCCGGGTGAGGAAGGCGTGTTGCCCATTGCTGGCTTTGGAGATAGACGGGGGCCTGAGCCAACTGGTCTCTAGAAGCTAGAAAACACAAGAAAACCAAACCTTCCCTAGAGCCCGAAGATAGGAACACAGCCCTGCCCTGATTTAAGCCCAGAGAGACCCGTGTCTGATGTCAGCTCTCCAGAGCTAGAAGATGACCAGTTGGTGTTATTTTAAGGCACTAAATTTGTGGTCATTTATTACAGCAGAAATAGGCAATGAAAACATGCCCTGCTTCTTTAATTAAGGGAAATACACATTCCAAATGGAGGTGGCAGCTGATTCTCCTGGTGCCTCTCTGTGCCGTCCCCCGGGAGGTCTGTGGCATACAGCTTCTGCACACATCCATAGTGTCCCGTCCTGGGTCTGTCTGCCTGAGCGTCCCTGTGTCAGCTGAAGGTCCTCAGACTTATGCCCCTTGCTGTGTTAGGTCTTTGGGTCACAGTGATGAAAAGCCAACTAACACAGCGCCAACAACAACAATAAACTAGAACAATTATAACACTATATATAACAAAAGTTATGTGAATGTGCTCTTGCTCTCTCTCAAAATGTTTTATTGTACTCCACTTGTCCTTCTTCATCTTGTGATGATGTGAGATGATGCAGGGTTTGTGTGATGAGATGAAGGGAGAATGATAGAGGTAGGGTGCTGTAGCATTAGGCTATACATAAGGATTGCTTGAATAAAAGCAGTGAGATACTGTCAATCTGGTAACCTAGATGGCTACTAAGTAACTAACGGGTGGGTAGTGTATACAGCATGGATACGCTGGACAAAACAGGATGGAATGATACTTAATCATTGTCCTCAGAATAAAGTATAATTTAAAATTTATAGATTTTTTTTATATCTGGAATTTTTATTGACTGTTTTCAGAGGGTGATTGGCTGTGGGTAACAGAGACCATGGGAAGCCAAACCATGGATAAGAAAGAACAAATGTAGATGAAAGACAAGTAGCTGTGAGATGAGAGTTGTTGAAGCTAGGAGATGAACAGGAAGGATTCATTACACTACTTTTTGTACTTTTATGTGTGTTGAAAACTTACAACCCCGGATGGTCTCGGATGGCCAGATCTGTACGGGGCTTGGGCAAAGTGGGAGACCAAGGTGTAGGGTGGGGTAAGTAATCGAGAAGGAGGTAAATCCAGGCAAGGGGAGCTCCATCAGCAAGGGCGCAGAGTGGGAAATGTGCAGGAAGAACAAGGCTGAGGTTCTGAAGGTGTGTCAATCAGGGCTCTGCAGGAAGCCAGACCCAACAGCATGGGGTGTGAGTGTATGTGTGTGTGTGTGTGTGTGTGTGTGGTCAGAAGTGATAGACTGACACTTATTTTAAAGAATTAGCTCATGAGATTGTGGAGCCTGGAAAGTGAAAAGTCCGTTCTCCTGTGTGGAAGCTAAACAGTCCATGCCACAGAGGCCGAGAGTGACCCAGTGGATCTTGGAGCCTGGGAACGGCGGGGAAGAGACAGACAGGGGGTGGTTACTGGGTACTGGTGCAGCCGGACAGGTGCATTCTGTCGCGCAGTAGGGTGACTGGGGTTGATATCAATTAATTGAATAATTCAACAGTCAGGTTGAATTAGAGGTTCTTGAACATTCCCAATGCACAGATGTGTCTGGGGTGACAGTTACGCTAGCTGCCCTCATCTGATCACTATACGTCCCACACATGCATTGAACTGTCACACCGTGCCCCCTAAATATGTAGGACCACTATGTGTGATCTGGAGGCAGAAGTCCCTCTTCCTTTGGGGACCTCAGTCATAATTTTAAGCTCTTCAACAGATTGGACGAGGCCCACCTAGGTTATGGGGGGCAATCAGCTTTAGTCCAGGTCTCCTGATTCAAATGTTTGTCTCATCTTAAACAAACAAACAACAACAACAACAGCAAACTTTCACCAAAGAGTTGGACCACACATCTGGCTTATCTGGCCTCGACGAGTTGACATCGGTTCCACCATCCAGGGCCACAGTGGTAGTTTCAACCAAGGCGCTGGCTGTGACCGTGTTGAGACATGAATGGGATCGTGCACTGCTGAGAAGGCAGAATTCATGTCCCTGGGGGTGGCTCAGTGGCAGGCCCAGCGTCTAGCTTGAGCGACGGGGTAGATGGTGGGAGCTTCACAAGAGGGTGAGATGGAGGAATCCAGGTTGGTCTCCGGCGGTGGCTCCTGTGTTCCTGACCCTGCGCTGAGCTCTTGGGATGACAGAGCCAGAGAGTGGGTGAGCTTCCTGTCCACTATCCTCAGTGTGGTGACCCTGTGGGGAGCATATGGGGACGCTGGGTGGTGGGTGCGCTGGGGGCTGGGGGAGGCATGGACGCCCCTGGTGGGCCAGGGAACAGCTGGGACAGAGTGGACCCAGCCAGAGCTCAGGGAAGCCCCCAGCAAGGGACTCTAAGCTGCCCTCCAGAGGACAGGTGGGAACTTGGGCAAGAGAAGGAGAAGCCACATCTCAAAACAGATCTCAGGGCCAGAAAGACCGCAGAGAGCCTAGAGCTGTTAGTTTGCATAGATTCGTTTCTTGTATAAATGAATAATAATCATTCCTTATCATTTTTCTTATATGCAAGTGGTACATTCCTACGTTGTTTGCTATAAACTTATGTGTTGAGAAAAACATACAGGACTCTCTAGTCTTTCTCAGGTTATTAATAACAGTGCCTCCTCAGAGGTTGAAACTAAGTATCATCTGGGACTCCTTAAGAGGCTGACAGGCTTCAAAATCAGATACAACCCTCAACGTGTAAAAGGATCAACCAGCAAGGACTGGGTCATATAGTGAAAACAGAGATCAACTGGAAGGACAGCAAGGGTCTAGCCCTGACTCTGCCACTTACCAGCTGTGTGACCTTGAACAAGTTGCATAACTTCTCTGGGCCCTTAGCTTCGATGATACTTTGTATCAGAAAAATGTGTGTGTGTGTGTGTGTGTGTGTGTGTGTGTGTGTGTGTGTGAGGGGGAAAGAGAGAATTTCTGAAACATCAGTATTTCTGTTTTTGTTAGGCATCTGCTACATGCTGATGGTGCCAGGCTGGGGAGTTAGTGGTGAGCAAGAGACAGATCCTGCTCTCCAGGAATAACAGACCAGAGATAAGATAACCAGGTAGAACAAATGCACAATCGAGATAATTGCAGATAGACAGGATAGTGGGATAAGGTGTGTGTGTGTGTGTGTGTGTGTTTCGTGAGGGAGTCGGAGACAGCTGATGTAAGGAAGGACAAGACACAGAACTGACACTGACTGATCAGAGGGACCTGGCCATGCAGAGAGCTGGGAGGATTCCAGACAGGAGGAATAGCAGGTGTAAAGGCCCTGGGGCAGCATTGAGTTGGTGCATGTATGAGGACATAGAAGAGGCCCAGGTGGACAGAGAAAGGTACACTCCCTCCAGGCCGTAGAGGAGGACCCTTCCCTGTCTCTTCCAGCTCTGAGTGGCTCCTGCAATCCCTGGCCTCCCCTGGTTTGTGGCTGTGTGACTCCCAGCTCTGCCCCTGGGTGAGGCCCTCTGTGCCCTCTCCTCTGCAGGTGGGAGCTGGATGGGAGCGAGCCTTCTGGTCCTACCTGTTATTGCTGAGGATGCTCCTGTGCTGACCCAGTGCTGGGCACTTGGGTTTAGTGAAGGGTGACATTCCAGAGTGTCTGTACTGTCTGCAGGGGGCACCTGGGCCATGGACTTGGCTTGTTAACAGGGGGTCCTTTCCCAAGCTGTCCACACCCAGGAGTGAGGGGGCCAGGAATGGGCCCTGGACCCGCAGCCCTTGACAGGCCAAGTCCTACCACAGGGCTTAGGCTGCCCCGAGTACCTGCAGGAACACTGCACCGCCCCAATGCCCACGAGGCCCTGCTGCCCGGGCGCCTCTGACCACAGCCTGTCCCTCATGTCCTGGCCACTCCCTGCTGCTGAAGCCAGGAACCCAGGACTTGCAGGCTGCTTCCACCTCTCTCTCTTTGCAGAGACTGAATCGCAAAGGCGTCATTGCAACAGACTGAATGTCTGTGTCCCCCAAGTTCATACACTGAGACCCTCACCCCCACGGAGATGGTTCCAGAAGAGGGGCCTCAGGAAGGGGATTCCTCCTACCGCGTGAGGACGAGGCAAGAGGGTCTCTCCATGAGCCCCACGGCAGACCCTCCCGCGGTCGGCAGACTCCGACTCTGCCTTGATGTTGGACCTCCAGCCTCCAGAACCGTGGGAGAGAACTCCCGCCACTGTACGCCACCCACCGGTGGATGGACTCTGCCACGGCAGTCTGAGCACTGCAAGCCAGCTCTGTCCCTCACTGGTGCCAGCATCCGGGTCCTCGCCTCTCCTCGGTTGCCTCCTCTTCCTCCGTTCTAATCCCCTTGACCACGGTGACAAACCTCACCCCCTGTGCCTTCCACACGCCTTCTGCCAGGCGCCCAGAGCCCTCCAGGTGCCCTGGGGTTCTCATTCCCAGAGCTCACCACGTGGCATCAGGATAGGTCCCGTCTGCTCTGGGAGGGAGAAGCCAGGTGTGTGTGACACATGGGGCTTGGATGCATCTCCCGGGGGCTGCAGGAGTGAAATCCCACACTCTGGTGGCTTGACACAAGTGCAGGGAGCCGGAGGCTGAAGGCAGGAGCCTTCCGTGGGTCGCAGGGCCCCCTTCCAGTGGGACTCCACACCCTTGATCATTTCTGCAAGACCCTGTTTCTGAATAAGGCCACATTCACAGGTCCCTGGGTTTAGGACTGGAATGGATCTGTTCAGAGGGACAAAATTCCACTCAGGACGGAGCGCCCTGCCATGCATTCCTGGACAGATTGGACGGACAGACGGCTGACGTGGGGACATGCATCGGCAGATTGTCGGGGAGACCGTTTCTCCTGGGGAACAGGAAAAAGAAACAGAGGAGACAGGTAAGATTAAAACACACAGGGACACTCGCCTCCCTCCCTCCCTTCGTCTGCCTGTCTGTCTGTGTGTCTGTCTCTCTGCCTTCCTGCCCAGGAGAGCTCGGGGCTGGAGGGAGGACAGGACCCTAGCAGGGCCCTGGGCAGCCATTCTGCCCCTCCTTCCACCCCTTCCCCATCCCCGGGGCCACTCTGTGGTGGGGCCCCGGCACCGTTTTATTAGTTGTGATCCACTGAGGTTAATTCCCCTAATCCAGCCTCGCTGGCCTATAAAGCCCAGACCTCAGGTATTGGATTTCCCTGATCAAAGGGCAGTGCGTCGGGGGCCGCCGCTCAGGAGGGCTTGGCCGGGCTCGTAAACAGGCCCAGGACACACACACACGCACCCTCCCAGAGATGGCCCATCAGTGGCCTGGGGGATCCCCCGTGAAACAGAACTAGCTGCTGCTTAAAAGCCGCCCCGGGATTTACGGTCGGGTATTAATCTGCCCTGCTTGGGGCCTCACCTCTGCCCTCCAGCAATCCAGGGCACAGCGCTGGTGGGGCCAGAAGCTAATTCCCTGGATTAAAGCAGAAGGAGCCCCCAGCGTTTGGAAGTGTCGGGACAGTCTTAAGTGAGGGCCAAATGTCCCTCCCCATCCTAGCGCCTGCGAGTGGTTGGGTTTTTTAAGCAGATGCCACACAAAAGCACCCAGAGGCAAGTACCTTTCACCAAATGCAGCCGGTTTCCTGTCCAGTTCAGACCGAGGGTACTTAACTACGGTTGTCCCCCAGTGTCCACAGGGCGTGGCTTCCTGGACCCCCCAAGGGTACTAAAACCTCTGGCTTCTCAAATCGCTTATGTACAATGGCACAGGATCTGCATGGAACCTGCCCACACCCAGGACCTTAAATCATCTCCAGGTTACTTATGATAGCTAATAAAATGCGAACCCTCTGCGAATAACTGTACCGTGTTGTTCTCCTGTTTCTTTTTTTTCTTTTTGGTACCGGGGATCGAACCTGGGTGCTTAGCCACATCCCCAGCCCTATTTTGTATTTTAATTAGAGACAGGGTCTCACTGAGTTGCTTAGGGCCTCGCCATGGCTGAGGCTGGCTTTCAACTTGTGATCCTCCTGCCTCAGCCTCCTGAGCTGCTGGGATGACAGGCGTGTGCTGCCCACCTTGCTCAAGGTCACCACTGCTGGGGGCAGAAGCTGAGTCCTGATGGCAACCTTCTGTTGCTCAGTAGAAACTTCATGCACATTTGTCACACAAAGCGCAACAGTCATGGCTTTTGGGGATAAACATGGTCACATTTGATCTTTTGCCTGTTGGCCGATCCCTTCCTCTTTCTGTATCTCTTCCCGGTTTAGTAAGACAGGACCGACCGAGAGCCTTTGACACTATAAAGCACCATTATTTATTCATTTATTTAGCAAATATTATCCAGCTGAACAAATTCCAGGGGAACCTTCTTGTCCAGGAGTCTAGGGCTTCTGTCCCTTCCCCTGGCACCTTTGGTCAACTCACGATGTGAACCAGGCCATTTCTTCTACGTGACCTTCAGAGGTGTCACCTCTAAAGTGGGGCGTTGGGAGGGAAGGGTCCTAGGACCCTTGTAGAGGTAACACTTTGTGACTTTCTGAGTTCCCAGGGGACATTGCTCACCTCACAGCCTGAGCATGGCATGGCAGGGAGACGGATGGTTCTCGGGGGGCTTGCGACTGTCTGGTGGCTGACGGCGGTGGCTGTCTTAACCTGGGTGTAGGTGCCTGGCCGTGGTTCCTGGATGCATTTGGACTTATCCAAGGTACTGATGGTGGGGGGGGGGGTTTCTGAAAATCCGTCAGGATGAGTGACAGAGGGGACTTCTGGGAAAAGACAGGAAGAGCTGAGAGCCTCCTAGGAGGGCAGGGCCATTCTGACCAGGGTCCCCATGGGCTGGAAGCCTGACCTGATGCCCAAGAGGCTTTGGGAAGCACAGACCGAGTGAGTCTCCCCAAAATTCCTGTGTTGAAACCCCAACTTCCAACGTGATGGTGCTATGAGGGGGGTCCTTTGGCAGATAATTGGGTTTAGATGAGGCCATGTGACCAGAAGCCCCCATAAGGGTCTTAGTGTCCTCCTAAGAAGGAGGGGACACTGGAGCCTCCTCTCCCTGCAGCTTGAGAGCAGCAGGCGGACAGGCATCTGCAGCCAGGGGACTGAATTGATTGGCACCTTGGCCTGGGACTTCAAATCTGTGGGATGAGAGATAAATGTCTGCTGTGGGAGAGAGCTGTCCCCAGAGCAGCCCACGCAGGCTCAGTGACCGTGGAAAAGTGGCAGAGAAGTCACCATGTCCATCCACCGGGGACTGGAGAAGCAAACGGAGACGGACTCGCAGGGTGGGGTCATTCAGTGGTGATTCCAGACGGCCAAGGGAAGGAGGCCAGGCCACACCCTCTGCGACCCGGGCCTTCTGTCGCGGCAGCGCTAAGGAGACACCAGATACCTGAGGGAAACACTCCGAAGAGAGATGATTGATTTTAGCTCACGGGACAGAGGTGTCCGTCTCTGGTCGGCTGCTGGCTCCGTGGCTTTGGGCCAGAGGTGAGGCAGAGCCATCATGGTGGGACAAAGATGCTCAGGTCATGGCCACTGGGAAGCAGACAGAAGGGGCAGGGCCAGTGGACACACTTCTCGGGGCATTCCTAAAGACCCTCTCTCCCTAACAAGCTCCCAAATTTCCACCACCTCCCCCTAGTCCACTCAGCTGTGCACGCTTGGTGGATTAATCCATCTCTTGATCCAACCACACCCCAAATCCCACCTCCAAACGCTGCTGTCCCGGGGACCAAGCCTGCAACCCAGGAGCCTTTGGGGGCATCCCAGTCTCAAACTGTAGCAATAGTTTGAAAATCAGCCGTTGCCAGGGGCCAGGCTTGGGGCGGGGAGAAGGGTGGGTGTGCAGGGCGCAGGGGAAACTGTCCTGTGTGGCCCGCGATGGAGGATGGCTGTCACTGTGCGCTTGTCAACGCCCCCAGAACTGCACAAAGCAGACAGTGAGCCCTGCTGTCCACTGGGGACCTTAGTTAATAGTCACGGAGCAGCGAAGGATTCATCAGGGGTAGCAGCAAAGGCACACTGCTGCAGGGGTCCACCTCGGGAGCTCGCTGGGTTTCTCTGTCCCAGTTCCAGAGGCCAAGTGTGGTTGAGGTCCCTGAAGAGACCTGGACCCCAGGGACTCCACACCCTCCTCCTTCCCCAGAGAGTGCTGACCACGAGCCTTCCATTCTGACCTCCCACTGGACTCTGAATGGAGCAAGGACTAAAATACCTGCTGGGGACTCACCCGCCTGGTATTTGGTGAATTACCTCATCTCTGGGACTCTCCTTCCTGTAGCTGCAAACTGGGCTGATCATGATTTTTCCTTAACTTCCTTATGAAACGTTTATTCCAGGACACCATGAGTGTATCGTTTCTTCCAAAAATATTCAAGCGCCCACCATGGCCCGAGCACTATTAGGGCTGAGGAAATGGCAGTGAGCGGGGCAGGCAGACCCTCCTCTCTCTGTGAGTGGACATGCTTTTATAAATAGGGCAGCCGTGGAAGACCTGCCTGCCAAAGTGATATTTGAGCAGAGGTGTGTGGGACCCGAAGGTGCGAGGCATGCAAATATTGAAGCAAGTGTGTCCCGGGAAGAGGGAGGTGTGAGTGCAAAGGCCCTGGGGTGGGCTGTGCTTGGCACATTCAGAGAACAGCTGGGAGGCCCGTGGGGCTGAGGTAAACAGGAACAGAGGCAGAAGATCAGGTTATAGGAGTCCAGTCATATAGACCATGTCAGGACTCCATCCTGAGTGACGTGAGAGCTGTGGAGGGTTTTGCATAGAGCGGGAATCTGATCTGACTTACAGTTTCTCAGGTCAACTCTGGTGGCTCTTTGGAGAGAAAAACTATAGGAACAAAGGTGGGGGGAGGGGGATCAGGTAAGAGACTGCAATAGTAATATACACCGCGTCGTTGATGATGTTTTCAGGAAACTCACACGATGTTACGGTTTAGACCTGAGGTGTCCTTCAAAAGCTCATGTGTGAGACCATGCGAGAATTTTCAGAGGTGACGCGATTAGATTATGAGAGTTGTAGCCGAGTCCACGGACGCAGATTAACAGGTACAGTGTGTCTGGAGGAGGTAGGTCACTGGGGGAGTGCCTTTGGGGTTTACATTTTGTCCCTGGAGAATGGAGCTCTCTCTGCCATGTCCTGGGCTGCTCTCCTCCTCCAATGTGTTCTGCCCCATCTTGGGCACAGAGCTACAGAGTTGGCTGACTGTGGACTGAGCCCCTGAAACCAGGAGCCAAAATAAACTTTGCCCTCTCTAGACTCTTCTTGTCAGGTCTTTTGATGGCTGCAGCAACAACAACCCAAAACCCAACAGAAGCGCTCTATTAGCTGTATGCATTGATTTTAAGACATATTTGGGCTCCAGAATTTTTTATTTTAAATTCAAGGACAAATAACATTTACTTTTTTTTTTAAAGGGCTAGTACTGGGAACTCAATTCTTATTTCAAATTGAGTCTCCTTTGGAGATTTTAGTAGGTTCATATTTTATGACCATGTTTTCATAGTATTATTGGGTCTGTATATACATATACACATAGATGTATATATATATATATTTACTATATATATCATATAGTATATACCTACACATAGAATTAACTCATTTGATTAAGATAAGTTTCATAAAACAGATCATTAGGGTTGGTGGCTACCCCAGTTGATTGGCAGCAGGAGATGTACTCGGTGATGCTTTGTGGAATATGAGACCCTGGTCGTGGCCAATCCAGTGTCCTGATTATGTAAGCTTTATGCTTTACAGTACTTAGGGATGACCCCTAACCTTAGTGATACTGAGGACGGCGTGGGAATTGAACCTTAGAACATCTGCTTCGCCCACGATGCTCCTAATGTTGTGTGGAGACCAAGGGCTTTGGCATCACCTGAGACCTGGAAAAGCAGTCTCAGGTGTCACCCAGAATCTGTATTTTAATGAGATCCCGGGGGATGCTTATGCTTCTTCCAGTGTGAGAATTGCAAGTCTGTTTTGAAGTCAACTCCTTGGTGCGGGCTGCGCATTCCATCCCTGTGCTGAACGGACCCCTCGGTGCCTGCAATGATCTTCCACTCTTGCAATACACCATGGGTGTCCCCGCTTCTGCTGGAGCATGGGCAGGATCGGTGACTCACACTAGCAAGCTCAACAGGGCAAAGAGGAGGGGACTTCTCTCTTGTGGTTGCCACGTGAGCTTGCATCTTGCTATCTTGCTAGTGGACTCTCTCTCCCTTGCTGGCTTTGGTGAAGCAAATTGCAGAGACCCACGTGACTGAGAGCCAAGGGCAGCCTCCAGCCAACATCCAGCAAGGAACTGAGACCCTCACCCCCTCCACCTGCAAGAACCTGAATCCCGCCAACAACCTGGGGGCCTTGGAAGAGCACCCATCCCCAGCTCAGCCTTCCTGGGTCCCTGACCCTTAGAAGCTATGAAAGTAATAAGTTTGTGCTTTTTAAGCGCCTACATTTGTGGTACTTGGTTATCAAGCAATAGAAAATACATAGGATTATCTAAAGAACTTCAATAAAAACCAAACACAGTAACAGCTACCAATGTCCAAGGACAGCTCGGGACCCTGTAAATCCAAATCTCCAGGGGTGGGTGTAGCATGTCAGGCCTCTCCCCACGTGGTGTTCAGATGCAGTGTATTTTAGGAGTTGCTCCTGGAGACCAGGTTCTGACAATGACAGGCACACTCGGGGCATGTCGTCTGAGCTCTCTGGGGGTATATCTCCGGGTTACTTGGGGTTTCATGTTTTCTCCCCCAGTTTTATTCTCCTTTTCTGCTCTGGGGTGAGGGGCTTCCAGTGCCCCTCTGTCAGGAAGATAAAGGCCCTTGGGAAGATGGCATCGATGCAGGGACCTGTGTGGAGCCATCTGTCCATGGGAAAGGCCACTTAATGCAGATCCCAGGGCCCAAGAGGCCGAAGACTTGGTCCTCGGGGCCTTTGAAACCAGAGCTTTGATATCATATTCACACATCTGAAACCAATCAGGGGGTGAGGGACAGCCCCAGGTCAATGGCCAGAGAGGATCTGGTAAGAATGATCGTCTTGGGGACAGATGAGCAAAGACCCATGTGACATTGCTGGGACATCTCTCTGGGTCAGGCCATTTTGGAAGGGGGAGGGTGGGAGGCCTGGGTTCTTGGCACCACCCAGCAAGAATGTCAGGAAGGAGCCAGTCTCCCCCGCCCCCCCCCCCGGGGCTTATCCAGGGTCATGTCTTCCAAAGATAAGCAGTTAAGGGGTGTGTCCGGGATGGAGGATTTATAATGGGTGAAATACAATTTCTCAGGCCTGGCTGCTCCCTGACCCTTCCTGGGGCTGCCAACCCTGACTTAGGCAAGGATAACATTTCTGAGATGACTTCCAGGATGCAGGGCAGACAGGGTGGTTTCACACTCAGGCACCGTGCATTTTAGGAGCTGGGGAGGGACGGGGCATCCCGCAATACGGCTGTTGAACAAGGGGGTCTGAGCATAGAGGGTCTAACAGCCCACAGTCCAAAGCCCAGCTCTGCCCCTTGGAGCTGTGGCTTAACAAACCTCAGTGTTCTCATCTGCAAAATGGGGTCAACAAGGGCCAGTCTATGGGAAATGGACCAAGTGCTTCCATGAGATCTAATAAATGCAAATATATGAAAACACCAGTGTGGTCTCTGGAAAGAAATCAGCGTTCAGCAAAAAGGAGCTGCAAACCCAATTTTTCTTTTCACGGCTGGGGGAAATGGGCCATTGAAAGGGGACGTATCCTTGAGAATCGTACCAAGAGGGTGCGGGGGGCACACAAAATACCCTGCAGAGCTCTGCCTGTGGGCCAGCAGACCCCCTGTGAGCACTCTGCTGCGAGGTTTGGGGTTCACTGCACAACCCCATTAACCAGGGGTTCCTCAGATGATTTATTTGGTGTTTTGTTCCAAAGCTTGTTTGTCCCCGGTGTTTCCAGAAGGTCTGATGCCTTGGGACTACATTTGCCTCTTAGTTTTATCCTTTTGCCTCCTGAAAGAGAGTGCAGAAGCCAGATCAAAGCTCTTCGGGTGTGTGGGCCAAGGGTGGCCAGGGTTGGGTGGTGGAGGGCCTGAGTGGCAGCTGGAGGGAGCAGAGGAACCTGGTTTAGGGTTGGGAACATGCAGAAGGGACCCTTCAGTAGAGGAGGCAGGTGCTGTTCCGACGTGAGGGGGTGGCCTTGCGGGGGCCCCTCTGCTTGTCCTGGGAACGATATTGGAGCCCTGAGCTCTTGGTGGAGACCATCAGCCTCGGGAGCCTGGCAAGTCCAGCACAGATTGTCCCTGCAGTTGGCTCCATGCCAGCACCCGGATGTGCTCAGACAGTGTTTGCTCAGTTGTTCAAGATCTGTCTTTTCCAGAGCCTAGAAGACCCCATGAGTCTCACTCTTGGCTCTCACAGCCCTACTTTCCAGCAGGACTTGGGCTGCCCACCCTTGCACCAGCTGTCCCCACACCTGACCCTTGTCCCCGCCAGTATCCCACCCGCTGAACTCCTAGTGACGCCTGCCCCATCAGACAGGACCAGACAAGACTGTCCTCAAACACTCCCCATCATGGGTGACGTCCCCTCGGGGTACTTGCTTAAGGTTTGAAAGACTCTATTTATCCGTGCGTGCGGTCAACAGAGCCATCAGCCCAGGCTGGAAGGGACTGCATCTGTTTATTCTCCACATTGTTTTCTCAGAGCCAAGAACAGTTCCTTGACGCACAGATACGTGCAGGAAAGGCTTATGGGAAGAGAGACCCAATGACAGGACCGTGAAGTGACCCTTCTCATGACGTCTCGCTGAGGAGCACAGGCCCTACAGAGGTCCCTCTGCCCGCTGCCTGATCAGCTTGAAGTCAGCTGTGAGGTGCCCGCGGCCTGGCGCCTGCTGTGCGTCTGGGAAGCCTGTCTGTGTCCCTGAGCAGATCCCAACAGTGCTGGGAGGGGCCCCGGGCTCCCCTCCTTGAGATCCTGAAAAACCTCTGGATGATGGTCAGGTGTCCTCAGAAAGGTGCGGAGGACCCTCAGGAGCGGGTTGGGATGGAGGAAGGGGAGAAAGCAAAGCGAGCACCTCTTTTCATCTTTCTTCCTTAATCAGGGGACCCCGGCATCCACAGAGATGGTCCCAACTCACTCAATAATAATGACAGAGGTCGGTCTCCGAGTGCTTCTTTGACTCCAGGCGTGGCACAGAGAAGGGCCAACAATTATGAATAGAGGGAGGGAGAGAAATTCCAGGGACGTGGGGGGCTCTCTCCACTCAGGAGTTCACCTCAGCATCAGAACCATCTGTCAAGGTTTTATGATCGTCCCCATTTTGAAGGAAAGCAAACTGAGGCTCAGGTCCTCTTACAGCACCCGCAGGAACGTGATCCCTTCTCCCTCTCCATGTTTCCCCTTCCCGCTCTGGGGTTCCGGACATCTGAGTTCTTCTCTGTTTTCATCCCGCCCTTCCTGGCTACCACAGGGCCTGCTCCTGTTCCCCCCTCTCCAGACCTCTGTGGCTACCTGGGTGGACCATCGTCCCGTGGTCCTCCCTCTGTGGCTGATGGAGTCGTACAAATTAGAAGGACAGCAGAGCTTGGCTCCGAGAACAGACGTGGCTGTCCTCCTTGCCACCTGGGAGTCAGATATTATCATTATTATTATTATTATTCTACCCATTTTAAAGATGAGGAAGGTGAAATGCAAAGACTCACCCAGCACCACATCTGTGTTTTTTCCTAGGGCTACAGAACATGGTGGCTTCAAACAATAGAAATTGGTTTTGTGGTTCTGGAGCCCAAGATTCCAGAGGGACGCTTCCTTGCCCTGTCATTTCCTGGTGGCCTCTGACATCCCCCTGCCTGTGGCCCGTGCAACTCAGGCTCCGCCTCCGTCTCCCGGGCTTCTCCCCGGGGGTCCCTGGGTGTCTCCTCTCTGTCTAGGACAAGGATGCTCATCACTGGACACAGAGCCCCCCGATCCAGATGCCCTCGGGTCAAGATTCTTGCCCATGTGAAGACCCCGACTTGGATACGGTGGCGCCCTGAGGCTCCGGGTGGACATCACTCTGGCCGCAGACGGGACTGACCCCACAGCCGACTGACACAGGAAGCAAGGGTCGGTCCTCTGGAATAGGACAAGGACAGTGAGCACTCGGTAACTCATCAGGACCCTGGGTCCGGCCACTTGTGCCTCTGGCTTCTTTCCGTTTGGTGACACTGAGTTTGTATCAAACACAGATTCGTAATTTTCAAGGGAAAGAGAAGAGACTTGACCGGCCTCCTCGGGATTCCTCCCCTCCCCCTTGGCCATCATGCCCACCTGGAAGGGCCACTCGGCAGGAATCTGACCCCCTCCGCACTCTTGTCCCACGCGGAGGCCATGATGGTGGCATCTGGTCTGGAGCCGAGGAGAGGAGAAGGGAAATACGGACGCCGGCCCTGGGCAGGGTGTGCAGCCCACCACACAGCCAACTCGCAGGAAGCACAAAGGGAAATGGGAAAATGAGAGGGAGACTTGTAGCAGCCCGGCCCATTTAGTCAGTTGAAAAAAAAGTGGATTATGGAGAATCCTGGGGCAGACTCACCCTGCAAACTCACACGTGAACTTGACCCAAACTCTTTCCTTCGTGGACAAGGGGGTCCACACTTGTCTCCCACACTTTTCTGACACACCTTTTTTTTTTTTTCTGAGGTCGTATGATGACAGGGCTAAAAATTGGTTCAGGGAGCAGACAGATGTCTCCCCTGTTGCTGGCTGTGCAATGTTCGGCAAGTGACTTGACTCTCCTGAGCCTCGGTTTTTAATCTGTGTAATGTGAATATCAACCCCAGGTTTATTGGGGGGGGGTCAATGACCTGTTAGAGACAGAACGCCCGGCATGGTGCCTGGCACATGGATGGAGACCCCCTATTGCCATCTCTCTGCCTGATCACAGCTTTTCCTGTCTCCCTAGCGTGAGAGTGAGGAGGTGATTCATGCTCTTTCTCCCACCCAAGTAGGGCAGCTGGCCCGAGTCCCCAGTACTGGATGTCCTTGTGTCCTGATGCTGGGACCTACCCATGGCACGGGCTCCCATGCCCTGGGGGAGTGCACAGCTTCTCTCTTCGTTCTTTCCCGTTTACCCAGAGCTGATGTCGTTAGTGTAGAGGAGGCTCCCAGACACCAGGTCTGCAGCCCTCAACTGGCTCAGTGTTGGTCCTCGTAGCTGCTTAGCAGTGCAGCCACGGGTCTCCACTGTTCGAATCAGCCCAGGGAGTTCTCGACCCTCCGTCTCTCGGGTCACGGAGCCTAGTGGTCAGCACCGTGTCTGGAACGTGGTGCTAAACTCATGTTTGTTTTTTTCATGGTTAATTTGATGATGAGTCAGAATCTGGAGTCTGAGGTCCACCGGGGTCTGCGGGTTGTAGTCAACCCACAGATCTGTGAATTCGAGAAAAAAAGGTTTGCCCTTATAATTTTGGAATGGCTTGTTATGCAGCATTATGATGGCATCGCTGACTGATACATCTGGCTCCGGTTGCTTGGGCGGTGACTCTCATATTCGGCACTGCTGGATCACCACCCACCTCTGTGTTTGCTGAAGCACTCTCCTCTTTAAATTCTGAAAACGTGCCTCCCCGTGAACCTAGCAGACTTGACTCTATTAACCTCTTTTCTAGATAACTTCTGTGTTCCATGGTGGATGGGGCTTGTGAGCCTGCCATAGGAAGCAGGAACCCCTGGGACCACAAATTACTAAAGCAGGAAGTCCCTCTCCGTACCACCTTTCACCCCACTTTTCTGCTGCCTGTTAAGCCAAGAGATTTAGGGTACCTCAGAGCTTTGAATGATTCGAAATTTATTTGGGGGAAGGACCCTGGGAAGGGTGACATGTGGAAGAAGTTACTTCTAACCAGACGTTCGGCATGGATGATGTCACCGAGGCAGAGGACGACAGAAGCCCGCCAGATCAGCGCAGGACATTTCCTCCAGGAAACAGTGAGTCTTGATGTATGGAGTGTTTGACTGGGTTAGGCACGAACACAACTTAGCTTTTCTTTTTATGAAGGCAATGAACATTTATAAAAGTCCACCCCTTCCACCCTTCACCTAACTTATGAGTCATTTAGCTCTAACCTTCTTATGACCCGCAGCTTATAGAGACCCAAGTCATTTAAAACTCAATCCAAAGCGAAACACGTTTCAGTCATGGTAAAATTAATTCCCCCCTCTCTGCCTTGGGCCCGAGACCTCGTGGGGGGATCTGTGGCCAAACCGGGCGGGGGGGGGTTGCGGAGAGGAAAAAGGAGTCGGTTATGAATAA